>NC_051183.1:121393632-121703905 GCF_013339695.2 Rhipicephalus sanguineus | reverse complement strand
ACCGACAGCCAATAATTGTTCCAACTTCTACTTGCAGTGCCCGCCTGCCCGCCTTTATTAGTTCATCTTTTATTGCGATAGCAATTATATGGACAGTCCCGGCTGGAAAATGTCTGTCCCCGTCGCCGTCATTCACCGTATATGTATAAGTATGTATATATATAGAAAAGCCATAAAGAAACTCAGAAATTTTGTCCGACGCGCGGAATTGAACGGGCGACCTCTCGATTTGCAGCCCGCCGCATTAGACGTTAGGCCACGACAGCACCGTCTTTCAGCCTGCTAACGGCGCGCTATTTATATACACTACGTAATTCAGCATGCTTTCTTATGGCTACATAGATGACGCGACGTGCGCGCGCCGCTCCTGCGATCGCCGTTGCTCTTCGCTCTACAGGGCGTGGTTGCTTTCGTGCGCTTATCTCGAGGAAAGAAGGGGTGGCCGGTGGGGTGCTTCGCTTCGCTCGCTGTAGCGGCCGCGTTTGCGAAAGGAGCGGCTGTTCAAACAGAAATAAGTAAAAACTGTGACAATTAGTTCGCGCTCGTCTTGTGTGTACCTGTTCGTTCGTTTCGTGTGTCCTGCTTTATGTTTGAGCAGTGCGCTTCAAAGTGTCGAGCTGTGACGCATTAGTTCGCGCTCGTCCTGTGTGCGTTCTTTTCGTGCGTCCTTTGGGCTCGAGCGACGCGCTGGCGATTTCGAGCTGCTTTCCATTCTTCGCGTTACATTACAATTTATTGCTATCGCATTCATTGCTTCGCCGTTGCGGCGAAACTGAGACTTTTTCCACAACACAACATGGAAGGCGCCACGGTGATTCAATTTGAAAACAGTGTTCCGGCGACCACCACTAGCTACAAAGAAAGAAGGAAGGAGGCAAGGAAAGAAATAAAGAGAGAAAGAAGGAAAGAAACGAAGAAAAAGGAGAGCGAAAAGCCGTGATATCTTTGTGGAGGCCGTACTCGTTCACTGCATTGTGTGTGGGGCACAATTAATGGTTGTGCTTGACCAGACGTATATCGACTGGACTTAAGCTCTGTGATATGTCAACACTTCGCTACTGCGTTCTTGGTGGTGGACAGGGTTGCGGATTTAGATTCACTTTCTAAAATACTGTGCCATTTCGCTAATGTTAGGCGGTTACGTACCCAGAGCACATTTGACAATAATGTTAAGAAATTTTGCAATTTTGTCTGATTTAATCTAGCTAGAGCATTTCTTCAAATGTATTCTGTAGTTTGATTGTTTTGAGGCAAGTTTACGGGATGGCAGGAAAGAACGAGATTTACTGTTGATTGTATTGCCCTTGACATTTGCGTTTCAGTCGGGCAGATTTCTGGGGCATAAATTCTTTCAGGTGGTGTCTTCTTACTGATCTTAGTGTTCGTAGTAAGGCCTGACACGATGTGTGTTCGTGTATGTTTGTTTCCTAACGTTTGCAGGTGTTTCTGTAAGGGAAGTGCGTGTGTTTGTTGCCTCTGCTTGTTGTGTG
Source organism: Rhipicephalus sanguineus (assembly GCF_013339695.2). NCBI lineage: Eukaryota > Metazoa > Arthropoda > Arachnida > Ixodida > Ixodidae > Rhipicephalus > Rhipicephalus sanguineus. Next base: position 121,702,415 of record NC_051183.1, on the reverse strand, counting down.
GGTCCTTGTAGTGCTGACCACCGTCTGAGTAGACGCTGCTTGTGTCTTAGCTACGGTGGGGCGTTTTTCAGCTAGTACTTGTGGCATGTGGGGCGTGTTACTGTAGTCGTGGGACGTTCTGTTAAGCTTCGTCATTGGCTGCGTCTGTTTAAACTCATTCGATGGCCAGACATTCTTGTTCAGTGATGGTGTAGTTCCGTTCAGCTGCACAGAGAGTGCGATTCGCGTAAGCCACTACTTGCTCTTGTGAAGCCGGGGTATGTTGCAGCAGGACAGCGCAGATTCCATGCCCACTTGCGTCAGTGTGTAAGATAGTAGGTGTTGGGGGCTGAAATGGCGAAGAAATGCCCGGACGTGAAGCATCGCTTGAGGGTCTGGAAAGCAGCTTCACAGTCATCCGTCGAAACAAAGGGTGCACTTGTCGTCAAAAGTTTGTGAAGATGTGCTGCGATAGTGGCGATATCATGGACAAACTGGCGGAAGTACGACACTAATCCGAGTAAGCTGCGAAGGTTCTTTAGCGCAGTGAGATTAGGAAAGCGCAAGACAGCGGCCCCTTGTCAAGATCAGATTCAATACCAAGTTCCTGACGACGTGACCCAAAACGTCAATGCTGCCGCTCGCAAACCGACACATCTTCGTATTTAGCTGGAGACCGGCTTTGGCTAGACACGTTAGTACGTCGTCTACACGTTCTAGGTAATGTGAGAAGCGGGACGAAAGGATGACGACGTCGTCGAGGTAACAAAGACATGTTTTCCATTAAGCCCCGTATCGATAGTATGTTCAAAGGTCGCTGGGTCATTGCAGAGCCCAAAATGTGTCAAATTGAATTACCCGCATCTCCACCACTTGTGAGACGACATCAGGTACGACAAGACGATTGTTGTATTTACAGCAAAGGCGTGCGAACCAAAAACTTAAAACTGACGAGCGAACCCGATGATGATCACGATGGTTTGTATGCACAAGTGAAGATGATGAACTACACACACAGTCAGCGCTCACAGTATATATATATATATATATATATATATAGCATGTCGGCGATGATGGGGAAAACCCACCGAATTGTGCATATAGCTGCTATCCCAATAAAATGAGTGCGACCAATTGCTCCTGTCTTATATGATTGCGCTGTCATATGAGAAAGCCGATTGTTTTTCTGTATTACTGCACCAAACTTCTTCATTAAACTTGGGCTATCCGCAGCTATAGATAACTTATCTTCACGAGTCATACCAATGGTTGTTTGCTACAAACATCCTGTTTTTTCTACAATCAGTTCAGGTGTCCTTATTTAATGTCACATTTTGCAACGAGCACCTAGACAATCTTCTGTTGTCGCACAAATAAATGAAATAAATAAAATGAGCACATTCTTCATTCTCTACACAACTCTAGGACTGCAACATCGTGGTGTTTTCCAAGATCTTATAAATTTGGCGCCGCAATAATGTGCGCACGAGACTCGCTGCATGACGTTCAAAACTGGCATTGAAGACCTGGAGACGTGTTGCTTACCGTATTCTACAGCAAGCATGGCCAACGGTGTGTAATACGCCGGGGCCAAGACTTATTCGGCAGTTGGCGATATACACCACAACATGATCATAAAACAGCGCACACACTTGAATGCGAAAGAAGAAGGAAAGAACCAGCAACACGAGGGCTGACTATCAACTCAGCACGAGCACTGACTATCAACACGCGTTGATAGTCAGCGCTCGTGTTGTCTTTTTCTTTCCTTATTTTCTATTCGTGTGTGCGCTGTTTTATAATGAACTTTGACCAACTCGCCCAGATAGCTACCTTGCTCATACCTAACAAGCAGCAAGGTTTACCATTAGGAGAGTTCCTTCAGCCACCTTATGGCATCACCACGTCTCTAAAGCTGCACTTCTTCCGTTAACACATACTAGTTTCATTCTTATCACAAATTTCTTAACGCACACCTAATTTGCTGTTGTTGATCATTTTGCAAGATTAGCTCATTGACTACGTAAATGCCATTTCAAATGTCAGAATTCGTGGTCTCTCGGTTTAGGAGGAGAACTACAGTCTAGAGTTACCAGCCCACTGACTTCTCGCTGCTGATGTTTTTGGGCAAGAAAATCAGTTGTCGAAGAAAAGTTGCTGAAAAAACCCTCCTGTTTAATTAAGCTTTTACCATTGCGGCCTTTACCCTGGATGAAAGACTGCATTCATCAGCCTGACATTTGACGGTAAGTCTTAGTCAAGCAAACTCGCACAGCGGAAGAGCAGTAAGGTTATTCCTCTTTGAAGCACTTCTGAGTATCGCGCGTCATTTATTAGCTATTGATACATATCCTGATGACGTGCCAGAAAACTTCAGATCTGCGTCAAACGCTACTACTTTTCCCGAAGCAATCAGAGAAAAGGGAGTTGATTGAGAAATTTACTTATAAAAACACCAGTTTGATCTTGCTACCGGTTCACTGCCATTGCTACAGGTTCACCGTCATCAGCGCTACCCTTGAATTCTTGACAATCAATTGTCGTCAGCGCAGAGCAAAAATATCAGAGTTTAAAGACATTATACTTCGGGTAGATCACAACATCCATCCATCGGTGACAGTGGTACCTTCGCTTTACCAGCTGCTACACTTGGTATTTTATTTCGTGTAATTGACCCCTGCGGAAATCTGCAACTTAGTTTGCCTCCACCAGTATTCTCCGAAGAAAATCTATCATTCACAGAATGCTTTCTCTTAAACCCTGTATAGGGCGAAGACAACACTGGGCAGAACACTGGAACATTGATTTGTCGAGAGTAGCGCTTCCCCAGTGCATCACTTTTTTTCTCTGTCCTAGGTCGAATTTGTGCACTGCAGCATTTAGCATTATCAACCAACTAGACCAGCAATCAATTTTGGAAAACGTTGTGCTCGTTGGAAGTACGCTCTGTCGTCCAGGTTTCATTAAGGCATATGTGCAAAACGAATTCTTTTCGAAAATTACTGCCGGTTGTGACGCCAGAAAGAAAGCCCTCTGGCGTACACCCGCCCACAGAAGTTTACAAAAACGTGAGCTTCACTGCAGATGCAAACTTCTCCTCCGTTAGCGCAGGGCGCTTCCAATCTAGCAGGTAGAAGCATAGATTTCAAGGACTACTACAGGCTGAAATATTACTTTGGAGGCTGGACAAAGCGGGAATATAGCTTTTTCGAATTTTTCGCGTTCCGCAAACTTTTCGGTAAAGGGGGTACATGAAGGATGAAAAGAAAGACAGAGTCGAGTACAAAATTGAAAATAAGAACTTTGCGCTGATAATCAGTGGCCGAGGCTATTCGGTTGCAAGAGATATGCGCAATCCTGTGACCTACCCCACCCTTCCCCTGTGCGGAGTAACATACCGTATACTGCCATGTGGTTAACCTCCCGGCCTTCGTATTCTTTCTCTACTGTTCGAGTATATGGAGTAACAATTTTGTGAAGTATCAGTTGGGAATTCTCGCAAAATTCGCAGCGATGTTTCATACCGTGAGCGCAGGGAACGCACACGCAAATGCATGCCATACCCTTGTGCGTTTTTTTACACCGAAAGCTGTTATGAGATCATTTCAGCGGCCCTTTTTGGCGCCGTAGTTGTCCGCCGCCGCCGCCACCGGTGTCCGTAACCACTATCACTCGAAATAAGAAACAATTCCAGGATGGAACGAGGTTCGAACCTGGGCCCTCTGCGTGGGAGGCCCAGTATTCAACTTCTGAGCCATGCCGGTGCTTGTAACTGCTTTGCAAAGAGACCCTGTACCGGCTTCATGTCGGGGAAAAAAACCACATTAATATATGCTATATAGCATGGTAGAAGACTAAAATAGCACCAAGCATCGCACGACGCGAATTCTGTAAACAGGCGTCACACAATGCGAATTGCGCAACGAGTAGGTTGTTGAATGCTTCCAGCCCATTACAAAGGGCTCAGCCATAATTCTTCGTCGTCATCACGCACATCATCAACAAAGTGCGCATAATGCCTTACATGCGTTTAGCAAGCACCACGGCTCTCCGTAGAATGACGAAAAATGGCACAGTGCCTGCTGCGCTACTTTTAAAAAATTACAATGATTTATAGCGTAGTGGGTTCCTCGCAAGTGCACTTGTATTGGTTGCCAAGGAAGCCCATAAGCACATGATTCATTTCCTCAGGGTCTCCATAAATTTCTTCGCGCCCCCTTCTGTCCCACGTCAACGTATGTTATACAGCATAGCCGGATGAGGAAATAGCGACCGGGTGTCACCCAATGCAAATTACATAACTTGTGGGCCGTTTAAAGCTTCCAACCCATTACAAAGGTCTGAGCCATAATTCTTCATCGTCATCAGTCGTCGCTTCAACAAATTTCACCTACTGCCTTACTGACGTGCAGCTGGTGCCTCGCTTCTGCGCAGAATGACGAGTATTGGCTTAGTAGTTGCTTCCCACCTTCACAAAAATTGTGATTTATGGCGTAGTGGGTACCTTGCTAGTGTACTTGTATTAGTAGCCACAAGAGAGCTTACAACGGGCTCTAGAAACGCCGCTATTCCAGCTTTCGCTGTGACTGTGCTGCGGTTTCAGCGCAGGCCTGCCGTTTTTTCACAGAATATCTGTGATGAATAAGCAGAACTGCGTTGCCGTCCTCTACGGACGCGCTCTTCTGATGCGTTCACAATCGGCGCCTGAGTATTGTCCATCATTATAGAAATACCACTGAACTTACAGCAACAGAATCCGGGGGCGGCGGAGGCGCATATACGCCGCTACACAATCAAGATGAGTTTGGCGAGTAAGGCGGCTTGAGGGGATATAAGCACCCATTGGAATTCCCGAAACATGGCTGCTAACCTTTTCACTGTGATCCTTCAGGTGCGGCAAACGTTGGACGCTGTTACGTTGACATCTGGAATTTCTTGCTCAAGAACGGGAAGCCACGCGTCTATGACTGAAAGCGTCTCTCAAAGGTGTCCCAGACGATCGCACACAAAGCACACGCACTGAAGCACGCTATCGAGAAAAATTTGTTATTGCTATTTCAGTGGCTCCCTCCTGTGACCGGGCATTCTGGTAGGTCTTGCGAATGCGAGCTACCCGAGCACAGCTTTTCCCACTGCTGGCGAGCAAAGGCGGCGGTGTACATTTCGATTTGCCGGTCTAAGCACGCAATGCGGCGACCACGATGACCGTTATATCGTTGCTTGTTCCACTGGCTGGTTATGCCTGCATGAGCGACAGGCGAGTCAGTAACGCGGGAGTCAATGGCAGGTGGTCGATTCCACGAAAGATAAAAAAAAGGGTGTGTGCTTGATGTTTCCGATTTTCCTGATAATTTTGTATGTTTGCACATATGACTGCACAGCATGAAATCGCAGTTCGTTTTCAAATCAAATTTTTTTTTCAACACAGGAAAATTTGACAAGTGCCGCCGGTTCACGATGAACATTTTACGGAGCGTGCGTTTTCGTAAATTCAGAACTATGCTGGCAGCTACTGAAGCTATATATTACAATTATCTTTCTTTTTAGAGGAAGTAGAAGTAAAGAGGAAATAGCTCTTATCATTTCATAGAATTCTGAGCAAATTACGTATTTTAAAAAATTTACGAAAAAGCTGCGATTTTGAAAATCAGTCAAATTTGGGACGCTATGGCTACTTCTGTGAACACGTTAGCTTGTTCATATTTGCAGTATGAATAGGCCTTTATGTGAATAATGAACCTCTGCATTTGTATTTCTCTGATAATTTTCAAAGTAATAAATTGTCACGCTCGAAACACCAAAAAGACAAAAGTGCTCCTCGATTAAAAAATCTGTAATAACAAAAACCCAACCTCAATTATGTTCAAAGTCCGCCAAAATGTTCTCAAAGGACTGCAGAATGATGTTATAAAAACATGTTGCATCATTTTTTATCAGAACAAAAGCAGAAAATGTCAAACATTGTGTTTCCAGAGCGTGGTGGCTACTGCGTAAACGACATCTCTAGCAACAAGAAAATACACTAACACGTCTTTTTTTCTTCTCTGAGCTTCTCTAAACAACAGTCTGGGTCAGTTGGTACATGACGCTGAGGCAAAAACCAGTCAAAAAAAGACGCCGGACAAGGGGAAGAAGTGACACACACAAGTACTGGACTAACACACTTAATGGCCTGGCTTCCGGAAGAATGCACATTTAGAAAGGTACCCAACGAAGAAGAAATATAATGCAAGTACGATAAGCTGTTTTTAAATGGACAAATATATGTATACGATGAAAGTAGCGGACAGGTTGTGCAAACAACATGACGCATGCGCAGATCCATAGCAGATCTAACTTTTCTCGTTGTCAATTGCCGCAGCATTAAAAACAAAGTGGATGATTTGGAAGACAAAGTGGAAACCTAATATGCATGATAAAACCAAGCGTTGTGCTTGGGACAGAATAATGGCTGGATGATGGCGTAGCACACATCGAGGTTTTTCCAAGCTGTTACACCTGCTTTAGAAATGACAGAAATCGTCCGGGTGGTGGGGTGTTCATATTTGTTTACAGTTCACTCTCTTGTTCAGCACTTGATATTGGTGGCGGTACTCGCGAGGACGTATGGTGCAAGATCAGATTCCCAAACGAAATAACATTATCAGTGTGTTAATTTCATAGGCCTCCTACAAGTTCTACCACTGCCATGACTGATTTTTCAAAGACACTAGAGACCGCGAATGCTGATTATCTTGTAATAGGCGGAGACTTTAATATCCCAGAGCTTTGTTGGAATCAGGAATCTTCTAATGCGAGAGCGACATCTGCAGTTGCGAAGGAAATGTTAAACATGCTGAACATTTTTTCCCTAACTCAGATGGTAACACAGGGCACGAGACAAGATAGCATCTTAGGTTTATTTCTAACTAATCAGCCAGATTGGGTAAAGACGGTTTTGGTGGTACCTGGTATTAGCGACCATAAGGCCGTGTTGTGTGAAATGAAGCTGACGTACGAAAAGACATAAACATCGGCGTCAAGAAAAATGTATAATTACAGCCAGGGAAACATAAATCAGATATGCCTTGCATTAGCGAAATTCTTTCCAGAATTCGAACAAGTTTCCGGAGCAAGCAGTATGCAAGAGCTATGGCTCCTTTTTTAGAGCAGAAATGCTTGACCTACAAGAAAAGTACGTGCCCTCATGGGTCCAGACCCCACGTCGTACTAAATCAAAGCCATGGTTCAATGGTGAGCTTCGGCGCCTTACTGGTAAACGGAACAGGATATATAAAATATTAAAAGAAACCCCATCTCTGAGACTTGCGAGCAACGTGAAACCGTCACAAAAGTTTTGCAGACAAAAATCCGTCAGACGAAAAAAAAAAACATTTTTCGGCGATTTACCTTCGCGATTCAAAACAACGAAAAAGTTGTTCTGGAATCTTGTCAAATGTAATAAAAAAGACAGAGTGTGTATTCCCTCACTTTAGCATAACGGAAAAGAAATAGAAAATAGCTTAGACAAGGCCAGCTGCTTCAATACGTTTTTTGCCTCCATCTTCTCGTCGTGTTCGTCGAACAAGGTTCTGCCTTCGCCTTCTGACAGAAGCGTGGCAAACATGGATGACATATTTATCGATGAAAACGGAATTCAGTCTCTTCTCGAACGCTTAGACCCCAGCAAAGTCGGAGGGCCGGACGAATTGACAGGCGGCTTTCTCAAACTGGGTGCGCCGTTCATCCCACCCTTCCTTAATGTGTTACATTCTAAATCATTGAGCACGGGAAGTTTGCCGCACGACTGGAAGGTAGCACGCGTTGTGCCTGTGTAAAACTCAGGCCCTCGTGAACTGCTCAAAAACTGTAGACCGATATCTCTAACAAGTATAGTCTGTAAAATATTAGAGCACGTCTTGTGCAGTAACGCAATGACACACATAACCAATCAAACCCTTCTTAATCCAAAACAGCACGGTTTCAGACAAGGGCTTCCCTGTACAACTCAATTAACAGAATTTGTTCACGAAGTTTGTGGTGCACTGGATGATTGCTCCTGTGTTGACTCGGGTATCTGTAGATTTCAGGAAAGCGCTTGACCTAGTAGATCATAAGTTGCTTATATGACAGGTATGTTGGTTTAATATCAATGAACAGATAATTAGATGGATTCAGGAATACTTGTCATTACGTTGTCAGTATGTGATGGCAAATGGCCCAGAATCTGGTGTGGCTCGCGTAACATCTGGCGTCCCTCAGGGCTCAGTGTTGGGCCCATTGCTCTTTTTAATATTCATAAATGACCTTCCCGATACCATCGCTTCTTCTGTCAGATTGTTTGCTGATGATTCAATATTATATAGGGAAATTACAAGCTTCGCTGATACAGTTATCTTACAAAATGGTTTAACTAAAATAGAAAACTGGTGCGGTAAATCGCAAATGCAAGTAAACGTACAAAAAACTGTCCACATGCGTTTCACAAAGAAACGTATGCCCCGGCAGCTTATACTCTATCTGGTTCTCCGTTGCAGACTGTTTCCGAATATAAGTACTTGGGGATATTTCTCACACCATCCATGTGTTGGCACAGGCATGTCGATTTCATTACAAGAAAGGCATGCAGCCTGTTGGGATTCCTACGGCGAAACGTGAAGCTGTTTCCTCAGCAGGCCCGCGATCTTCTCTACAAGAGCTACGTGAGACCAATTTTAGAGTATGGATGCACTGTATGAGACCCTCGCACGAGTGCCGATCGCGACAAACTTGAGAGAGTTCAGAACATAGCGGCAAGGTACGTTATCTATAGCTTTGGAAGAAACCTTAGCATTACTGCTACAAATGAAACATTAAAATGGCAGCCTTTAGAAAAAAGAAGGCAAACTTTACGCTTGAAGCTTTTTCACAATATATTTTATGGCCACATTGGAATAGACCGCAATCAGTACATTTTTCAGCCGCATTATATATCCAGACGAACAGACCATGAACTCAAAGTTAGAGAATATAGTTGCAGAACTAATCTTTTTAAAAGCATTTCTTTTTCCAGAACAGTTTCAGAATGGAATCGACTGCCTGCTACGACAGTAAGCGTATTTTTTAACGAAGATTTTCTAGACACGCTTTCACATCTCGTTCTGTTTTCGGCTTTAGTTAGTTTTCATACAAAGCTTATTATTACGTAGTTTTTCTTTCTTTTATATTTGTACAATGGCATTTTTTTTCTTTCTGCATCTCAGATAATTTTTTTTATTTTTTTACATTGGTGATTTGCATTTACATTCATATATGCTAGAGTTTCTTCTTAGTGCTCATGATTGTTCTGTGTGTGTGTTTTTTTTGTTCTTGCCTACCGATGTTGTTGTACTGTAATGCGTATGTTTCATCAACCTTGTTGTAACTGACTGTTTATTGTGGACTAGCATTGGGTGTTCAAACTGCTGTGTATACCCCCCCTCCCCCCCCCACTGTAATGCCTAAATGGCGCTGTGGGTACAATAGTAAATAAATAAATAAATAAATAAATAAATAAATGACCATCCGCAAAAGGGAGACTCGATCCGATATCTTCTACACAACGAACATTCCGCTGCAGCGGAATTTTCTTTGTGTGCACCATGAAGTAGTCCGTACAAAAAACTCGGTCATGGCTATAACGCCTACCCATAGCCACCTTTAGAGCGGAGGACAGTTATCGCACCAAAATGAAGCACAATTTGGATTCTTAACCTCTATCTCAGGTGGAGTTTGGCTAACTAGCACATCCGTGCTCGTTGCTGTCGTCTGCTCATGTACTCAGGCGGGCGTCTATCGCGCCGCCCTTTGCACCTGTCCGCGTAACGCATGCTAATCCGTTTACACGAAAACGTGTAGCGCGGGTTACTCGATCCGCCACACGATCCGCATGGTGCGGATCCAGAGACCGGGCGGAAGAGGAACGAGCGGGGGAAAATGTATCGTGTAACCAACGCAATCGACACCCCAGCATTTTCTCGGGCAGAGCGACAAAGTCTGGTAAAATATGTGTAGCTGTTGTGCTTAGGTTGCAGTTCAGTGCACGCCGTTCACCACTGTCGCCATTTGCGATTTCTCCCATTCTTGCATTGCATGATCGACTCAGCTACACAAATTTCGCGTTTAGCTTCGTTGCTTTTATATAAGCGCATTTACTCAAAAAAATGAAAATGTCTGTGCTGCCCGTCGACGAGGAATATAAGTGGTGTCGCAAATACATTTATTGGAAAGATCGTTTTCTTTACAAAACAGTTCCCACTTTCCGACAATAGATCATTACTGTTGTTTAGCGAAGCTCAGAAAAGAAAAAAGACGCGTTAGTTTATTTTCTTGTTACTAGAGATATTGTTTACGCAGTAGCCACCATGCTCTGGAAACACAATGTTTGACATTTTCTGCTTTTGTTCTAATCAAAATGATGCAACATGTTTTTTCATAACATCATTCTGCAGTCCTTTGAGAACATTTTGGTGGACTTTGAGCAGAATTGAGATTGGCGTTCTTTTATTACAGATTTTTTAATCGACGAGCACTTTTGTCTTTTTGGTGTTTCGAGCGTGAAAATTTATTACTTTTAAAATTATCCGAGAAATACAAATGCAGAGGTTCATTATTCACATAAAGTGCTATTCATACTGGAAACATGAACAAGCTAACGTGTTCACAGAAGTAGCCATAGCGTCCCAAATTTGACTGATTTTCAAAATCGCCGCGTTTTCGTGAATTTTTAAAAATACATAATTTGCTCAAAATTCCATGAAATGGTAAGAGCTATTTCCTCTTTACTTCTACTTCCTCTAAAGAGAAAGATAATTGTAGTATATAGCTTCAGGAGCTGCCAGCATAGTTCTGAATTTACGAAAACGCACGCTCCGTAAAATGTTCGTCGTGAACCGGCGACACTTGTCAAATTTTCCTGTGTTGAAAAAAATTTTTTATTTGAAAACGAACTGCGATTTCGTGCTGTGCAGTCATATGTGCACAACATACAAAATTATCAGGAAAGTCGGAAACATTAGCTATACACCTTTTTTTGATCTTGTGGGTGCAAAGGCCGTGGGTATATATATATATATATATATATATATATTATATATATATATATATATATATATATATATATATATATATATATATATATATTTCTCAGGTACGTCAGGTACGACCGAAACGATTGTTGTATGTAGAGCAAACAAAGGCGCGCGAACCATAAACCGAACACCGGCGAGCGAACCCGATGATGATGATCACGATTATTTGTATGCACAAGTGAAGCTGATGAACTACACAGTCAGCGCTCACACTATTTCCCCCTTCAAGAAACGGGCAGCATGACGTCCAGTTATTAACCCTTCCGGCCCTGGCGGTGTCAATTGACACCATGACGCAACATTTCTCCTAGCACCTCGGAAATGAAACCAAAACTGTGTATTCTTGGGGGAATACTTCTTCAATGATCCCCACTGCGATTGACACCAAAACGGTGACGCACTTGCGGAGCTGGAAGCCGCAAGGAAGAAGAAGCTTGACCGTAGTCATGGGTGACGCCGAGGCAGGTCAGCTGAGGCGGATGAGCGCCATTTTCGGATCGACGTACCGAAGCTGTTTCAATGAGTATCACACTGAAAAATGAGACGTGGTTCACATTTCGTGTACTCTAGTGAATAGCCGGAAAAAATATGCTATTTTTCTCCTTTCACAACCGCTGAGCCCTGACGACCTAATTTGATGCCATGTCTGTAAATCCATTAATACTTGCACCACTGGCTCAATTTTTCGTTTGTGGTCTTCTGAGGTCATAACTATTAGGAAAACACGCAGAAAAAAAGTCCCCGACCAAAATAAAAAATCCAGGGCTGAAAGGGTTAAGTGTACGAGCGCCAGATATAAGGCTTCAGGCGAGACACATGGGCGTTCTCGGTAACGCGATGGCGGCGGTCCGAAGCCGAACTAACCGGAGCGACGCGATGATTCACGGCAGATGTTCGTTCAAGCACGGTGTAAGGGCCCAGGTATCTGTGCACGAAATTTTCACAGAGCCACTGTGTGCGAACAGGTGTCCAGAGGAGCACTTCGTCGCCTGGGTGAAATGACACAACTCTGCTCATGGCCTGAAGGGTAGAGGTGTTGGCGCGGGCAATTTGACGGCAGCGGGCGACGCGGGCAGCGAACTCCTCTGGATGGGACGCAGATGGTACAGAGGGCGCGGAGAAGAAGTAGGTGTCGAGAACTAAACACGGTGCAGGGCCAGACACGAGGAAAAATGGTCTGTAACTAGTAGAGCGTTGTATGGCAATATTGTAGGCAAACTAGGCGAAAGGTAGTATTGTGTCCCAGTGCTTTTGATAGGGCTGAACATACATAGACATCGTGTCTGACAAAGTGCGGTGAAAACGCTCGATGAGACCATTTGTCTGTGGGGTGATATGCCGAGGTGGTCTTATGCATTGTGTCAGAGGCCTATAGGACTTCAGCGAGGACATGAGGAAGAAACGTCTTGAGGACTTGATCGGACTAAAGCTGGTGATCTGCGTGGTCGCATCGCTGAGAGGAGTCGCATAGGAGGTAAGTGCGTCATGGGTACTTTGCGACAGCGGACAACGCGACAAAGCGTCGGCATCTTGGTGTTGCCTAAACGACCAGTATGTGACAATATAGTCATACTCCTGAAGTCGGAACACCCAATGGCCGAGGTGTCCCGAGAAGTTCTTCAGAGAGGACAACCAACAGAGCGCATGATGGTCTGTCGTGATCGTAAAACGGCCGCCGTGCAAATAGGGGCGAAATTTTTCCACAGACCACACGATGACCAGAAATTCTTGTTCAGTGATGGTGTAATTCCGTTCAGCTGGAGAAAGAGTGCGACTCGCGTAAGCGACTACTTGCTCTTGTGAAGCCTGTGCACGCTGCAGCAGGACAGCGCCAGTTCCACGCCCACTTGCGTCAGTGTTTAAGATAGTAGGTGTTGTGGGACCGAAATGGCGAAGAACTGCATGATGTGAGGCATCGCTTGAGCGTCTGGAAAGCAGCTTCACAGTCATCCGCCAAAACAAAGCATGCACTTGTGGTCAGAAGTTTGTAAAGGGGGTGCTGCGATAGTGGCAAAATCACGGACAAACAGCGGAAGTACGACGCTAAGCCGAGGAAACTGCGAAGGCTCTTTAGCGTTGTGGGTTTAGGAAAGTGCAAAACAGCGGCCACCTTGTCAGGATCAAGTTGAATACCAAGCTTGAAGATGACGTGACCCAACACTTTGATGCTGTGGCTCGCAAATGCACACTTCTTGGTATTTAGCTGGAGACTCGCTTTGGCTAGACATGTTAGTACCTCGTCTGGACGTTCTAGGTGTTGTGAGAAGCTAGACGAAAAGATGAAGATGTCGTCCAGGTAACAAAGACAGGTCTTCCATCAAGCCCCGCAGTACCGTATCGATAATTCGCTCAAATGTGGCTGGGTCATTGCAGAGCCCAAAATGCATCACATTGAATTCCCCGCACCTCCACCACTTGTGAGATGACGTCAGGTACGACAAAAAGATTCTTGTATTTACAGCAAAGGCGTGCTAACCAAAAACAGAACACTGGCGAGTGAACCAGATGATGATGATCATGATGGTATGTACGCACAAGTGAAGATGATGAACTACACAGTCAGCGCTCACAGTATATATATATATATATATATGAAACGAGTGCGACCACTTGCTTCTGTCTTATATGATTGTACTGTCATATGCGGAAGCCGATTGTTTTTCTGTATTACTGGACTAAACTTCTTGAATATACTTGGGCTATCCGCAGCTATCGATAACTTATTTTCACGAGTCATACCAATAGTATTTTGCTACAAACGTCCTGTTTTTTCTACAATCAGTTCAGGTGTCCTTATTTAACGTCACATTTTGCAACGAGCACCTAGACAATCTTCTGTTGTCGCACAAATAAATGAAATAAATAAAATGAGCACATTCTTCATTCCCTACACAACTTTAGGACTGCAACATCGTGGAGTTTCTGAAGATCTTATAAATTTGGCGCCACAATAATGTGCGCACGAGACTCGCTGCATGACGTTCAAAAACTGGCATTGATGAGCTGGGGACGTGTTGCTTACCGTATTCTACAGCAAGCATGGCCAATTGTGTGTAATACGCCGGGGCCAAGACTTATTCGGCAGTTGGCGATATACACCACAACATGATCATAAAACAGCGCACACATTTGAATGCGAAAGAAGAAGGAAAGAACCTGCAACACGAGGGCTGACTATCAACTCAGCACGAGCACTGACTATCAACTCAGCGTTGATAGTCAGCGCTCGTGTTGTCTTTTCTTTCCTTCTTTTGTATTCGTGTGTGCGCTGTTTTTAATGAACTTCGACCAACTCGCCCAGATAGCTACCTTGCTCATACCCAACAAGCAGCAAGGTTTACCATTAGGAGAGTTCCTTCAGCCACCTTATGGCATCACCACGTCTTTAAAGCTGCGTTTCTTCCGTTAAGACATACTAGTTTCATTCTTATCGCAAATTTCTTAACGCACACCTAATTTGCCGTTGTTGATCATATTGCAAGATTAGCTCATTGACTACGTAAATGCCATTTAAATTGTCACAATTCGTGGTCTCTTGATTTAGGAGGAAAACTAAAGCCTTGAGTTACCAGCCCACTGACTTCTCGCTGCTGATGTTCTTTGGCAAGAAAACGAATTGTCGAAGAAAACTTGCTGAAAAAACCCTGCTGTTTAATAAAGCTTTTGCCATTGCGGCCTTTACCCTGGGTGAAAGACTGCATTCATCAGCGTGATGTTTGACGGTAAGTCTTAGTCAAGCGAACTCACACAGCGGCAGAGCAGTAAGGTTATTCCTCTATGAAGCACTTCTGAGTATCGTACGTCATTTCTTAGCTATTGATACATATCCTGATGACGTGCCAGAAAACTTCAGATCAACGTCAAACGCTAATACTTTTCCCGAAGCTATCAGAGAAAAGCGAGTTCACTGAGCAATTTACATAAAAAAACACCAGTTCGATATTGCTGCAGGTTCACCGTCATCAGCGCTACCCTTGAATTCTTGGCAATCGATTGTCGCCAGCGCAGAGCAAAAATATCAAAGAGTTTAAAGACAATATAGTTCGTGTAGAATACATGATCCATACACCGGTGACAGTGCTACATGCGCTTTACATGCTGCCACTCTTGGTATTTTAATTGGTGCAATTGACCCTTCGCGGAAATATGTAACTTACTTTGGCTACGTCGGTATTCTCCGAAGAAAATATCTCGTTCACAGAATGTTTTCTCTTAAAACCCTGGATAGGGCGAACACAACACTGGCCAAAATTCATTTTGTTAAAACGTCATTCTCGTTGGAAGTACGCATCTCATCGACCTTTGAGGAAGGCACAAGTGGAACACGAAGTCTTTTCGAACAAATACTGCTGGCTGTCGCGCGAGAAAGAAAGCCTTGTGGCGTACACCAGTCCACAGAAGTTTACGAAACCTTCACTGCAGACGGAAATTTCTCCTCTGTTAGCGCACGGCGCTTCTCGTTCTATCTCTTCTCTTCTATCTAGCAGATAGAAGCGTAGGTCGCAAGGACTACTACAGGCTGGAACATCTCTTTGGAGGCTAGGCAAAACGGGCATATAGTTTTTTTTTCGGAAATTTCAGGTTCCGCAAACTTTTCGGTAAAGGGTGTACACCAAGAAGGAGAAGAAAGACTCGAATGCAAAATAGCAAAAAAGAACTTTGCGCTGCTACTCGCTGGCCGAGGCTATTCCGTTCAGATCCAAAAGAGTTCGCTGCTAGCCCTACTTGCTATACCATTTTAAATGTCTGCTATCACATTAATTGCTTCTCCCTTGCGGCGAAACTTGATTTCTTTTTTCGGAATGTGAAAGCGTTCTCGATTCACTAAAGGCGGCGGGAATACAGGTCAAAAACGAATCAGACATTTGCTAAGATTCTCTAGCGAAAACGTTTTGCAGGAAATAAAGAATTTATGAATTTATTTGTTTATTTATTTATTCCTTAGTTAGTTAGTTAGTTAGTTAGTTAGTTAGTTAGTTAGTTAGTTAGTTAGTTAGTTAGTTAGTTAGTTAGTTAGTTAGTTAGTTAGTTAGTTAGTTAGTTAGTTAGTTAGTTAGTTAGTTAGTTAGTTAGTTAGTTAGTTAGTTAGTTAGTTAAGTGGCTCGTCGTGGTCGCCTACCAGGGGCGTGCAACTAGCCGCAATGGACGGACAGATTGACAGAACTGGCGTTCTTTTTGTAAAAAGGCATCAACGTTTGAGCCGCAAAGCTCAATTTTTAATTTGGCAAAATAGTTTGACTGCATTAACTGAACGTTTTTCCCTCAAGAAAAAAAATTTATAGACTCCTAGCTTACCTTACCGCTTACCTTACCTAGCTTACATAAATATTGGTGACTATCGCCGGAGATGACCTGTACATAAAATGCCGCAAAATGTCTATAGCGACCACACAGCCACCGTAGTCCGTAAAAATGCTATTTATTTTACAGCCAAAACTGTTATGAGATCAGAACTACGGCCGTTTTTGGCGCCGTAGTTGTCCGGCGCCGTTGCCGCCGCCGCCGGTGTCCATAAACGGTAGCGCACGAAATAGGCAAAAAAAACGAAATCAGAAATAAGGATGGAACGGGGTTCGAACCTGCGCCCTCTGCGTAAGAGCCTGGTTTGTGACCTCACATCCATCCCGGCGCTTTTTTTGCAGTCAAACCTTGTCATCAATTCCAATAAAATTCATCGCTTTAAAATTACACTCACGTGCACGCATGCACAAAGGACACTATTTCTTGAAACGGCCTTGCAAAAATACCCTATACAGGCTTCATGTCGGGAAGGAACCACATTACCTTATGTAATATAGCGTGGTAGAAGAGTAAAATAATAACGCGAGTTGTGTAACCAGGCACCAAACAATATGAATTGCGTAACAAGTGGGATGTTGAATGCTTCCAACCCATTACAATGGGCTCTCTGCCAGAAATCTTTATCGTCATGAGGCACATCATCAACAAAGTGCACATAATGCCTCGCAGGTGTTTAGCGGGTACCGTGGTTCTCCGCAAAATGACGAAAAATGGCATAGTGGCTGGTTCCCTACTTCCCAAAAATTATGATTTATAGCGTAGTAGGTTCCACGCAAGTGCTCTTGCGTTGGTTGCCTAGGAAGCCAATACGGCCCCCATGATCCATTTCCTCAGGGCCTCAATAAAGTTCTTTCTTTCCCTTTATCAAGTTCACGTATGTTGCATAGCATGGTGGCAGAGTGAAATAACGACCGGGCTTCACGTACAATGCGAAATACGTAACTAGTGGGTCGTTCAAAGCTTCCAACCTATTACAGAGGGCTCAGCCATAACTCTGTATGAACTTCAGCCGTCGCGTCAACAAAGTGCACATAATGCCTTACAGATGTGTAGCTGGTGTCTCGCTTCTCCGCAAAATAACAAATAATGGCGTAGTGGGCGCTTCCGAACGTTTACAAAATTTCTGATTTCTGCCGTAGTGGGAACCTTGCGAATGTACTTGTAAGTGGCCCCGAGAGAGTTAAAAACGGCCTCTAGAAATGCTGCTCTTCCAGCTTTCGCTGTGACTCTGCTGCGCTTTTCGCGCAGACCTGGCGCTTTTTAAAATAATCTCTCTTATTCACAACATCTTGCCTCTTATCCCTCTTATTCACAACTGCGTAAGCTGCAATGAACGTTTGTCAACGCTTGGTGACCTGTGCGAAGGATAGAATTTTCTTCTTCCAGGAGTACTCGAAGATACTGCATCATTATTATGACAGCAGTGCTTCATGTTCTCTTGAGTAGCAAACTTCACAAGGAAATTTCAGTGACAAACGTAATGTGTAAGTGAACAACGTTTTAGTGGCTGAAATTTAACAACATCTAGAAGAGCACTGCGCCAGTCGCGTAATGTCACACGTCTGAATTAAGCACATGTGCGAAGACGCCTGGGTAGAGTCGAACGATACTATTTTTGAAAGGTAGCAGTAACGTGTTTGCAATTTTCAACCCGGTAGCACGTTATACCTTTCTGCGTCAAAAGTCTGAGACAGATATGTTTTGATGAGATTTCTTGATGATGAGGCCGGTGTGACCGGGCACCTCTTAGAAGAACACGCAGTCAATGTAGGTCATACGGCTTCGCTATTCTGATCATGCCTCAATTCACTCCTGCGTTTTTCTTTTTCGTGGCAGTCAATATCGAGCCGAGGAATATAACTTTTTTCTTGGAAGAAGACCCTTCAGTGAAGTTCACTTTGAGATGCCTGAAGCGGAGAACATGAAAACAATGGACCGGTGTTTGTTGATATGCACCCTTTCTTTATGCATAAACGAACAGCTCATCTACGGGCACATTGAAAACGTGCCAAGACACAGCTTCGTGGCATGCTGAAAACATGCTGGGAATTCCTAAATGAAAATACTCATATATAAAAATGTAGCAATGAATGCACTGTACATTTCTGTTCTTTCAGTGAAAGTTGGCAGAAACGTACGTAGCGAAGTCATTTCTAAAAGCCAAAGTCACCCGTTGGTCAAGTCAAAGAATTGACTGCAAGGGCGTTGGTTTAGTGTACCGGCAGAGTCCCAAATCGCCTCTCATATGGGGCCACTCATATGATTATAAATCACGTAATCTGTGCAGAGACGAAGCTTAGCATAGCTTGTACTGGAGGCGCAATGATGAAGAGCAAGCGGAGCTGATGGGCACCTATGTAGTCTTGGCTCTTGTTGTTATGCTAAGTTTTGCAAATTCTCTTTTTAATAAATGCGAAGCATTTCTTAGTGAACTTCAGCGACTTTGAGCGCATCTATCCATCTATCTATCTATCTAGCCGCCTACAACTTTGGGCTCTCCTGGCTCTTTCGTTAAGGGGGATGTATACCAAAAATTACAGAACAATAATATCTGGGGGTTTACGTCCAAAACCCAGGATATGATTATGAGAGAAGCGGTAGTGCAGGGCTCCGGAAATTTCGACCATCTGGTGTTCTTTAACGTGCACCTCAATCTAAGTACGCGCGCTTCTACCATTTCACCTCCATCGAAATACGACCGCCGCGGCCGGGATCGAACCCACGATCTTCGGGTCAGCAGCCGAGCGCCGTAACCGCTATACCACCGCGGCGGACATGTATACCAAAATTGGTATGACATAACATGACTGTATGACGAACATAAATGACAGCTCATAACATGAAAATCGTGACGTCCATGTCATGAATAGCATAATTTCCATGCCACGGTCTTGGTGATCTTGCGGCCGTTTCCTTAACTTCATATATACCACAATTAGCATGGCGTGACAAGAGTCTATGACAAACATGAGGAACAGGCCATATCATGGAAATCATGAGACTCATGTCATCTGCAGCATGACATACATGACATGGTCTCGGGCCGCTCGTGGCCGTTTCATTAGATATATATATATATATATATATATATATATATATATATATATATATATATATATATATATGCCAAAATCGGTACAACGAGACATTCCTGTGTGGCGAACATACTTTACATCAAAATCATGACATGCATGCCATGTACGCCATGACATACATGCCCCGCTCTTGGTGCGCTTGCGGCCGTTTCGGTATCAGGACATGTAGCAAATTTTCTATTGCTTGACGTGACGGTATGGAGAACATAAATCACATGTGGTAATGGTGGGAATGGCAAGCACCGACCAATCGTTGAAACACACAAATTGACGTTTCGGCCCCGCTACGGGGCCTTGTGAACAAGGCCCCCGTAGCGGGGCCGAAACGTCAATTTGTGTGTTTCAACGATTGGTCGGTGCTTGCCATTCCCACCATGAATTTTCCCGACCAGACGGGTTTTCGTCGAACCCTGGACTTCATTGCACATGTGGTAACCTGAAAATCACGACATGCATGTCATGTACAGCATGATTTACAAGTTACGATCATGCTGCGCTCGCGGCCTGTTCGCTAGCTTGGTATACAGCAACATTGGTATGGCGTGACGCGACTGAATGATGAATATAAATGACAGGTGGTAACATGACAATCATGACATGCATGTCGTGTAGGGCATGATTTACACTTCATGATCATGGTATGCTCGCGGCCGTTTCGCTAGCTTGATATACACCAATATTGGTGCCGCGTGACGTGACTGTACGACGAACATAAATGAAAGGTGGTAACGTGGCAGTCATGACATGCATTTCATGTACAGGATAACTTACATGTCACGCTCATGGTGTGCTCTTGGCCGGTTCACTAGCTTTGTATACCCCAAAATTGGTATTTCATGATGTAGCTGCATGACGAACATAAATGACAAGTGGTACCATGAAAATCGTAACATGCATGTCGTGTAGGGCTTGATTTACATGCCACGCTCATGATCTGCTCGCGGCCGTTTCACTAACTTGACATACACCAGTATTTACGTTGTGCGACGCGACTGTATGATGAACACTAATGACAGGTGGTGGCATGCCAATCATGATGTGCATTTCATATACAGCGTGATTTACATGCCACGCTCATGGTGCGCTTGCGTCCATTTGCCTAGCTTGATATACACCAAAAGTGATATTGCGTGACCTGACTGTATGACGAACATAAATGACAGGCCCTAATACGCAAATCAGAACACGCATGTCATGTGCGGCATGATTTACATGATGCTGTCTTGCTGCGCTTCCGGTTGTTCTGTTGAGCTGGATATATACTAAAATTGGTGTGGCATGACACCAGTACGTCACGAACGTCAGTGACTGGTCATGCATTGTATATACCAGAATATACGTTTAAATCTATAGAAGATTGTACATGCATGCATGCATGACAAACATGCGATATATAGTTGGTTGGTTGGGTACCTTGGGAATGGCTCAACCGAGTCGAAGAGATGTCAGGAGTAACAAGGCGATGTATGGAGCTATTTGCTGGCAGCTTCGCTTTACATTGATTCCCACTGTGCGTGGGATCTGCCGTGCTTTTTCCTCATCTACTTCTTTCTTATTTTTTCTTTTCTCCATTTTTTCCATTTTTTCTCTGTTTATTTCTAATTATTTATCTCTCTCTCTATTGTGTTTCTTGCTTTCTCTATCTGTCTTTCTCTCGCTGTTTCTCATTCTGTTTATTTCTCTGTCTTTCTCATTCTTTCTATGCTATGGTTTACGCTTTCCCCTCCACCTCACTTTCCTTCCCACGCGGACCGCCCTGTTTCATCCCCTTGCTACACTATACTACACAATGCTATGCTTTGATCTGCTGGCGTGCCCAGATAGGCGAGTGGTTAGGACTAGAGTGTACAGGAAGCGTTTTCAGTGGGCCGAACGACCGGTTAAACCCCTGCTTCGAGGTGAAGCGTGGGGTGCGGAAAATACTGTAGTGGCGCTACGGTCGAATTGGATAGAGGTGCGTTGTGTGGTATTTGAGGCACGCGATTCTCGCCAGCGTTCTTGCGAGATGCGGACCACGTATTGCAGGGACGCCAATGAGCGTCCCTTGAGGCGCACTCGCAGCTACCGTGGAGTCCTCGTTCCTCGATAGTCGAAGTTCGGCGCGCGTGCACCTATCCTATGCCCCTCGATCACTGCGCCCTCTGGTCTGTCCACGGCCAGCGCCTCACTTTAACCTCCCTCGTTCGGCACACTCAAAACACTTCTAGTACACTCTAGTTAGCACACTCTCCTTCGGATCGAGGCTACGCTGGTTCAAATCCCGCCTTGTGTGGAACTTTTTAACATTAAAGTGTTTTATGCCAGGGTCCACCAAGGTTTTCATGACGTATTCCGCCACAGAAATACGTCAGCGAAATGAACGCCATCAAGTGGCAAAGAAAAAATATCTACAAGAGCAAGTTCCGCTGCCGGGTGTCGAACCCATGACCTCTCGGTCCGCGATGGTGCCTGGCGGACGTTTAGCCCACTGAGCTACCGCCAAACACATAGCGGAGTCTAAATGAAAGCGCCTTTTATCTTTGACACTTTACTCTCACAGTGCTCTTGGATGGATGGATGGATGGATGCTACGAACGTCCCCTTTAAAACGGGGTGGTGACATGTGTGCCACCAGGCTGGAAACAAACAAAAAACATGGTTGATCTCTCCGTCATAGAAATCGGAATAACACGAAAGTAAATCGTGCCCTTACAGAAGTAACTGAATGCTTACTGTACATTGATATAAGAGAGTTTGCACAATGTATATTGATGTCTGGCAGCTAATAGCACCGTTTAAAGTGTATGCACCCGCTTTGATGATTGGTGGTACATCTCCATCCCGATGACTAACGTCCATGTTAAATGATTAAACGAACCCTTGTCGTAGCTGTAGTAGTTAACGGTGAAAGCGTAATCAGAGAACGAGGTGTGATAGCCAGAAGAGCGTCGCACATTGGTCGCAGAACTTAGTCGCCATCCCGCGGCATGTTAAAATGTCATTGAACCGCGGCCGTGATTGAACACCACGGCCGAACTAGAGGGAAACGCAAAGCGCGTCGTGCCGCCCCGGTAGCCCGGCCACAATTTTTCTCGGAGTGAGCTCGTGAGTGTGGAACGCGGTGTTACAGCCAGGTGAGGCAGGCGCGCGTCGCAGAGCTATTTTTGGTTTGTATTAGCTTGATGCTATGAGTGAGGCCGACCAACACCTTCGTTGGGCCGACGCTTTTACTACGCTTGGGCAAAGGTCGCCACCTCGCAGTGTGTTAAGGCATTGACAAAATTCAACTTCTATTGAAAACGCGCCGAACGGGACGGACGCGTAACGCGTTGCAGGTGCTAGTCGCGGAGGCCACAGCAATGACGAATTACTTTACCTTACCACTCCCAGAGGTCAACACCGCCTAGCCGACCGGGCGAGTTGTAGATATAAAAGGCACGTTTGTAAAGCCTCCAAGGTCTGGAACGACTCTTGATGAAGTGCCCTTTGACATGTTTTTCCTTATGGGACTGCACAGTCTCTGGAAAACGCGCATGCAAGACCGTAATGCAGAACTAACCACTGCTTCAAGTATGCATTTCATGCGTATGGCTCTCCATCTAAAGGACATTTACGAAGATCTTGACATCATACCAGACTGGCACTCCATCTTTATGAGGTGTTCATCCTTACCAGCCTCCCTGTGTGACAAGCTTTGAAGAACATTACATGTTTCTCTGGACTTGCACAGTATATATGCATGTAAGCCCTTGAATGCTTTTGCAGTGCTTGTGCGAATATTGTCGCTAAGTGAATGCATCACTACGTCATAGGGTTTGTGATAATTTCAAATACGCATTATAATAAATACCATGAAAGAAAAAAAGTGAAGGTGGCGCAGTGTTCTTTGCTGGAATGCAGGGAAGGGGTGTTCTTCTGGGACGTCCTGCAAATGACACTAAAGAAAGGTTTCCCATTGGACGCACAGGGCATAAGGTATCTGATGATTTAAAATGATGGTGGATTTGCCTATGATATCACAATATTATTGGCGCTTTACATCATTTCGAGGTCCCGAATGGCTGTACGTAACGCTGATGTTGATGCTCGGCGAGCCATAGATTACTTTTGTGAAACGCTGACTTCGTTTCTTGAATTGCAAAAAAAAATGCAAAAGGATGTACCCGATTGGGTACCTCGCATGGAATTACTGTTGCACATGAAACAATTGTAGACAGGATGTACTCTCTTCTCACTGTTGAAAACTGAAGCCCTGCAATTAAGACAAAAAAAAGAAGGTGGTGCAGTGGATAGCGTGCCCGGCAACTGTTGTTGCGAACCGAGCGGTCGTGGGTTCGATGCCCGTTGACGGTACCTTTTTTTCCTTTGCCATCTGATCGTGTAAAGTTTTTCAACGTCATTTCCGTGACGGAACTACCTCATTGAAGCCTTGGTGGAACTTTCGTGTTAAAAAACACGCCGTTGCTACGACCGTCCCATTCGGCGCGTTTCCAATAGAAGTGTATTTCGTCAACGCTTGAGCACACCGCGAGGTGGTGCCATTAGCGGAAGCTTCCCTCATAGCATCCATTCATATCGACATATAGCTCTCCGACGCTCGCTTGGCTGTCGCAGCGCGTTCCCCGCTCGCCCTGTGAAAATTAACGGCCAGTCTCGAGGGAAGACACGAAATGCATAGCTTTCCTCTTCGCGTTTCACGACGCTTTGAAGGAGTGCATATTTAGTATCAGTGTTTATTGTGTGCTTGTTGATGCCATATTTACGCGGGATTCGCCACATGCGGTGTCCAGGTATATGTTATGGACTTCATCTACCGCATGGGCTAAATCATGATTATGGGCGTTATTCGTCGGTACGGAGATTTGCCACCAGGCGAAAACCTACGTGCGTCCACATCAGGCGGTGCTATGTCTGCCAAACAGCAGCAGATATTTTACAAGCTCTCATATAGCAATGCACTATAAACAATCAACTACTTCTGGGACGACAGGTCTCACTTTTGTGTTAACCGATTCTTATGACAGAGGGATCAGCCGCGCTTTTTTTCGTCAAGAATTTCTCCCTTTCCCTTTATTTCTATTGTAGCGAAGCCTTGGAACTCTGCAGTGGCTCGTCTTCTCCAGCACCTTCTAACGGGTCGCCCTGTTTGTCTCCTTTAGGAGAGGACGCAGCTCGTGTTGAGAGTCGGCCCCCGCCTTGACTGTCGTTGTGCATCGTCGCCAAGTGCCCGCCAATAAACGTCTTTACAATTTGGCGGATGTGATTTGCCCTTAAAACAACTTCGGTCCACATTCGATGCCCTTGGACCTTCTATCCCGTGCCGTGCCATCTATACGCCTCAACACGTTAGCCAGCCAACGCATCCTCCTTCACCGATGGCAATCCCCGGTGTACCCCGCGTCAGCGACCCTCCTGTCTTCAGCGGCGCGGATGGCACCGACGTTGAGGACTGGCTCGCGATTTACGAGCGTGTGAGCGCACCCAATAAAGGGGACATCGCAGGCGAACTGACCACAGGGTTTTCTTCCTCGTAGACTTGTGGGGCAAGTCTATGACCACGCATGCGATTATCCTACGTGGTCCGCTTTCCTATATATGTGGTCCCCTACGTGTTTGGCCGCCCAGCCGTTCGTAAGCTGCAAGCCGAACAACGTTTGCGTGAACGAGCTCAGCAGTCCGGTGAGTCTTTCACAAGTTACATCGAAGATGTCCTCGACTTGCGCAAGAAAGCCGACGCGACCATGTGTCAGTCTGCCAAGATCCGGAACGTTAATAAAGACAACCACGACGATGCCTTCACCATGCTCTTCGCCATAAATCCTCGCACTCTGGCAGAGGTCATCACACTGTGCCAAAGATACGAGGAGTTGCGCCGGCAGCAGCTGATGACGCGTCGACCTCCATCTCGCGATGCCGATTTCGCTGGTTTGTCGGCCATTTCGAACCAATCCGTCTCGCTCACCCGCAGCATGTTGAACAGCCGTGAACCACAATGATGTCTCCCCTATGCAGAGCTATTGAGCAGCAAGTCGCGGAGGTCATACCGGAATACCACCACACCCCTCCAGCGCCTGCGCCGCTCAGTTACGCGGAAGTTGTAGCCAGGCCACCCCCAGCGATCCCTATGCCTCCCCCACTTACTTACGCCGGAGGCATCGCCATGCCTCAGGCCTTCGAAGCGAGTGTGCCGGCTGCCTACGCCGACGTAATCCATACGCCCCGACTGCAGCCAACCGTGCAGTAATATCAGCAGCCTCGCGTCCTGCGACACGGTTGGGACCTAACCTGTCAAGCCGATGGCGCACTTACGACAACCGGCCCATCTACTTTACGTGCGGTTGCACCTGTCACATCGCCCGCTATTCCAATCGCGTGCAGTCACCTCGAGTCGGATCAACCAGCACCAGTGAGTCCAGCCGCCCGTATTACGACCTGCCGCCGCCTACGTCACCGACATCACGCCCAGCTCCATCTACCCGCCGTTCACCGTCCCCACGACGTCGCACACCATCACCAAACGACCTCGCCCGGTCGCACGAGAGCACGAAAACTAATCGTCGCAGTCCAAGAGGCAAGGGCTGCCCCGGTATCGAACTGCCAAGGCCTCAAGCGAAGCCCATCGAAAGTAGTAGTGTTTGTGGATGGTGTTCGCACATCGGCCCTTGTAGACACTGGAGCTGCCGTATCCGTAAAAACGATAAACTTAGCAGACTACTAAGAAAAGTGACGACAACGCTTTCCGGGCTCTCCCTTTGTACAGCCAGTGCCCAACGCATTCACTCGACAACGGTGTGCACAGGTCCTGTCATTATTCAGGACGCTCTCTACGCTGTCTAATTCATCATAATTTATTCATGCTCTGACGACGTCAACCTGGGATGGGATTTTTTCGCCCGCCACGACGCTGTAATTCATTGCGGACCAGCCGAAATAGAGCTCTCACCGTTCTAACATTTGACGCCGGCAGATAATCCATCGGCTGCGACCAAGGTAGGGGACAGGCTCCGCAACGTCGGTTTCACACATGGGACATGCACCCTCGCGCGTATGTTTTCCGGCCATGGATGCATGGATACAACTTTAAATTTATATATGTCAATGTGGTTGGGCACCTAGACTTCCGGCAGCCCCCTTGCCGACATCTCCAGGCTGGCCTGGTCCACCAGCCGCAGCTCGTCGTCCGAGCCACCGGCCCGAAGAGCGGCCTCCCACGCGGAAGTGGAATGACTGCAAATAGCGTCTACCGACAGGGGCTTGGGGCAGCTCCAGAAAGAGCGGGCAAGATCCACCCGGGGAGCCCGGTAGGTGGTGCAATGTGGTTGATGGAAAGCGGGGTAATATTGCTGTGCCAGATATGGGGAAGTGAATGTTCTTCTCTGGATCTAGAGCGAGACCGAGCACTGACTGGGAGTAAGGGAGTAATTAGAGAGGATAAGGGAGATCTCGTCTCCCATTCCTGTAATATGAAATAATCCAATTGTAGGTATAGATTCCCTCCTCTTTTTTTTTCATGTGTTTGCGTGAGCTGTAGTCCAGGGTCCAAATGGAACGACCTCCGACATGCGCATTAATGCGCTCATTCCTGGGGGTGCACTCATGCCCAGGCACCCAAGTGATAGTCAGAGGATCGCGAAGCAAAATAACGTTTCGTAAAATGTATGGAACCGTGTTTGGTGCTATGCCTTGAATTAAGAATTGATATGCGCTTTGGGAATCGCTGCATACTTCCGTAGTGGTAGAGACCGTTGCCGCATGTACCAGTGCTAAAGCATGAGCGACCCCCTCAGCCACATCGGGGCGAGCCGTTTAAATCAACGCGCAGATGTGACTGCTTGTCATCCGCCATTGCATCATGCATGGCCGTCCCTTAGAGTGCGCCAACCGCGGCGTTGACATAAAGACGCCTTCTCAATTTTTATATCACCGGATGAAATAATGAGTACGGATCTTGCGTCGGCCCTCGCGGCGTTGCAAATTCATGTTGCTTGCGGTGGTTGAGTTGCATGTGAGTGGCGACCCTCTTGGGATAGGTGACCGTGCTTCTTCGGTAGACATCATACCGCTGCACTGGAATCCTAGGGTTCCGAGCAGGTTCTATCTTGTGGGTGTCGAAGAGAGGCGCAGGATAGAGACACAGAGAATAGCTCTTCTGTGTCCCTATCATTTCCTGTAATGTATTATGTAGACCTATCTGCAGGAGGCGGGTAGTGCGAGAGCGCATTGGCAGCCTCAGTGCAGTCTGAACCGCCCGCCGGATTAGACTATTGGCCTGTTGTATGCTTTTGAGTGTGGTGGTTATACATAAGGTTATAAGCGAGGCGACTTTCCTGCAAGGTTTGAACTATCTGCATTGAGTCCTTTTCAGAGAGACCATGATTGCCCGACGCCATCCGGCGAACCAGTCATGAAATTTGCTTTATTTGCTTATCCAGAATGTTCATCGTGGAATTTACGTCTAAATCGGAGTCGGTTACAAATATTGCTGAGAGGACTGGAAGGCGAAAGCCTTACTGGTGGTGCATGCAAAAACGAAACACCAGGTCAGAATTCGACGAGCGAATTCGCTGGCCGCGTCTTATTCCATGTTTGTGATTGCATACTCATGCCTACCATCCACTCTACTACACTCTGGCAATGCGTCTTCCATCGCGTGCCCTTTCCACGTTTCTCCAGTACCGTCAACCAAATAGTAACGCGAACTTCGGTTTTAATTTCTTATTTTAGCTACCCGAACGCCGCAAACAAGAACTGAACGCACAGTCGCGTGCAGTCGAGATTTCGTTCAAGGCCACCTTCGCATGAAACATATACCGCTTTCGCATTAATAAGTCATTTCTTTATGTGTCCTCACTCACAATTTCGTCTACATCTACCAGGTTTTAATTATATTCTATCAATGGGAAGAATGAAATGACGGAATATACTGACCGCGGACGTCAGTTTTCGGCAGACGTCATCAAGGAACTAATCCGTATTTGTGGCACGGAACTCACAAACTCGACGTCTTACCATCCGCAGACGAATGGCCTTATTGAGCGAACAAACGGACACTGGTGATTATGCTGTCAATGTAGTACGTGGCGTCCAATTATATGAACTGGGACAATGTCCTACCATTCATCACGTATGTATTTATTACTGCTCAACACGACACCACCGGCCACAGCCCTTTCTTCTTTATTTTCGACCCCCTCGTTATACCCTGGACACCATATTTTCCTTCTTTGGTAATGACTTTTCTTCTATAGCCGAAACTATCTATGCCACTGAAGAAGCTCGTCGTCTTGCCCGCCTGCGTACCATAGCATCAGAAGACCAAACAAAAATTCGCTGTGAGATCAAGCACTGCCACGTCACCTATGAACCGGGAGACTGTGCTGGTATGGAAGCCTGTATGCAAGCGTGGCTTGTGCCAAAGCCTCCTCGCCCACTACACTGGCAAATTCCTTGACCACCTCGGTACAGTGGACTACAGAATAGCAGGACTGACAGCTAGTGAGAGAAGCTTTACGAAGACCAAGGTCACCCATGTGGCTCGCATAAAACGTTTTAGTCGGTGGGACGATGCCTCAAACGCGCGGTGCCCTTCGTCTGCGAGGGAGCCAATATTACGCCGTGTATGTCCCGGACTGAGAAGAGGTAGTAGGAGAGTGGATCTTGGAAGAAAAAATCTCTCGGCAGGTTTGTCCTGTGCAGTCGCCATCCAAGCATTCAGTGAATAAACTCCCAATTTCTAATGCAAACGTAACGATATTATGTTGTCACCAGGTGTTTTGAGCCCGCATTCTATAGCCAGTTGAAAAGTTTATATTGTTAAGCGAAAAAATTGTACCCAATAGCTGACGATGCCCTTTGCCTTACCACTGAGCGCCTGAGACCCTTACCTGATCCATTACAAAATACCATAGAAGGCAGATGAGTTTTGAGGTAGTTGAGACCTTCGTAGTTGCGCATTAGTTTTCGGGTGCCACTTGGTTTGATTAGGCGTTCTGGTCACTTGGCATTGTTCTCAGGAGCTGCGTACTGCAACGTCCGGAGTTCCCCTAATTCTGGAATCAACGCACATTGTGAAGCGAAGTTTGTATTGACTGATCTGTGTAGCTCTCCTTCTCACCCACAACTAACCCTCACCAAAAAGAATATTTAAAAAAGTAAATCAGTTTCCTTTCCGGGACGACGGTTTGAACCCTGGTGCCCCCGGTCCGAAAGCCTTTAACGGGTTGATCGCTCGGCCACGCGCCCATGCTTGCCCAGTGTGAACTGAAGTGAAACATGCAAAATGCGTTCTATACATAATGGGAAAAATCGGCGGGAACATGATGGAGACCGAAGACGAGTAGGACACAGTACGAGCGCTATTTTTCCAAGGATACATCGTTTCCAGCTCGCCCATCTCTCTACTTTACTGAATGAGTTCTAAAGACGATGCAATAAACGTTTGCGAAGCAGCAATCTTGCGATGGGCGCTTTATTGAAATGTTTCGTGTTGGCGGACTAAAAGCGATCTCCTGGACAGCGCGTAAGGTCGTTATCAGGAATTTCACATTTGAAGAAAATTCCGACTTCGAGAATATTGAATTCCTAAACCACGCTTGCGTGATAGCATGGTGATCGTTTCGTTGAGCCATTACAGTGGCTGAAGAACGCTCGACAGTGTAGAAAAAGGTGGAGTAATAGGCGCGGGCAGGCGAGCACTGCAAGTAGAAGAAGTTGGAACAATGAACGGCTGTCGGTCTGGTTCCCTCGGGGATCGAAAGTGATCTTTACATTTCGGTGCCGAAACCCCCCTACAGGAGCTCTACTCCATTGCACGACTCCAGGGGACACGACCTCGTCACGTTGCGCGCGGCGAGTCCTGCCAACGGATCGTTCGTAATCGGTGGAGGAATCAGAACGACAGCCGTTCATTGTTCCAACTTCTACCTGCAGTGCTTGCCTTCCCGCGTTTTTTAGATGCGAAGTATCTTAAGGCGGAGCTCAATCCGGTGGTGGTGGTGGTGGTGGTGTGCGGCGTGACCACCCTTACTGCGCATGCGCATACCCTCTCTACACACCTCCTCTCCACTCACCCCCTCCCCTCTCCACTTTCCCTCTTCCCTTCCCCTCTCCCCTCCCTCCTTCCACTCTTCCTCTGAAACGCGGGCTAGACATGCCGAAATTCTCCCCTGCGCAACGCCGCGATGAGCTCGAGCGCATGCGCGTCCCCTCCCCTTCTCTCTCCTCTCCTACGCTGCCCCCCTCTCGCCCGCCTGTCGACCGCGTTCCCCGCTCGTCCTGTGAGAATTAACGGCCAGGCTAGATGGAAGATACGACGCGCGTAGCGTCCCTCTTCGCGTTCCACGACGCGAGGTCGGTAGCATGCCCAACGAACGCCAACGGAACGCGATCGTGCAAGTGCTCCGGCTTCGCATCGCCCCATGGTCCCCTTTAGCGGGAGATGGTGTAATTTTTGGTTTGTATTAGCGTGATGCTATGAGCGAGGCCGACCAGCACCTTCGTTGGGCCGACGCTTTTACTACGCTTGGGCAAAGGTCGCCACCTCGCGGTGTGTTAAGGCATTCACAAAATTCAACTTCTATTGAAAACTCTATTGTGTATGAATGATTCTGAAAAGGCATACTCGCTCCTCGTCTCTATGCTGAAATCCTGTTTCGATCGTCATTCACATCAAGTCAAATGCAAAAAGAAATTCGCATCCCCTCGTAATCCATGGTTAACGGATAAACTACTAGCCCTAATGCGCAAAAAAGATAACCTTTACTGAAAAACCAAACGACAACCATTTAACAAAAATCTGGCTTCACGGTAAAAAATAGGGGTGTGCGATTATTCGAAAGTTTCGAATATTCGTCGAATATTACATTCGAAATATTCGTATTCGATTCGAAAATCGTGTATTCGAAAAGTTTCGAATATTCGTTAACTTCGAATAATCGAAAAACTCGAATATGCGATTCGATTATCATGCATAAAATAACTCGTCTTCCACATTTCTGCTGTGTTCGTATAGCTAAAAACGTTGCCGAGAGGAGCGATACACATAGTAAGTACACGGAGGCACAATATCTGCCTGCGACGAGCGCCCCAATACGTATGATTTATTGCTGGTGCATCTCCGACGTGCAGCGCTGTTGGCGATCATGTAACCGTACATTTTCAATATTATGCGGCCGTAACGTGCCGCACTACCACTCATTCACTATGCGGGACCACTTCTGAAGAAAGACAGTGACCCATGTGACTGGTGGCGGACTGTAGGCACCTTCAGATACCCCAGTCGGGCAAAGCTTTGCCCCACTTCTCTTCCAAGCGAGCGTTCCTTTTCAGTGGCAGGGGGCGGGGGTTGTCTCTGTTAGAAGGGAGCGCCTGCTGCCTGATCATGTGGAGCAACTCATATTTTTTCATGATAATATCTAGTCATTACTTTCATTCTGCCATGATATTTGCTTGCGTTGTGATGTGCTTTGTGCTAGCCTGGACATTGTGTTCTGGAGATAGCAGTGTATGTTGTGTTGCCAGTCAGGCTATTAATGTTTTAGGGGCGCAGCTCCTTAAGACGGCACCCGTTCGTCCCTCGTAGTCGTAGTGATGGTAGTCGTAGTGCGTAACCAGTCTTACGCTTTGACCTCCAAGGTGGTGCCGGTGGGAGATTTTTCCTGTGCGTTGTTGAACAATAAAAATTCGCAGCGTGCGCGTTAACTAAAAGCCGAATTCTTCTGTCTCTCATTCCCCATTAGCAGCCATTGGCATGTTCCAGTAGGAAACGTTAGTAGAAGTAGAAGTGTAAGTGCTAGCTAAAAGCCGACTTCTTCTGTGTCTCATTCCATTAGCAGCCACTGTTTACCTCCCAAGGTAGTGCCTGGTGAGATTTCTCCTGTGCAAGATTAAACAATAAAAATTTTGTTCAAAACGCCGTTGATTGATGAAATAAACCAACGAAAGACGCCAGATGTTTTCTAAAAGCAAAACGAAAGAACGCCAGATGTTCCTAAAGCAAAACGAAAAGACGCCAGCTGCTTAACGAAAGACGCCAGATGTTTTCTAAAGCAATGGTTTTCTAAACAATGAAAATTCACAGCGTACATGTAAAATTAAAGTGAGCTGCAAGTCGTCATAACTCATCGAACCTTTAGTATAAACGCGCCCGATCTCACGTCGGTGATGATGTACTGGGCAGAATTCACGGAAGATTCACGGTTTACCGATGAACCTCCGCAGCTTCGCCCACTCATCATCATTCACTCCGTGGATATGCTGTGATTTTTTTTTTCAAATAGCTACATGCTAAATAAAATATCGTTACTGTGGAGGAATTTTTCCTTTGATATTCGGATATTCGATTCGATATTCGAAGGTGGATATTCGTATTCGATTCGTATTCGAAAAATTTGATATTCGCACACCCCTAGTAAAAAATGTTCTCAAATAACCTTTCTGCAAACTTAAAACAGGCAAAGAAAATATGGTATGAAAAGAAAATTTTGGAATGCGGTAATAACATAAGAAAGAAGTGGGAAATTGTGAACACTTTCCTGAATAGGACACATAATCGTGAAATAATATCCGAAATTGTTCATCAGGGAATAATGCTTAAAACCGCCAAAGAAATAGCTAATGCGTTCGCCGACTTCTTCTTCGGCGAGGAACAACAAACGACAGCTCATGAGAATCCCATATCACACCGCCTCCCCCAGTCTTTCTTTTTATTTCCAACTACCTCTCAAGAAGTTCTAAATGTTGTAAACAACATGAAGATAACCGGTGCTGGCCCTGATAAATTACACCCCTCCCACGTAAAATTAGTCGCACCCATCATAACTGATAGTCTTGCGCACATAATAAACCTCATGTTCAAATCTGGCTGTTTTCCTAATGAACTCAAACAAGGCAGGATCACACCAGTTTTTATGAAGGGGGACCGCTGTTTAATTTCCAATTACCGCCCCATCTGTGTATTACCATTCTTCAGCAAAGTAATTGAAAAGCTTATTGAAAAGCGCTTGACGAATTATTTTATGAAATTTAATATTCTCTCGACAATACAATACGGCTTTCGCCCAGGGTATTCGACAGAACTTGCTCTTATTGCACTAACAGATGAACTAAGACTTGCAATCGATGAGGGTAATTACGCTGCTTCTGTATTTATAGACTTTACTAAGGCTTTCGAGAAAATAAATCACAAAATATTGTCCTATAAGCTTGAATCATTAGGAGTTACCGGACCAGCCCTACTTCTACTGCAGAACAACTTAAAAGACCGAATGCAGGTAATAACTATTTCAGGTGTTAATTCCAAAACCGTGTTGACCAATATTGGAGTTCCCCAAGGCTCTATTTTAGGTCCCCTCTTGTTCTTATTATATGTGAATGATTTGCCGAACTGTCTCTTCTTTTCTAAATGTATACTTTATGCAGACGACACCACTGTCATCAACTCAGACAAATGTCTCACAACTCTCACATCCAACTTTAACAAAGACATGCACAATTTGATAGAATGGTGCAAAACTAACCAATTACACATAAATGCATCGAAAACAAATTTGTCTTGTTCACCTCTAGCCACCGGACACTTCCCTCTATTCCTCCTATTTTTCTCGGAGCCACTCTTATCCCAGCAAGCTCTTCTTGTAATTACCTAGGCGTAGAACTAGACAGCCATCTAAAGTTTATTAATCACATAGCCAAAGTAAACAAAAGATTGCCTACGGGATCCGAGTTCTTCTAAATTCGCGATATATATTCAAGCGTGACATTTTACTGTCGTTGTATTTTTCATTTGTCCATTCACACATTAACTACTGCATTACAAGCTGGGGAAATACTTACATGACTCATCTACATTCATTACAAGTGCTACAAAATCAAGCTATTAGAATAATTACGTTTAGCGCATTTAACCACAGAGCCGCCTATCTCTTACAATCTAACTCTATTCTTTCAGTTTCGAAACTCATTAAATATAACCTTACAAAATTCTTGTTCCAGGAAATCAAGCTCAGACGTTACGATGGCGTTTTCCCCCGATCTTATCTAACAAATAATAATAATACAAGGTTTGCATGCAATAATAACTTCGTTTTACCCAAAATGCATACCAAGTATGGCAAGCAGAGCATCCTGTTTTCATCCATCACTGTTTGGAACACCATACCCATCGAAATAAAAGCACTCAAAATTCATCAGTTTAAAAAACAATTAAAACATAATATTCTCTCAATCTCTGATGTATAAGTATGCTCATATTCTTACTTATTGTGTATTCTGATTTGATAACCTCGTTCTTGTTACTTTGTATGTTCCTTTTTTTTAGTACACTTTAGTTTTGTTCTATTTCAATGCCGATGATTTCTATTTTACACCTTTTATAATTCATATGTTTGTTATGCTGTAACCTGAGTTTCTTATTTATTTTGAAAAGGAGGTCCCATTGCAGTCTTTGACTTCGGGACCTCCTTCTGTATATTCTCACTATGTAATCTTTGTACCAATCACAATAAAATTGATTCTGATTCTGATTCTGAAAACGCGTTGCAGGTGCTAGTCGCGGAGGCCGCAGCAATGACGAATTACATTACCTTACCACTCCCAGAGGTCAACACCACCTAGCCGACCGGGCGAGTTGTAGATATAAAAGGCACGTTTGTAAAGCCTCCAAGGTCTGGAACGACTCTTGATGAAGTGCCCTTTGATATGTTTTTCCTTATGGGACAGCACAGTCTGTGGAAAACGCGCATGCAAGACCGTAATGCAGAACTAACCACTGCTTCAAGTATGCATTTCATGCGTATGGCTCTCCATCTAAAGGACATTTACGAAGAACTTGACATCAGACCAGACTGGCACCCCATCTTGATGAGGTGTTCATCCTTACCAGCCTCCCTGTGTGACAAGCTTTGAAGAACATCACATGTCTCCCTGGACTTGCACAATATATATGCATGTAAGCCCTTGAATGCTTTTGCAGTGCTTGTGCGATTATTGTCGCTAAGTGAATGCATCACTACGTCATAGCGTTTGTGATAATTTCAAATACGCATTATAATAAATACTATGAAAGAAAAAAAAGTCAAGGTGGCGCAGCGTTGTTTTCTGGAATGCTGGGACGGGGTGTTCTTCTGGGATGTCCTGCAGAAGACACTAAAGAAAGATTTCCCATTGGACACACAGGGCATAAGGTATTTGATGATTTAAAATGATGATGTATTTCCCGATGATATCACAATGTTATTGGCGCTTTACAGCATTTGGAGGTCCCGAATGGCTGTACGTAACGCTGATGTTGATGCTCGGCGAGCCATAGATTACTTTTGTGAGACGCTGACTTCATTTCTTGAATTGCAAAAAAATGCAAAAAGGTTGTACCCGATTGGGTACCTCGCATGGAATTACTGCTGCACATGAAACAATTGTAGACAGGATGTACTCACTTCTCACTGTTGAAAACTGAAGCCCTACAATAAAGACAAAAAAAGAAGGTGGCGCAGTGGACAGCGTGCCCGGCAACTGTTTGTTGCGGACCGAGCGGTCGTGGGTTCGTATGCCCGTTGACGGAAACTTTTTTTTCGTCGCCATCTGATCGTGTATATTTTTTCAACGTCATTCCGCGAAGGAAATACCTCATTGAAGCCTTGGTGGAACTTTCGTGTTAAAAAACACGCCGTTGCTACGACCGTCCCATTCGGCGCGTTTCCAATAGAAGTGTACTTCGTCAACGCTTGAGCACACCGCGAGGTGGTGCCATTAGCGGAAGCTTCCCCTCATAGCATCCATTCATATCGACATATAGCTCTCCGACGCTCGCCTGGCTGTCGCAGCGCCTTCCCCGCTCGCCCTGTGAAAATTAACGGCCAGTCTCGAGGGAAGACACGAAATGCATAGCTTTCCTCTTCGCGTTTCACGACGCTTTGAAGGAGTGCATATTTAGTATCAGTGTTTATTGTGAGCTTGTTGATGCCATATTTACGCGGGATTCGCCACATGCGGTGTCCAGGTATATGTTATGGGCTTCACTACCGCAAGGCCATATCATGATTATGGGCGTTATTCGTCGGTACGGAGATTTGCCACTAGGCGTCAACGTGTGTGCGTCCACATCAGGCGGTGCTATGTCTGCCAAACAACAGCAGATATTTTACAAGCTCTCATATAGCAATGCACTATAAACAATCAACTACCTCTGGGACGACAGGTTTCACTTTTGTGTTAACCGATTCTTATGACAGAGGGATCAGCCATGTTTTTTTTCATCAAGAATTTCTCCCTTTTCCTTTATTTCTATTGCAGCGAAGCATTGGAACTCTGCAGTGGCTCGTCTTCTCCAGCACCTTCTAATGGGTCGCCCTGTTCGTCTCCTTTAGGAGAGGACGCAGCTCGTGCTGAGAGTCGGCCCCCGCCTTGACTGTCGTTGTCGTGCATCGTCGCCAAGTGCCCGCCAATAAACGTCTTTACAATTTTGCGGATGTGATTTGCCCTTAAAACAACTTCGGTCCACATTCGATTGCCCTTGGACCTTCTATCCCGTGCTGTGCCATCTATATGCCTCAACACGTTAGCCACCAACGCATCCTCCTGCACCGACGGCAATCCCCGGGTGTACCCCGCGTCAGCGACCCTCCTGTCTTCAGCGGCGCGGATGGCAACGACGTTGATTGGCTCGCGATTTACGAGCGTGTGAGTGCACCCAATAAAGAGGACAACGCAGGCGAACTGAGCCACAGGGTTTTCTACCTCGCGGGTGTGGGGCAAGCCTATGACCACGCATGCGATTATCCTACGTGGTTCGCTTTCCTATATACGTGTGCCCTACGTGTTTTGCCGCCAAGCCGTTCGTAAGCTGCAAGCCGAACAGCGTTTGCGTGAACGAGCTCAGCAGTCCGGCGAGTCTTTCACAAGTTACATCGAAGATGTCCTCAACTTGCGCAAGAAAGCCGACGCGACCATGTGTCAGTCTGCCAGATCCGGAACGTTAATAAAGACAACGACGACGATGCCTTCACCATGCTGTTCGCCATTAAATCCTCGCATTCTGCAGAGGTCATCACACTGTGCAAAGATACGAGGAGTTGCACCGACAGTCGGCTGATGACTTGTCGACCTCCATCTCGCCACGGCGATGTCGCTGGCTTGTCGGCCATTTCGAACCAATCCGTCTTGCTTGCCGAAATCAAGTCATTCGTGCGCGCGGAAACTGCCCGCCAGTTCTCTCTACTGGTCTTCGCTCACCCGCAGCATGTTGAACAGCCGTCAACCACAATGATGTCTCTCCTATGCAGAGCTATTGAGCAGGAAGTCGCGGAGGTCATACCGGAATACCACCAGACCCCTAGCGCCTGCGCCGCTCAGTTACGCGGAAGTTGTAGCCAGGCCACCCCCAGCGATCCCTATGGTTCCCCCACTTACTTACGCCGGAGGCGTCGCCATGCCTCAGGCCTTCGAAGCGAGTGTGCTGGCTGCCTACGCCGACGGCATACATAACCCCGACTGCAGCCAACCGTGCAGTAATATCAGCAGCCTCGCGTCCTGCGACACGGTTGGGACCTGACCTGTCAAGCCGATGGCGCACTTACGACAACCGGCCCACTGCTTTACGTGGGGTTGCACCTGTCACATCGCCCGCTATGGCAATCGCGTGCAGTCACCTCGAGTCGGATCAACCAGCACCAGTCAGTTCAGTCGCCCGTATTACGACCTGCCGCCGTCTACGTCACCGACACCACGCCCGCCGTTCACCGTCCCCACGACGTCGCTCACTATCACAAAGACGCCCTCGCGCGGTCGCACGAGAGCAGGAAAACTAATCGTCGCAGTCCAAATGGCAAGGGCTGCGACGGTATCGAACTGCCATGACCCTAAGCGAAGCCCATCGAACGTAGTAGTGTTTGTGGATGGTGTTCGCACATCGGCCTTGTAGACACTGGAGCAGCCGTATCCGTAAAAACGATAAACTTAGCCGACTACTAAGAAAAGTGATGACAACGCTTTGCGGGCTCTCCCTTTGTACAGCCAGTGCCCAACGCATTCACTTGACAACGGTGTGCACATGTCCTGTCATTATTCAGGACGCTCTGTACGCTGTCTAATTCATCACAATTTCTTCATGCTCTGACGACGTCATCCTGGGATGGGATCTTTTCGCCCGCCACGACGCCTGTAATTCATTGCGCACCAGCCGAAATAGAGCTCTCACCGTTCTAACGTTTGACGCCGGCAGATAATCCATCGGCTGCGACGAAGGTAGGGCACAGGCTCCGCAACGTCGGTTTCACACATGGGACATGCACCATCGCGCGTATAATTTCCGACCATGGATGCATGGATACAACTTTAAATTTTTCTATGTAAATGTGGTTGGGCAACCTAGACTGCCGGCAGCCCCCTTGCCGACATCTCCAGGCTGGCCTGGTCCACCAGCCGCAGCTCGTCGTCCGAGCCACCGGCCCGAAGAGCGGCCTCCCACGCGGAGTGGAATGACTGCAAATAGCGTCTACCGACAGGGGCTTGGGCAGCTCAGAAAGAGCGGCCAATCCACCCGGGGAGCCCGGTGGGTGGTGCAATGTGGTTGTTGGAAAGCGGGGTTATATTGCTGTGCCAGATAGGGGGAAGTGAATGTTCTTCTCTGGATCTAGAGCGAGACCGAGCACTGACTGAGGGGAAGAGAGTAAATAGAGAGGATAAGGCAGATCTCGTCTCCCATTCCTGTAATATGAAATAATCCAATTATAGGTATAGATTCCCTCCTCTTTTTTTCAAGCGTTTGGGTGAGCTGTAGTCCAGGGTTCAAATGGAAAGACATCCGACAAGCGCATTAATGCGCTCATTCTTGGGGGTGCACTCACGCCCAGGCACCCAAGTGATACTCAGAGGATCGCGAAGTAAAATAATGTTTCGTAACATGTATGGAACCGTGTTTGGTGCTATGCCTTGAATTAAGAATTGATATGCGCTTTGGGAATCGCTGCATATTTCCGTAGTGGTAGAGACCGTTGCCGCATGTACCAGTGCTAAAGCATGAGCGACCCCCTTAGCCACGTCGGGGCGAGCCGTTTAAATCAACGCGCAGATGTGACTGCTTGTCATCCGCCATTGCATCATGCATGGCCGTTCCTTAGAGTGCGCCAACCGCAGCGTTGACATAAAGACGCCTTCTCAATTTTTATATCACCGGATGAAATAATGAGTACGGATCTTGCGTAGGCCCTCGCGGCGTTGCAAATTCATGTTGCGTTGCGGTGGTTGAGTTGCATGTGAGTGGCGACCCTCTTGGATTAGTGACCGTGCTTCTTCGGTAGACATCACACCGCTGCACTGGAATCCTAGGGTTCCGAGCAGGTTCTATCTTGTGGGTGTCGAAGAGAGGTGCAGGATAGAGACACAGAGAATAGTTCTTCTGTGTCCCTATCATTTCCTGTAATGTATTATGTAGACCTATCTGCAGGAGGCGGGTAGTGCGAGTGCGCATTGGCAGCCTCAGTGCAGCCTGAACCGCCCGCCGGATTAGACTATTGGCCTGTTGTATGCTTTTGAGTGAGGTGGTTATACATAAGGTTATAAGCGAGGCGACTTTCCTGCAAGGTTTGAACTATCTGCATTGAGTCCTTTTCAGAGAGACCATGATTGCCCGACGCCATCCGGCGAACCAGTCATGAAATTTGCTTTATTTGCTTATCCAGAATGTTCATCGCGGAATTTACGTCTAAGTCGGAGTCGGTTACAAATATTGCTGAGCGAACTGGAAGGCGAAAGCCTTACTGGTGGTGCATGCAAAAACGAAACACCAGGTCAGAATTCGACGAGTGAATTCGCTCGCCGAGTCTTATTCCATGTTTGTGATTGCATACTCATGCCTACCATCCACTCTACTACACCTGCAATGCGTCTTCCATCGCGTGCCCTTTCCACGTTTCTCCAGTACCGTCAACCAAATAGTAACGCGAACTTCGGTTTTAATTTGTTATTTTAGCTACCCAACGCCGCAAACAAGAACTGAACGCACAGTCGCGTGCAGTCGAGATTTCGTTCAAGGCCACCTTCGCATGAAACATGTACCGCTTTCGCATTAATAAGTAATTTCTTTATGTGTCCTCACTCACAATTTCGTCTACATCTACCAGGTTTTAATTATATTCTATCAATGGGAAGAATGAAATGACGGAATATACTGACCGCGGACGTCAGTTTTCGGCAGACGTCATCAA
The DNA here is from genome assembly GCF_013339695.2 of Rhipicephalus sanguineus. Lineage (NCBI taxonomy): Eukaryota > Metazoa > Arthropoda > Arachnida > Ixodida > Ixodidae > Rhipicephalus > Rhipicephalus sanguineus. The sequence goes on along the minus strand of NC_051183.1, from coordinate 121,661,774 downwards.
GGAACTAATCCGTATTTGTGGCACGGAACTCAGAAACTCGACGTCTTACCATCCGCAGACGAATGGCCTTATTGAGCGAACAAACGGACACTGGTGATTATGCTGTCAATGTAGTACGTGGCGTCCAATTATATGAACTGGGACAGTGTCCTACCATTCATCACGTATGTATTTATTACTGCCCAACAAGACACCACCGGCCACAGCCCTTTCTTCTTTATTTTCGACCCCCTCGTTCTTCCTTCTTTGGTAATTACTTTTCTTCTATAGCCGAAACTATCTGTGCCACTGAGAAGCTCGTCGTCTTGCCCGCCTGCGTACCATAGCATCAGAAGACCGAACAAAAATCCGCTGTGAGATCAAGCACTGCCACGTCACCTATGAACCGGGAGACTGTGCTGGTATGGAAACCTGTATGCAAGCGTGGCTTCTGCCAAAGCCTCCTCGCCCACTACACTGGCAAATTCCTTGACCACCTCGGTACAGTGGACTACAGAATATCAGGACTGACAGCTAGTGAGAGAAGCTTTACGAAGACCAAGGTCACCCATGTGGCTCGCATAAAACGTTTTAGTCGGTGGGACGATGCCTCAAACGCGCGCTGCCCTTCGTCTGCGTGGGAGCAATATTACGCCGTGTATGTGCCGGACTGAGAAGAGTAGTAGGAGAGTGGATCTTGGAAGAAAAAATCTCTCGGCAGGTTTGTCCTGTGCAGTCGCCATCCAAGCCTTCAGTGAATAAACTCAAATTTCTAATGCAAAACGTAAAATATTATGTTGTCACCAGTGTTTTTGAGCCCGCATTCTATAGCCAGTTGAAAAGTTTATATTGTTAAGCGGAAAAAATTGTAGCCAATAGCATCGACGATGCCCTTTGCCTTACCACTGAGCGCCTGAGACCCTTACATGATCCATTACAAAATACCATAGACGGCAGATGAGTTTTAACGTAGTCGAGGCCTTCGTAGTTGCGCATTAGTTTTCGGGTGCCACTTGGTTTGATTAGGCGTCACTGGCTCACTTGGCATTGTCTCAGGAGCTGCGTACTGCAACGTCCGGAGTTCCCCTAATTCTGGAATCAACAGCACATTGTGAAGCGAAGTTTGTATTGACTGATCTGTGTAGCTCTCCTTCTCACCACAAACTAACCCTCATCAAAAGAATATTTAAAAAGTAAACTCAGTCTCCTTTCCGGGACGACGGTTTGAACCCTGGTGCCCACCGGTCCGAAAGCCTTTAACGGGTTGATCGCTCGGCCACGCGCCCAGCTGCCCAGTGTGAACTGAAGTGAAACATGCAAAATGCCGTTCTATACATAATGGGAAAAATCGGACGGGAACATGATGGAGACAGAAGACGAGTAGGACGCAGTACGGGCGCTATTTTTCCAAGGATACATCGTTTCCAGCTCGATGAGTTCTAAAGACGATGCAATAAACGTGTGCGAAGCAGCAACCTTGCGATGGGCGCTTCATTGAAATGTTTCGTGTTGGCGGACTAAAAGCGATCTCCTGGACAGCGCGCGTAAGGTCGTTATCAGGAATTTCACATTTGAAGAAAATTCCGATTTCGAGAAATATGAATTCCTTAAACCACGTTTTGCGTGATAGCTGGTGATCGTTTCGTTGAGCCATTACAGTGGCTGAAGAACGCTCGACAGTGTAGAAAAAGATGGAGTAATAGGCGCGGGCAGGCGAGCACTGCAAGTAGAAGTTGGAACAATGAACGGCTGTCGGTCTGGTTCCCTCGGGGATCGAAAGTGATCTTTACATTTCGGTGCCGAACCCCCCTACAGGACCTCTACTCCATTGCACGACTCCAGGGGACACGACCACGTCACGTTGCGCGCGGCGAGTCCTGCCAACGGATCGTTCGTAATCGGTGGAGGAATCAGAACGACAGCCGTTTCATTGTTCCAACTTCTACCTGCAGTGCTCGCCTTCCCGCGTTTTTTATTTCATCTTTTTCTACATCACAACATGAAAGTCGCCATGCCGATTCATCTTGAAAACAGCGTTCTGGGGACCACCGCTAGCTATACAAAAAGAAGAAAGGAAGGAAAGGAGGAAAGAAAGAGATAACGAACGAAAGAACCGAAGAAAGAGAGGAAAATGTCACAGTGCGCCGTAACGGCGAAGCAATGAATGCGAGAGCAATAAATTGGAAGTAACGCGAAAGAACGGAAAGCAGCTCGGAATTGCCAGCGCGTCTCTCGAGCCCAAAGGACGCCCAACAAGGGACGCATACAGGACGAGCGTGAACTATCATGCGTCACAGCTCGACACTGGAAGCGCACTGCTCAAACATAAAGCAGGACGCACTAAACGAACGAGCAGGTAACACAGGACGAGCGCGACACTAACTGTCCCAGTTGTTACTTATTTCTGTTTGAACAGCGCGCTCCTTTCGCAATCGTGGCCTCTGCAGCGAGCGAAGCGACCTTCGTACGCTCTCTGACTTCAGCTCGGACTTGGCGGGGAAAGCACAAGACATACAACCCACCACTCCCCCCCCCCCCGCGCCCGCCTGCCGCCCCCTTCTTTTCTCGAGATAAGCGCACCGAAGGCGACCACGCCCTGTAGGTCGAAGACCAACGGCGTTCGCAGGAACGGGGCGACGATCTTTAAAGCGCGCCACGCGTGCACATCGCGTCATCTATTGGTAACTAAGAAAGCATGCTGACTGTAAGTGGTGTATATAAATTGCTCGCCGTTAGCAGGCTGAAAGACGATGCTGTTGGTGGCCCAACCGTCTAACGCCGCGCTCCTAAAAAGCGGGAGGTCGCCCGTTCGATTCCGTGTGTCGGAAGTTTTTCTGAATTATTAAATGCGAAGCATTTCCTAGCGAACCTCCGGCACTTTGGCCGTTTCTATCAACGTATCTATCTATCTAGCCACCTACGTCTGGGCGCTCTCAACGTCATCTCCATAACTTGTTATACCAAAATTGGCATAGCAGGGGATCACAGTGACGAACACGATCCACTGCTCATGACATGATTAACGCAAAACACCTGTCGCGTACGTGATGAAACCCTTTCTCTCAGTCACGTGTGGCGCATACCCGATACCAGAGGTAATGTTTTGCGGGTATGTGCCTCAGGTGATAAAGTCTCAACCAACACAGTAACCGCGAACAACACACAATGTCACACAAGGAAAGTCACAATAATAATACTTGTTGGGGTTTATCTCCCAAAGCACGACATGATTGCGACAGACGCCGTAGCGAGGGGCTCAGGAAATTTTTACCTATTATTCTTTAACATGTACCGAGATCCCACAGTACACAGGCATCTAACATTTTGCCTCCATCGAAATTCGACCACCGCAGCCTGGATCGAACTCGCGACCTTCGGGACAGCAGCCGAGCACCATAACCCGCTATACCACCGCGGCGGACGCAAGGAAAGTGAGGAAGCTGGAGACAGAACAGTCCTGGAAGACGCTCAACTACCAACCACTCGTACGCGTGGTCCGCAACGTGGACCTTGTGGAAAAATATAACGAAAAACAGGGAGCAATGCGTCCTACAATAAATCTGCCGAGATAACCAGGTCTCTCATCGTTATCGGTGACTTCAACATTGATTTATCAAGAACCAACAACGCCTGGTCCTTATACTGCGTGAACGACGGCTTGCACGTAGACAGGGCATCAAAAGGCCTCACCGCCACGTCCAGGACAAGAGGCATCATAGATAATTTCATCGTAACAGGCATTCACAGTTTCCACCAGCTGTGCGATACCTCGCACTTCACTACACTTAGACACCGCGTAACCGCGATCACGAACGGATCCGAATAACAAGTTCAGTCCAGCAGCTGGGACTCACTGATCACGGTGATGATGACCTTGTTCAACAACTGTCAAGAACCCCTTTAACACATGCACACGGGTTCGTACGTGTGTGCGTTCGTTCTCCGTGAGTCTGTGCGTTCTCCGTCATAACGGACAAGTATAAGCATAACAACTGTAACTGCAAATATGACTGTAACGTAGGTGCAATGCGCCTGCCACTGCCACTAGGCTGTGTTTATATCTAGGGAAACTTTCCTGAATGAAGCTTAGTTGCGAGTAACGCCTGTGCTGTGCATCTGTGTTCCTTCTTTGTCTTGTTCGGATTCGCGCTATCCAGTATTGAAGAACATAAGCACTCCATGTCAGCTTACCGCGTCTGGTGTTCGTAACAGCCATGTTGCTTTTGGCATCGTTACGCAACTGTGAACTACTCGTTATAATATACATATGCAACTCTTCAACCTATGAGCGTGCGTGTACCACTTCCACTATTCTCCTACGCCACAGTGACCATGCGCAATTACGCCACAGGCACCATGCCGCGCATGTTTCGCATACCATCGACTCCCACGGTACGTGGGATCTGCCGAATTTTTTTTCTTTGTGGCATTGATATATATATATATATATATATATATATATATATATATATATATATATATATATATATATAATATATATATATATATATATATATATATATATATATATACACATATACACATATACGGTGCACGAAGGCAGCGACGGCGACGGTAAATCAGCCGAGACTGTCCATATGATTGCTATCGCAATAAAAGGAGTACGTCAGATACGCCGATGACAAGCTCCCCTTACCCCCATTTGCACAATTGGGGAAGGGCCCTGATCCCTAAACACTGGTGTTACAATGCAGCTCTAAAGATGTCGTTAATCGACAAGGCGGAAAGAATGGGAGTTTGGCCCATACGGAAGAGTTGCAACCGAATGGGCATATAATCCTGGAGGGCTCAATGTTATTTGAGGCTGTACTCACTACTACTACTACACTACTAAATCGAGGAATCGGGTAATTAAAGCTCCGCTTAAAAGCAAGGCTTTTATAACATAAAGATTTCGGCCTAGTACGCAAAAACCACGGGCCTGTAAGTATTAAAAAATGCGGCCTTCTAAAGTGCGCCGGACACATGCGTATTTCTTGCGCCGTATGCAGCAATTCTATGCTCAACTTGCCGGTGATCAGCCCTCTGCGATATGGCAATATGATCTTTCATCGAGCCATAATATGGTAGCGAATTGGCTGAGTTGCTATATGCTCATGGTGGAAGAGCAAGTAAGACACATGACTTAGAGGCAGCGCTTGTGTAGGGCGACATATTCCTTTCCTGCGTCTTGTTTCCACTAGCCATCACGAGTTTATAGAGGTGACTGGTCATTTCACTTGACCATATCAGTATGTTGCCGGGATATAGGAACCCATGATGGTCGTTGTCGCCGTAGCCAGTGAAGTGGCGTGCTGCTTAGCACGTGGATGAAGGTCAAATTCCTGGCAGGAGGGAAGGATACTAGACGGGAAGCATTGCGCAATGCATTTGAAAGGAAGAAAAAAATAAAAAAAAGAAAGAAAGGAACAAAAAAAGATGGAAAGAAAAGAAAACGCGAGTTGTTTCTTCGCGCACTTCTTAGTATCCAGCTTTCGCAAAAACAGACGATTACGCAGGTTTGACAGAAAAAATCGTGGCGTCTAATGCGCCAGTAAGTGTGAAAGAAAAGGCATTATCTTGCAAACAACACCAATGTATTATCAAGGGTTGTAATATTAATAATGATATCTGGGATTTTACGTCCCAAAAACACAATAGGTGTATGAGAGACGCCGTAGCGCAGGGCTCAGGAAATTTCTACCAACTGGGGTTCTTGAACGTGCACCTACATCTAAGTACACGGGCCTCAAACATTTTCGCCTCCATCGAGAATGCAGCCGCAATGCTCGGAATTTGATCCCGCGACCTTCGGTTGAGCAGTCGAGCGCCGTAGCCACTAAGCCACCGTGGCGGGGCCTTATCAAGAGTTGTAAGGAAAGTAACCTACTCGTGTGAATGCCGCGGAAACCATCAGCTCAGTATTTACAACATTATAACAGGAAGAAAATGAGCCAATCTGCTTGAAAGTCCTTAGGAAAAGCAGCCTATAGAGGCGTCATATAGTGTGAAGACTCACGTGAACACATGTAAAGTTTCGTGGTAGGAGCTAGAATCACACCGGCCGTCGCACTATTGAATAGCGTAACGATTTGGTGGCCCAGCCATTACAAAGCGCTCAGGCATATTTAATCAGCGAAAGCTATAAGCAAGTGTACAGCTGCTCGGTTTACGTATTGCCTTACTGACATGTAATGGGTTATTCGTTCATTTGAAAAAATCTTGCATAATGGCGCGGTGGGCACTTCGCAACTGTACCCGCAGAAGGCATGCATTCGCGCCGAGTTTCTTTCCATCCCAGAACTGTTGAGATGTCCACCGAGAAACGAAGCGTACCAAACGACTAAGAAGGCGATGCGAATGGGGCCTGACTACGCTCTCGCGTTCTGCTCTTGACGGCGAAGCTCCAACGTCCTCCACGTGTTTCGGTAAGAAAATGTATGACAGTTACTACGGCATATGAACCTCTTGTGTTGCCAAAGTATTTCTTTGAAATTTTTTACGAGCGCTTTGTTTCGTGTATAGCTTTACGCATTTTGTCTGCAGTTCCGCTACAGTGTCATTGTTATCTACACACATCTTTCCGAGATGTTCCAAAAGCTGGGTGAAATCATGGATCTTGAACATTCGTTAGTAGGACAAGACTCCTTCCATAGGTGTGCAGTTAAAACTAGATGTAACGAAACTCCGTTTTATTAAGTTCCCGGTTTAACAATGAAAGTTCCATTCCGAGGCAAATGCCCCTAGCCTTCAATGCTGTCATCAACCCAAATTAACAAACTAATTTGCTAACCAAACCCACTTATCGAAAATCCTCCTGAATTAACTGAGTTAAAAGTGCGATTTCCTTCTAATTTTGACAGACACATTTTTCATCCAGGGTGCTCTCCCAAGCTATCACCTTGACATATGTAGGTGCGCTAGTCACTTCCCCAACTTTGTTTGGATAAGGCTGAAAGCTGCACCCACGCACAGACAAAGCACCCGGATGATGCTTACGTACCCCATGATGATGTGGACGGCAGTGGTCGTTTATGGGGAAGACAGCATTGATCATGTCTTGGCTGTTTTCTTCTTCAGCCTGCTCACACAATCTCTGCAATAGTTCTCCTCTCCTTTGCACATCGGTAACCTGTGATAGCTTCACATCGCCCGGACATGGTGCCCTATGTCTGGGCGACATCAGCGGCTCCATGTCCCGGCCTTTCACACCCTCGTGGACCTTTTACACGCGCAGGCGCGGGTTGGCGGCATGAACACTGCCCTTATAGTTTCTTCAAACTGCTGCGCAACAATTTCAGATATCGAAAGACCAAAAGTCCGCGTCTCAATTTTACGAACTTCCCGATTTAACGAAATATAGGAGCGTAGCTATCAGTTGCTCAAATCGAGTATCAAATGTATCATACCATGCTTTTGCTCCTTCAGTCCAGTTTTTTACGTCTTTTCGGGGGTAATTATATGGCTCTCACGGCCGCGGGCCGCACAGGTATTGGCCGAAAGCAAGATGCAGAAACGGCGTCTTTTCATGATGGGAAAAGCGCTGCCATAACGGAGACTATATAAGGACCGAGGTTACGGGAACATCCTGCATTATTGCTAAGCCTTCGTTCCTGTAGCGTCTTTGCTATCATATGAACTTAAACCGACACGCTCGAATGGAAGTTATTTTAAATGTCAACTTGTTTTTCAAACAGCTGCTATTAAATATTTTACTAAAAGTGAGCGTGCTTCATGTTTCATCACGCTCAACTCCAGAAAACATTGTATAAAACCAGCAGTGTGTTAACTTTAATGGGTACAATTCGATGAACTATCTCTTATATTTATATTCCAGGAATTCTCTCAAGTTTTTAAAAGTGGATGAATGAAATGGATCCGCACAACCACCGCACAACCCTCACATTTCGCGTCGCTCGAGTAGCAATTACAAACTCGTATACCCTTATAGCAACTGCAAACTCGTATACCCGTATACCCGTCTCGTATACCCTTTCACGTGCTGTGTACTCTCAGCGCTTACCTTGGTTTGAGACGACAGACAACACCAAAAAACGGCATTGCTTCCTAGAGGGGGCCGTATTCGCCTATACCAGCCCTTTGTAGCGTTACGTGAGATTGGATCCAATAGAGTTAGCTGCTAGCCTTTCTTCTTATACCATTCGGAACGTTTGCTTTCGCATTCATTGTTTCACCCTTTCGGCGAAATTTTGATTTTTTGTGTGAGAAAGCGTTCCCGATTCCCTAAAGGCGGCGGGAATACAAGTCAAATGCGAATGGACGTTCGCTATGATTCTGTACCGAAACTCGTTTGCACTAATTAAATATATATATATATATATATATGTATATATATATTGTAGCGGGGTTGCAGCTATGACTATGGTGAGGTGTGCGAAGAAGAGGCAGACGACGTGTCGGTGTGCTGGAAGTAACAACCGCCATCTTGACTGCTGGACCATCCTACACTGTAAATAAGTTATAAATATATTCGCAACATTTTGGTGGAGGTGCTGGGTACTACGCCAGACGGAACTCCGCAGCGGACGTATCCTGGACAGCCGCAATATGTCAACAGAAAGCAACTCTGCTGCTGCCGCTTCGACCGCGCCTCCGGTACAGCCGGTACAGCCGGTCGTATTGACTCAACCCCGCGATCCCGGTAACTTCTGCGGCACCGACCACGTTGACGTCGATGACTGGATCGCGAAGTATGAGCGGTTTGCAGCGGTCTACCGGTGGGACCCTACAATGATGCTTGTTAACGTTGACTTCTATCTCTGCGGAACAGCAGGTACGTGGTTTCAGGCTCATGAAGCTGACATAACCAGTTGGGATGCCTGTAAACAGAAGCTTCGTGACCTATTTGGTAGAGCCGTCGGACGCCAGCGGGCCGCTTCTAAAGAACTCTCCTGTCGGGCACAATCTTCGACCGAATCGTATGTCTCCTACATCCTTGACGTCCTGGCCCTTTGCCGACGTGTCGACACCAACATGTCAGAGGGTGACAAAGTAAGCCACTTGCTCAAGGGAATTGCGGATGATGCTTTCAATTTACTAGTGTCTAAAGACTGCTCCACCGTGGACGACATCATCAAAGAGTGCCGCCGGTTCGAAGAACTGAAGAGTCGCCGCATTGCCCAGCATTTCGTGCGACTTCCGAACACGGCCGCTACATCATCTTGCGAGGACCTTCAGCCGCCACGCGGTCAACCGCCTACCAACGAGAGCGTAGTTCGCATCGTGCGCCGAGAAATCGAGGCGGCGTCGCCACCATCTTTCCTGACGCGGCCATCTGATGATCCTCGACCAACGATCTCGTTGATCCAGCAGGTTGTGAGGGAAGAGCTTGCGAATGTCGGACTGCAGCCGGTGTGTTCGTTGACGGAACCTCGTGTCAGTTCCATAACGCCTCCTCGTGCACCGGAAATGTTTCGCCGCTATCGTGATCCTGCCCAGTGGAGAACGCAGGACGACAAGCCGATCTGCTTTCGTTGCCACGGTGTAGGACATATTTCTCGCTACTTTCGTTCTCGCACCTTTCCATCTCGCTCGTTTTCTGGCTATCGACGTGACGACAACCACCGGCCCCTGCAGTTTCCCGTTCGTGACGGTGGACCATACGCTGAGGCTCCTGCGACATCGGTCCGACGCTCCAGCCGTTCGCCGTCTCCAAGCGATCGTCGCTCCCGGTCACCTCAGCCCCGTCGCCATTCGTCGCCTCGCCCTACTGGACGCCCATACTCGGAAAACTGAGCAATGCAGCTCCCGGAGGTGACGCTGCATTCGACCCCCGACCTGAAAACCCTCTGCTGACCCTCACTACGGACCAGAACCTGCTTGCTGTGGAAGTGGATGGCCTACCTGTTACTGCCCTCATTGATACCGGCGCACATATTTCTATTATGAGCTCTGATCTCCGTGCACGATTAAATAAGGTCCTTACGCCGCCCGAGTCCCTATTTGTACGTGTCGCTAGTGGAGGAACTCCGGCTGTACTCGGAATGTGCACGGCACGTGTGAGGTTCTCCGACCGCCAGACGTCCGTTCTGTTTCATGTTCGCTCATTGTCCACATGATGTCATCCTCGGACTCGATTTCTTGTCTGACCACTCTGCTGTCATTGACTGCTCGGCCGGTGTTGTACAACTTGACTTGCCTGCGTCCGCCGAGGTGTCGGAGGTGGTTCAGACCAAACTTTCGTGTGCTGAGGCTATTCGTCTGCCACCACAAGCCCTAACTTGCGTCGCTGTTGAACCCTATCCCAATGTACCGGATGGTGATTACGTGGTTTCTCCTTCTCCCAGTGTTCTACTGGCCCGCAGCGTCTCCTCTCCGTACACAGTTGTAACTGTTACAGCGAACAAGACGTGCCTTCCTCTTCTGAACTTCGGATTCAGCCCTCAAGTCCTACCACAAGGCATTGCTCTTGCTACTCTGTCACCGTCGCACGAGTGCCAGATCTCATCGGTGTTACCTGAACTGCCCGTTGTCGTCTCTCCGAACCCGCATAGAGTCGACGCAGTCACCTCTTCTACACTGCACAACAACATCACCAAGATGATTGCCTCAGAACTTTTGCCCTCTCAAGTTAAAGACCTCACTGATCTCCTTATGATCTACTCTGACATATTTGACTTCGACGGTAGGCCCTTAGGTCAAACCTCGCAAGTCAAGCACCGCATAGATACCGGTGATGCAGCTCCAATTCACAGGCGTCCTTATCGAGTTTCACCATCAGAGTGCCAAGTTATTCAACAGGAGGTCGACAAGATGCTCACAAAAGGCATTATTGAGCCTTCTTCGAGTCCGTGGGCTTCCCCTGTAGTCTTAGTTAAAAGAAAGACAACACCTGGCGTTTCTGCGTGGATTATCGGCATTTAAACAAGATCACCAAAAAGGATGTCTACCCGCTTCCTCGTATCGATTATGCCCTGGACTGCCTTCATGGTGCGACCTATTTTTCTTCGATAGACCTACGCTCTGGTTACTGGCAAATCGCCGTAGACGACCTCGACCGTGAGAAGACTGCCTTTGTAACGCCTGACGGTCTCTACCAATTCAGAGTCATGCCGTTCGGCTTGTGCAATGCGCCGGCCACGTTCGAGCGGATGATGGACACGCTTTTGCGCAGCTTTAAATGGTCTATCTGCCTTTGTTACCTGGACGACGTCATTGTATTTGCCCCCACCTTTGAGTCTCACCTCGACCGACTTTCGTCCATTCTTTCAGTGTTTCGTGCGGCTGGGCTACAACTTAATTCATCGAAATGCCACTTTGGCCATCGCCAAGTTGCTATTCTCGGGCATCTCGTTGACTCATCTGGCATCCGACCCGATCCCGACAAAGTTCGCGCTGTCCTCGATTTTCCCGTACCAACTTGTGCCAAAGACGTTCGAAGTTTTGTGGGCCTATGCTCATATTTCCGACGATTCGTCAGAAACTTCGCAGATATTGCCCGCCCCCTCACTGATCTTTTGAAGAAAGATGTACCATTTGAGTGGGGTCCTGACCAAGCCAGTGCTTTTTCCCGCCTCATTACGCTGCTCACCACACCGCCGATCCTCGCCCACTTCGACCCGCCCTGCTCAAACCGAGGTCCGCACAGACGCTAGTGGTTACGGCATTGGCGCTGTGTTAGCCCAGCGTCAATCCGGTCATGATAGAGTTCTTGCGTATGCCAGCCGGCTCCTCTCCCCTGCCGAACGCAATTACTCTATTACTGAGCGCGAGTGCCTGGCGCTTGTATGGGCAGTTGGTAAATTCCGCCCCTATTTATATGGTCGACCTTTCACCGTTACCACAGACCACCACGCTCTATGCTGGCTTTCAGCACTCAAAGATCCAACAGGGCGCCTAGCTCGTTGGCTCTGCGCCTCCAGGAATTCACGTACACAGTGGTCTACAAGTCCGGCCGTCTACATCAAGACGCCGACTGCCTTTCTCGATACCCCGTTGACGATCCAGACCACGTAACGGATGACACGTCCATCTGTATCTCCTCGCTCTCTGCTTTCGGCAACATCGGTGACGAGCAACAGCGTGACGCGTCCCTACGAGATCTAATCACCCGCCTGAATACTGACTCGACGGACAGTTCGCTTCGCATGTTCGTCATCATAGACGGTATCTTGTACCGCCGGAACATGCGCCCAGTGGGACAGGAACTACTAGTTGTAGTACCCACTCATCTCCGCTCGACCGTACTTCAGCAACTACATGATGTACCAACGGCCGGCCACCTTGGTGTTGCCAGAACGTACGACCGTGTCCGCCGACGCTTTTTCTAGCCCGGCCTCTACCGTTCCGTACATCGTTATGTCGCTTCTTGCGAGTCGTGCCAACGCCGGAAAAGGCCAGCTGTACACCCCGCCGGGCTCCTTCAACCCATAGACATACCTGCTGAGCCTTTTTTTCGTGTCGGCCTCGACCTTCTGGGACCTTTCCCACTTTCTCACAACAGTAACAGATGGGTCGCCGTCGCTACGGATTATTCTACCAGTTTTGCCATTACGAGACCTCTCCCGAGCAGCTGCGCTACAGACGTCGCCGACTTTTTGATACAAGACGTCATCTTACATCACGGCGCTCCTCGTCAACTCATCACGGACCGAGGCCGCTACTTTTTATCCAAGGTAATCGAGGACCTACTTCGCTCTTGTGCAACCAAGCACAAGCTTACAACGGCCTATCATCCCCAAACGAACGGACTCACAGAACGTTTGAATCGCACGATCACTGACATGCTCGCCATGTATGTCTCGACTGATCATCGCGACTGGGACATTGCTCTACCCTTTGTCACTTTCGCTTACAATAGCTCGCGCCACGACACTGCTGGATATTCTCCCTTTTACCTTTTGTATGGAAGAGAACCGACCTTGCCGTTCGACACGCTCGTACCCATCCCTGACCACATCTCCACCGAATATGCTCGCCACGCTATCAGCACAGCCGAAAAGGCCCGTCAGATCGCCCATCGACGCCTTTCGGACTCTCAACTCAGCCAGAAACATAGATACGACAGTTGCCACCGGAACGTTCGCTTCAGTCCGGGTGACCTCGTTCTCCTGTGGTCTCCGTCTCGGCATGTTGGCCTGGCCGAAAAACTTCTGCCCAAATACTCCGGCCCCTACCGTGTGCTACGCCAGGTGACTGAGGTTACCTATGACATCGCCCCTCTGGACCCTACGGCGCCCTCTACGTCTTCAAACGTCGTCCACGTCGCTCGCCTGAAGCCGTACCTCTCGCCCATCACCTGCTAACAGGCGCCGAGTCGGCGCTTTCGCCGCCGGAGGTCGATGTAGCGGGGTTGCAGCTATGACTATGGTGAGGTGTGCGAAGAAGAGGCAGACGACGTGTCGGTGTGCTGAAAGTAACAACCGCCATCTTGACTGCTGGACCATCCTACACTGTAAATAAGTTATAAATATATTCGCAACAATATATATATATATATATATATATATATATATATATATATATATATATATATATATATATATATATATATATATATATATATATATATGTAACGTTACAAAACAGAGACGCGTCGTGGTTCAGTTGCCATGCATTTATTCTAATGCACGCGCACTTCTTCTTCGTCGCCTTCTCCTACCATCGCCTTGTTCATACGTTACACTTTTCCCCCTCCCCCCGAGAAAGTCGCAGTTCAGAAGGTACAAAATAACGCCGCAGTTTGCTAACATGAACAATATCAGAGTTTCTACCTAAAGGAAACACAGAGCGGTCGATCTCGTAGTTCACTGGTGAGACCTTGCGTAGAATCTTGTAAGGACCTTCCATGATGGAACTCAGTTTGCCGTTGTTGGGATGCCATGGTGTCTCGTAAAGGACAATGTCACCGACTTGGAACTCATCGGGAGAAATTTCCTATCATAGATGACTTTGTTCTTATTGTGGTAGGCGATGGAATTGTGAACCGCAGCTTTCCGCGCTTCTTCAACAGTTTCTTCTCGTTGTTCCAGAATAGTGGATACGATGGAATTCCATACATCAGGAATGAAGGTGCGTAGCCGGTAACTTCGTGGGGCGTTCTGTTGTACTCGTCTATTACTTCCGAGAGCAGTTTTGTCCAACACTTCTGTGGCTCGTCATTGATCTTACATTTAAGTCTGGTTACAATGGTCTGGTTTGTCCGCTCATTCATACCATTGCATTGCGGATGATGAGATGAAGTGAAGAGTTGATGTATTCGGTTGTGCTTTAGGAACTGCTTAAATTTTCCTGCAGTGAATCCCGTTCCGCGATCTGAAAGGAACTTCCTTGGTTTTCCCGCAGCAAAAATGGTTTTCAGGCATGAGATGTAGGCGTCACTGTTTTCACTTTTATGAGCGAACGCCCATACGTAGCGAGTAGCATGATCAATAACCAAATGGATAAACCTTTTTGATGAGCCGTATCCAGAAAATCCTCCAATGGTGTCCATTGCGAAGAGGTCAAAAGGCTCTTCAGCTGGAGGCAGTGATTCAAGTGTCCCATACTTCTTTGTTTTCGTCTTCTTGCATCTCTGGCATGTATCGCAATGCCGAATATAGGTGGCAACATCGGTTACCATATCCGGCCAATAGTATTGTGGAGACAGGAGTGACAGTGTCTTCTTCACTCCGACATGCCCAAAATGTTGATGTGCGTTCTTAAGAATGGTAGGGCGCAGTTCATGTGGCACATATATCTTCCTTAGTCCTTTTCTTTTGACGATGACTATGTTGTTTTCCAATGAATACGGTCCTCTTGGGTGCTCATTGGTGCATCGTTGAAGTTCGTCGTGTGACAGAAGTTGAACTATGGGGGCTCTGGAGAGTGTATCTGCTTCGACATTGCTTACGCCTTTTGATGTTTGATGTTCACATCATACATTGACAGTTTCAAAGACCACCGGAAGAGACGACCTTGCGGATTCTTAACATTCTTCAACCACTGAAGTGCAGAGTGATCCGTTACGACAGTGAATGGCTTTCCGTGAAGGTAGCAATGCCATTTATCAATGGCATCTATAATGGCAAGGCATTCTCTCTCTGTAATAGCATAGTTCATCTCATGCTTCAGTAGTTTGCGGGAATAATAGGCAATGGGATGTTCCTTGCCTTTGTCGTCAGGCTGCTTCAGCACTGCACCAATGCCTTCGGCAGACGCGTCACAGTACACAGTACATGGTATAGAAGGATCGTATATGCGAAGCACCGGTTCTTCAGTCATTCGCTCCTTCAGTTCCCGAAAGGCTTGCTCGCATGCTTCTGTCCACGACCACTTGCTGCCTTTGCAGAGTAGTTTCGTGAGGGGAAGAGCAATATCGCTGAAATGAGGGATGTACTGTCTGTAAGTGTTTACAGTGCCCAGGAAACGCTGGAGATCTTTCTCTCGTTTAGGTGTCGGAAATCTGAGTATTGCAGCCACGTTACTTTGCTTAGGTGTCACTATTCCATGTGAAATTTTGTGGCCCAAATATTCAATGCTGGATCTTGCAAACTGGCACTTTTTTCGTTTTAGTCTTACGTTCTCGGTTTTAAGAGCTTTCAATAAAGCCTCAAGGTGTCGTATATGATCGTCAAATGTCTCCGAGTATACGACCACATCGTCAAAGTAGTTGTTAACATTAGTGAGCTGATGTTTGGCTATTATTGATTTCATGGCTCTTTCAAATGTAGCCGGAGCGTTCTTTAACCCGAACGGCATTACCAACCACTCATAATGACCATTAGCCGTGACAAACGCAGTTTTCTGAACGTCATCGGGATGCATTCGGACATGCCAGTATCCGGACGTTACATCCAACGTAGTGAAAAACTCCGCCTTTCCCAAGTGGTCAAGAATATCATCTATACGTGGAATTGGTTGATAGTCGGGTACCGTTATGGCGTTGAGCTTGCGGTAGTCAATACATAGCCGAGTACGTCCTTCGCCCTTCTTTTCCGCTAAGATGACCGGTGCGGCGTAGGGGGATAACGAAGGCCTCACAACCCCTTGCTTAATGAGGGCGTCAACTTGTTTGTTAATCTCCGCTTTGTCTGCCTGTGAACATCTGTATGGTGCTCGATGAATTGGGACAGCATTGGTAAGTGCGATCCTATGTTGCTCAGTAGTGATGCATCCAATATCTGTTTGGGATTTCGAAAAGATCTCGTCATACTTGTTTAAAAGAGAGTCGAGCACCGCAGATTCACGCTCTGATAAGTTTTCCGAAGTCAGGGTGTTCATCAGTGGGGCTTCAATGGTTTGCTTTTCATTATGATCCGGTAGGTTCAAATTTTGACGTCCTTGCGTCACTGACTTGCTTTCCAAATTTACAGAAAGATTGAAGTACGAAGCGCTGTCTAGGCCAAGAATTAATTGCGTTCTCATGCCTCGCAGAACGTGTACATAAACTTTCTTTGTTACATTCCCAATTTGCAAATGAATGTTTACGCGACCCAAAGTTCGAATGCTTGAAGTAACTTGCTGGACAGCGATGCTGGAGTCTCTCATCAACTGAAGTTCGAGCTGTTTGTACACATCCTCACTGATACAAGTAATGGTGGCTCCTGTATCAAGAATTGCAGTTACTGACCTTCCGTTGATGAGAGCTTTGAAGCGTATTAATGAAACTCTGGGTCGCTCTCCTCGTTTCCCGGTCTAGTCTCAATAGCGGACACGCTGCCGCGGCGCGGACATTCGTTGTGCCAATGAAACTGCCGTGGGAAGCCAGCAGCTGAGCAATATCTACATTCGTTTTGTGGGGCACGCGGTCGAGAAGTCAACGTGGCTGCTGCGGTCTGCTGAAGAGACGTGAAGCTCCTGATGTAGTGCCAGGATTACGAGCAAAAGAAACTCCTCTCACCCGTTTTAAGGATGTCTCGACCCGTTGAGCAGCGGCGAGCCACTCTGATGACGAGGTGAAAGACAGTCCGGAGAGCGCTAGTTCCACATCAGGAGGAACACCGTCAGTCAGTCCAGAAATGATGTGGCACTCTTTAAGGTCGGCCAAGGAGCCCAGTCGTTTTTTTCTCGTCGTAGTAGTCCTTGATGGTCTGCCCTCCTTTCAGCCGGTAGTGAATGAAGAGACGAAAGGCATCTCCGTCGGTCGTAGCAAAGCGGTTTTGCATGCCGCTCTTGATATCGTCCCATGTCTCGCCTTTGCCGAAAATCTCTGTTAGGTACCACTTGAACGCTTCCCCTTCGATGTATTCGCTGAAGTGACTGACCCGATCGCTGTGTGTCCACGATGCCTCGACCGCCTTCGTATCGAAAAGAAGAAGCCACTTGTCGACGGGGACGTCTTCTGGTGTTCCCTTGTACTTCGGTATGTTGAGTGGAGGCTTCGGCTTAGCCATGGCAGATTGATGAGGTCGATCCTGTCGACTTGTGTAACGTTACAAAACAGAGACGCGTCGTGGTTCAGTTGCCATGCATTTATTCTAATGCACGCGCACTTCTTCTTCGTCGCCTTCTCCTACCATCGCCTTGTTCATACGTTACATATATATATATATATATATATATATATATATATATATATATATATATATATATATATATATATATATATATATATATATATATATATATATGTGTATTCATTTATTTGTAAGTTAGTTAGTTAGTGAATTAATTAATTAATTATTACTTTATTAATTAATTAGTTAGTTAGTTAGTTAGTTAGTTAGTTAGTTAGTTAGTTAGTTAGTTAGTTAGTTAGTTAGTTAGTTAGTTAGTAGGTAATTTGTCAGCCGGCTCGTCTTGTTTGCCTACCAGGGGTGCGCAACTAGCCGTGATGGACGGATGGACTGATGGACATAGCGTTCTTTTTGCAGAAAGACACCTTTGAGCCGCCAACCTCAATTTTTAATTTGGCAAAATACTTGAGCGTATTAACTGAACGTTTTTCCTTCAAGAAAGAAATCTATAGCCTCCTAGCTTAGCTTACCGAAGACGTCTTACATAACATTGGTGACCACCGGTGGAGATGACCTGTACATAAAATCCCAACAAAATGTCTAGAGCGACACCACAACCACCGTACACCGTAAAAATGCTATTTATTTTACCGCGATATCTGTTATGAGATCACAACTGCAGTTTTCGGCGCCGTAGTTTTTCGGCGCCGCTGCCACCACCACTGGTGTCCGTAAACGCTCTCGCGCAAAAAAGCTTACAAAGTGAATAAGAAAAAATATTCAGGATGGAACGGGGTTCGAACCTGGGCCCTCTGCGTAGGACAGACAAGGAACTTTATTTTGAATCGGAGACGACGCTGACTCCCCCCTTAGAAGGCGACAACGGCGGGCCGCACCCACGACGGCACGGGTAGATGCATCTCCTCGGCCAATGGGCTCTCTGGATAGCCCTTAGCTGGTCTTCTTTCTCGTTGCTAGTGAGGAGATATCACCAGTCCTCCTCCGTAGAGGGAGACCTGGGGCTCCCGCGTAGTGCAGGACATTGCCACAGCATGTGTTGTAAAGTGCAACGCGGGTTACCACAGCGAGGGAAGCCCGGCTCTACGCCATCTATGTATTTAGAACATTTAGCAGGAGAAGCGTATGCCTCCGTCTGTAACTGACGTAAAGTGATAGACTTAGCTCTGTTTAGATGTGGGTGCGGGAGGGGGAATTCCCGGCGTTTCAACTGATAATGCTTGCAAATTTCATGAAAGGTTAGGAGGGGATCTCGGAAGTACAAGCTTGCGTCCTCAGCCCCCGAGTGGTTCTGCCCGACGTGGAATGTTAGACCTCGCACCCGGGAGTGTGCCAACTCGTTGGCATTAAGGATGGTTCCGTGTACGTGTCGGCCAACGTGTGCCGGGAACTAGATAATGTGATTTTTGTCTGTCAAATTGGCAGCAGTGAGAACTCTAGCGGCTTCCCGGCATACCGAATCCATCATGAAGGCTCGGGCGGTTGCTCGCGAGTCGGTGTATATAGCTGTGCGGTTGGTGGTAGCAAGAGCGAGGGCTATCGCAACCTGTTCAGCGCGATCTGCGTTTGCGTGTAGTAAAGTCAGTGACGACAAATGGTCGCCTTTGAGTGTGGTGACTACTGACACAAAGTGATCCGAGTAGCAGTACTGTGCTGCGTCTACGAAGACCACGTTATCCTCCATAGCGGCGGCACTGAGCAGGGCTCGCGCTCGTGCCTGCCTTCTCCCCACAATATGTGTTGGGTGCATGTATCAAGGTATCGAAGATACTGTGAATTTAGCACGCAACTCCTCGGGGAGCTGGCACTCTCTTTGTTGGTAACAGGAGACGTGAGCTTGAGATGTGCCAATAATTGTCGCCCAGCCTCAGTGGAAGAGAGCCGTACAAAGTGGAATAATTTTTGCGCTTCAGCAATTTCGTGAAGGTGTTGTGCATACCTAGCTCATTGAGCTTTACCGTGCGGGTGTTGCCTGGTGAACCGAAGACCTGTTTAACACACCGGCGAATAATTACGTCGAGGCGGTTCTCGTCCCTTCTCTGCCACAGGTGCGCGGGGGCTACGTAATTGATGCGACTCATGAGAAACGCGTGGAAGAGTGTAATGTCGTCGGCGTAGAAGGCATGCCCGATGCCGTCGATTTGTGAGAGTTGCCGCGAAAGTGCGCGCATGGATAGGTATTTTACCTCAGATAATATTTTACCTCAGAGCCATACCAGTGTTTCTTGCAATGAAATCTTGACACCCATTCCAATAGAATTCATTGCTTTGGAATGACACTCACATTCACACGTGCACAATACATAATATGCAATACAATATATAATATACATAATACACAATGCATTTTTGCTTTGCAAAAAGACCCTATACAGGCTTCATGTCGGGAAGGAACCACATTAACACATGTAATATAGTGTGGTAAAAGAGTAAAATAACAACCAGGCGGTCGCACAACTCGACTTCTGTAACCAGGCGTCACACAATGTGAATTGCGCAACGAGTTGGTTGTTGAATGCTTCCAACCCATTACAAAGGGCTCTGCCCTAAATCTTCATCGTCCTGAAGCACAGCATCAACAAGAGTAAGAGAAGGAATGTAGGAAACGCAGAGAGGTTTAGACTATGCGTTCAGTTTGCAACCCTACACATAGGTAGGGAGAATAAGGGAGTACAAAAGAAAGAGAGAAGGGGAGACACAAAGTGCACATAATACCTTACAGGTGTTTAGCCGGTACCACGGTTCTCCGCAGAATGACGAAAAATGGCATAGTGGCTGCTTCTCTACTTCAAAAAATTATGATGATTTACAGCATAGTAGATTCCTCGCCAGTGCACTTCTATTGGTTGCTAAGGAAGCCCATAAGGCCCCATGATCCGTTTCCTCAGGGTATTAGTAAAGTTTTTTTTCCTCTCTTTCTCACGTTAACGTATGTTGTATAGCGTGGTGCGAGAGTGAAATAATGCCCGAGCGTCACATAATGCGAATTACGTAACTAGTGGATCATTTAAAGCTTCCAACCCGTTACAGTGGGCTCAGCCGTAATTCTTGATCGTTATCAGTCGTCGCATCAACAAAGTGCACATAATGCCTTACAGATGTGTAGCTGGTACTTCGCGTCTCCGTAAAATGAAGAGTAATAGTGTAGTGGGTGCTTCCGAAATTCGCAAAATGTATTATTTATGGCATTATGGGTGCCTTGCAACGCCGCAAGAGAGTTTACAACGTTCTCTAGAAACGTTGCTCTTCCAGCTTACGCTATGACTGTGCTGCGCTTTCCGCGCAGGCCTGGCGTTTTGCTTATTAATCCCTCTTATTCGCAACTTCTTGCAACCTTTTAAGCTGCACAGAACGTTTGAGCAGCAAAGTTCAGGACGTTTCAGTGACAACCGGAATGTTGAAGGACACAACGTTTTAGTGACTCAAATTTAACAACATCTAGAAGAGCACTGCGCAAGTCGCGTATAGTTACACGTTTGGATTAAGCACATGGGACAAGATGCCTAGGTAGGGTCGAATGATATGATTATGAAAAGG
Organism: Rhipicephalus sanguineus; assembly: GCF_013339695.2. Taxonomy (NCBI): domain Eukaryota; kingdom Metazoa; phylum Arthropoda; class Arachnida; order Ixodida; family Ixodidae; genus Rhipicephalus; species Rhipicephalus sanguineus. Next base: position 121,640,844 of record NC_051183.1, on the reverse strand, counting down.
TCGCTGTAAACCTGTTCGCAGTTTTCATCCCACTAACACGTTATATTTTTCTGCGTCAAACGGCTGAGACAAATAAATTTTGATGACATTGCTTGATGATGAGGCCGGTGTGCCCAGGCAATTCTAGAAAAACACGCAGTCAATGTACGTCATAAGGTTTAGCTATACTGAACTTGTCTCAATCCATATCTGCGTTGCTCTTTTCATGGCCGTCGATATCGAGCCGAGGAATATAACTTTTTCTCGGAAGACGACCCTTCGTTAAAGTTCACTTTGAGATTCCTGAAGCTAAGAGCATGAAATACAATGGACTGGCATTAGTTGATATTCACCCTTTGTTTTTGCATAAACGACCAACTCATCTATGTGCACTTTCAAAACGTGCCAAGAGACAGCTTCGTAGCCTTCTGAAAACATGCTGGGAATTTTGCCATCAACAAACTCATAAAATTAAAATGTAGTGATGACTGCACTGTACATTTCTCGTTCTTCTGTCAGCGGAAGTTGTCATAAAGCTACCTAGCGGAGTTATTTTTAAAAGCCAAATGGACCCGTTGGCGAAGTCGAAGTATGGAATGACAAGGCATCCGTTTAGTCTACCGATATTGTCCAAAATGGCCACTGATATGGGGTCACTCATGTGAATATCAACCATGTAATCAGTGCAGAGACGAAACTTAGCGTAGCTTGCAGTTGGAGGCGCAATAATGACGAGCTGATGGGCACACATATATTGTTGGCTTTTAGTATTTTGCTAAGTTTTGCAAATGGTGGTGGTTTTAGCGGAAGCTTCGCTCATAGAATCCATCACATATCGACAAATACCTCTCCGACTCTCACCTGGCTGTCGCACCGCGTTCGCCGCTCGCCCTGTGAGAATTAACGACGAGGCTCGAGGGAAGACACGACGTGCGTAGCTTTTCTCTTCGCATTTCACGACGCTTTGAAGGAGTGCATATTTTGGTATCAGTGCTTATTATGTGCTTGTTGATGCCATATTTCACTTTGGTTCTTCATTTATTGTTTCAGTTTATTTCAGTTTCAGTTTCTTTAGCAATCTTTTTTTAGCAATCATGTTAAAGCACAATGTTAAGGTACAATGAATTCAATATTTTCATACAATGGTAATGGTCAACACAAAACAAAATGCAAATCAGATTAAAAAAAGTAAAAAAAGATGCAAGGACAGGAATTAAAAGCTGCTAAAATGCAGCTTGACGGGATTCCTGACCCTAAGCAGATTGGCCGCAGACACGTGGTCATGTAGAAAAAAAAATAAAATACAAGCAGGTAAACAGGAAAAGTACAAGAAAGCATAACACAAGCAAGCAAAATATCAGCAAAATTAGCAGCAATTTTCAACTGCAGAGATAATGTAAAAAAATATCGGCAAACACTGAAGAATACGGTATAAATATGGGAGAATAATGTGAGAAAAAATCGAAATGAACACAATTATATATATGCAAGAAACACTGCCTTGAAACGGTATGCATACCGAAAACACAAGTACATGAAACTGCTCATGTTTGTAGATGTACTTATGAAAAGAAAAATATGCACTTCTAATCAAGCAAAATATCAAATGGAATAGGGCACTATCACATAATACATAGTGAAAATGAACTCGAGATTACCTAATAACATTCAGAGACGGTGTCTGGGGCTACTAATTAAATATTCTTTCCACTGCTTGTTTGTCAGCGTATCAGGCGTAATGCCTTTGTTGTTCAGATAATTCAAAAAGTTTGGCATGATATGCTTAAGACTTTTAAGGCCATAATTCGTTCGCGAAAACGGTATGTGCCGTGTGTCTCTTTTTCTTATGTTGTAAGGTGTTGCGGATGAATCTTTTAGCTGACACAGTGTCACAAAATTGTTTTTACTTTTCAAACGATGTTTGTATTTAGAAAGAAGATTGAAATTATACAGTTGTTCTACTTGGAGCACGTTAAATGTTGTGAATAATGTTGACGTATGAGCGTCGTATGGAACACCTGCGATATGTCGTATTGCCTTCTTCTGTAGCCTGATCAATTTTAGTTTGTTCTTTTGCGTGGTGTTTCCCCACCCGAGGGTACAGTAATTGATGTGCGAGTGAAATAAGGCATTATAAATAAGGACTTTAACTTTTGGAGAAACTATATCTCGGAATTTTGAAAGCACTCCACATGCCTTGGCAAGCTTTTTGGCAACATCATACACATGCGAATCCCAGTTTAAGTCTTCACGGAAAGTGACCTCCAATATTTTAATGTCTTATACAATGCCAATCTCTCTGTCACCGAGGTGTAAGTCTAAGCTAGTATACAATTTTTATTAGGTGGTTTAAAAAGAACAGGTTTTGTTTTAGCAGCATTGATAACAAGAGAATTCACATCACTCCATTTTTGTAGCTTTTCTAGCGCGTCTTGAGCTAGTATACCAAGATTAGATGCGCCGTCGGATTGGAGGAACAAGCTTGTGTCATCGGCGTAAACTGAAAATTTGACGTTCTCGCTAACTCTTACTATGTCGTTTACGTAGAAGTCGAATATCACTGGGCCTAACTCACTTCCCTGTGGAACACCGGTGTTTAATAGTGAAGAACTTTCATCTTTAATGCTTACACATTGCCTTCTATACCCTTGATAAGATTTTACGAGATTTAGGGCTACACCCCGGAAACCATAATGTTCTAGTTTATTAAACAGAGTTTGATGGTGTATTCTGTCAAACGCCTTAGAAAATTCAATATATATATATATATACCCAGTGTTAGCTTCTTTTCTTCGAATTCCTTTAAGATGATTTCTTTTTGTGCTAGTAAAGCGTGTTCACTTGATACACCTTGACGAAAACCGAATTGTTCTGACACAATCACAGAATGCTTATCGCAGAAAGACACAATTCGCTTACAGATAACCTTTTCTAGCCTTTTAGAAATAACAGGCAATATTGCGATTGGACAGTAATTTGAGAAGTCATTCTTATTCCCCGATTTGTACAACACGCTAACTTTAGCGTGCTGCATTTTCTCGGGGAAAACTCCTGTGGCTAGACATAAGTTGAACAGAGAGGTAAGTGGAGGCACTAGAAGGTGAAGTACGTGTTTAATTGGCCCAATTTGAATGTCATCAATATCGCGCGCTTTACTATTCTTGAGGCCTATAAAAGTGGAACGTACTTCCTGTTCAGTTACTGGTTCTAAGAGCGCAGATTTCATATTTGATGTGCCCATAAATTGCAAAATAGAGCGTTTGTTCACACTTGACGTGCTATTTGAGACCAGAGTCGTGAAATATTTGTTGAAACTATTTTCCAGTTTTTCACCGCTAAGTATTTCATTATGCACTACGAGCTCCAGTTCTTTAGTTTGGCGAGTACCAAAGTGCATCAGACGATTTATTTCCTGCCATAAAACATCACTACGGGAACTTGCCCTCTCAAATAGGTTTAGAAAATAGGCATTATTTTTGTTACGTAAGGTCTTGTTTAACGAGTTTCTAAATTTCTTGAATTCGGCCGGATCACTGCTGTTTCTACTTTTGATAAATCTGTGGTATAAAGCATTCTTTTTACGAATCATTTCATGGCATTCGCTTGTTAACCACGGCTTCCGAATTTTCTTTGAGGCTCTCACAGTCTTTAGCTTAAAGCAATAGTGATATGCATTTTTTAAAAGATGCATCGAAGTATCAAAAGCCTCATCAGCATTTTTGCAGTTATACAAGGCACTGAAGTTTAACCTTGCAATATGTTGTCTAAATTGCTCCAAAGTTTTTGAGTTGATTTGCTGTATTTGATAGGGTTCCAAAGTACTTGGTTTTAGTTGTCTAGAAGCCTTATTCTTTTTGTTTATCACGTATATAGGGAGGTGATCGCTCATATCCGATATAACAGAGCCTGATGTCACGTAGTCGTTTCTATTATTCGTGATAAATAAGTCTGGAAGACTTTCAGAGTGAATGCTGACACGCGTTGCGCGGGATTCACTACATGCGGTATCAAGGTATATGTTATGAACTTAAGCTACCGCAAGTGTTAAATCATGATCATGGGTGTTAATTGTCAGTACGGAGATTTGCCACTAGGCGTCAACGTGTGTGCGTCCACATCAGGCGGTGCTATGTCTGCCAAACAACAGCAGATATTTTACAAGCTCTCATATAGCAATTGAGATGACAGGTCTCACTTTTGTGTTAACCGATTCTTATCACAGAGGGACCAGCCATGTTTTCTTTTCGTCAAGAATTCCTCCCTTTCCCTTTATTTCTCTTGTAGCGAAGACTTGGAACTCTGCAGTGGCTCGTCTTCTCCAGCACCTTCTAATGGGTCGCCCTGTGTGTTCGTCTCCTTTAGGAGAAGACGCAGCTCGTGCTGAGAGTCGGCCACCGCCTTGACTGTCGTTGTCGTGCATCGTCGCCAAGTGCCCGCCAATAAACGTCTTTACAATTTGGCGGATGTGATTTGCCCTTAAAACAACTTCTGTCCGCATTCGATGCCCTTGGACCTTCTATCCCGTGCCGTGCCATCTATATGCCTCAACACGTTAGCCAGCCAACGCATCCTCCTGCACCGACGGCAATCCCCGGTGTACCCCGTGTCAGCGACCCTCCTGTCTTCAGCGGCGCGGATGGCACCGACGTTGTGGACTGGCTCGCGATTTACGAGCGTGTGAGCGCACCCCAATAAAGGGGACAACGCAGGCGAACTGACCACAGGGTTTTCTTCCTCGCGGTTGTGGGGCAAGTCTATCGCCACGCATGCGATTATCCTACGTGGTCCGCTTTCCTATATATGTGGTCCCCTACGTGTTTGGCCGCCCAGCCGTTCGTAAGCTGCAAGCCGAACAACGTTTGCGTGAACGAGCTCAGCAGTCCGGCGAGTCTTTCACAAGTTACATCGAAGATGTCCGCGACTTGCGCAAGAAAGCCGACGCGACCATGTGTCAGCCTGCCAAGATCCCGAACGTTAATAAAGACAACGACGCCGATGCCTTCACCATGCTGCTCGCCATATCGCACTCTGGCAGAGGTCATCACACTGTGCCAAAGATACGAGGAGTTGCACCGGCAGCGGCTGATGACTTGTCGACCTCCATCTCGCCACGGCGATGTCGCTGGCTTGTCGGCCATTTCGAACCAATCCGTCTTGCTTGCCGAAATCAAGTCATTCGTGCGCGCGGAAACTGCCCGCCAGTTCACTCTACTGGTCTTCGCTCACCCGCAGCATGTTGAACAACCGTCAACCACAATGATGTCTCTCCTATGCAGAGCTATTGAGCAGGAAGTCGCGGAGGTCATACCGGAATACCACCAGACCCCTCCAGCGCCTGCGCCGCTCAGTTACGCGGAAGTTGTAGCCAGGCCACCCCCAGCGACCCCTATGGTTCCCCCACTTACTTACGCCGGAGCCGTCGCCATGCCTCAGGCCTTCGAAGCGAGTGTGCCGGCTGCCTTCGCCTACGGCATCCATACGCCCCGACTGCAGCCAACCGTGCAGTGATATCAGCAGCCTCGCGTCCTGCGACACGGTTGGGACCTAACCTGTCAAGCCGATGGCGCACTTACGACAACCGGCTCATCTGCTTTACGTGGGGTTGTACCTGTCACATCGCCCACTATTGCAATCGCGTGCAGTCACCTCGAGTCGGATCAACCAGCACCAGTCAGTCCAGTCGCCCGTATTACGACCTGCCGCCGCCTACGTCACCGACATCACGCCCAGCTCCATCTACCCGCCGTTCACCGTCCCCACGACGTTGCTCACTATCGCCAAGACGACCTCGCCCGGTCGCACGAGAGCAGAAAAACTAATCGTCGCAGTCCAAGAGGCAAGGGCTGCGACGGTATTGAACTGCCAAGGCCCTAAGCGAAGCCCATCGAACGTAGTAATGTTTGTGGATGGTGTTCGCACATCGGCCCTTGCAGACCCTGTAGCTGCCGTATCCGCTAAAATGATAAACTTAGCAGACTACTAAGAAAATTGACGACAACGCTTTCCGGGCTCTCCCTTTGTACAGCCAGTGCCGAACGCATTCACCCGACAACGGTGTGCACAGGTCCTGTCATTATTCAGGACGCTGTGTACGCTGTCTAATTCATCATAATTTCTTCATGCTCTGAAGACGTCATCCTGTGATGGGATTTTTTCGCCCGCCACGACGCTGTAATTCATTGCGCACCAGCCGAAATAGAGCTCTCACCGTTCTAACATTTGACGCCGGCAGACAATCCATCGGCTGCGACCAAGGTACTCATCCAAGACTACACCATAGTTCCGGCAAACTCGCCGACGGCTGTGTCAGTCGATTACACCGGTCTCCCTGACACCATTGCACTCCTTTCTTCATCTGACCACGTTTTCACCAGGAAAAGCTTGCTGGTGCCATTTGCGGACATGCAAGTCACTCAGGGCGACACCGATAGTTTTGTTTCAAACACCTCCCCGTACAATCTCACATTGGTGCGAGGGGAATGTCTCGGCATAACGGAACCCCTCGAAGACGCACAAGTTTGTACGCACCGAGTGGCACGCAATGAGCCAGCTCCTTTACGCTCAGTGCTTTTTCCACATTTGATTCGTCACCCACTCATGTACTTGGTACCTCGATTGCTGACAATCTCACGTCGGTCGACAGTTCCGAGGTTCTATACCTGTTGGAAGGATTTCATTCTTCGTTCGATGTTGTGGAAACTGCTGACGACCGCACGTCCGCTATCAGGCATCGCATCGACACTGGCGCCTCACCACCAGTGCGGCAACGTCCATATCGCGTATCTCCACCAGAGCGACGTGTAATTAACGAGTAAGCCGAAGACATATGCTTCGCTGCAATGTTATTCGACTCTCAAACAGCCCGTGGGCGTCTCCTGTCGTCCTCGTTGCGAAGAAGGACAGCTCTGTGCCGTTCTGTGCGGACTGCCGACGACAAAATAAGATCACCCGCAAGGACTTTTATGCCCTACCTCGAATAGACGACGCCAGTGACAGCCTGCAAGGAGCGGTATTCTTTTCATCACTTCATTTGAGCTGAGGGTACTGGCATGTCCCCATGACTGATGACGCTCGACTGAAGACCGCTTTTCTCACACCCGACGGCTTGTACGAATTCACGTCATTCCATTTGGGCTGTGTAATGCGCCGGCGAGCTTTGAGCGCATGATGGACACCTTTCCTCAACTGCACTCACTATCTTCAACTTGACTCGCTCGGACTCAAACTCACCAAAACAACTCACCCAGGCTCACTCAGACTCACTCACAGCCCGATCTGAGTCTGAGTGAGCCGACTCATGAGTGAGCTTGCCGACCTATCAATGTGGCCCATGAGCAAAGTTAAGTAGAGCTGACTGTCCTCTCCAATTTGAAACGGCATTTTGACTCGGCGATGATGCAGCATAGGCTGTGTGGTTGTCACGAATGTTGCGAATTTGTTTATCTTGCCAGCGCTTTGAACAGTGCTTCCTCACCACACCGCTCTGCAACAGTGGCACATCAAGGAAGCCTCTCTTAACGATGTAGAACGATGGTGAAGCTGAGCCAGAAACTGAAACGAGCCTGAATGTTTGTCTTATCCCCTTTGGCTTTATTATTACACAACCAGCTAACATCGTACAAGCATGCAGTTGTCACAAATTTTAGACTCCTGAGTTGTTTAGTGGCCCTTTCGCTTTAATTTACGAATGGTAAATTTACATGTCACGTGTTTTCTTGCATTATTTTTTTCAATGCGCAATTCTAAAATAGCATGTCAGCTTCTGTGAGTTGTAATTTATACAGTTTTCATACAAAACTTCCTCGTATATGCAATAAGTGCCATTATGGATTTTTCATAGCACCAGAGCCACCTTCTTTTTGCCCTGTGGCAGCCACATGTATGTCCATTGCTATGCTGCTTTGTTTAAATAATATCTTTTCAATCAATGCATTTCATACTCCAGGTTGTTTGGTGTATTTGCATCTCGAGGTGTTTAATATCATAAAAATAATAAATTTTTTTCTGTCTTCTAGTGTTTACTTTTCAGCTATTTAACTGTGCTTTTCAGAGCACTATGTAGACAGGAACATCGATTCTGCTAAGCTTTGGTTTGAACAGAGAAGCTGAACAGAAGTTCCTTAGGTTCGAGCACTGAGCACCAGTCCTTTGGGTTACAGAAATATCTAAACTGCATAATGTCTGTAGCTTCTTGTTTAATTGCATGTCTTTCTTCAACCTTCAGCTGTTACTATAATCCTTAACATTACCCTGCGTTACCAAGTGGACATATCCGCCGTAATACAGTGGTTACAATGCTCAGCTGCTGATCTGAACTACATGGCTTCGATCCTTGGTGCAGTGGTTGCACTTTCGATGGAGGAGCATATCCTAGAGGCTCATGTGCTTTTAGATTGACGTTCACATTACAGAACCCATCATTATTATTACATCAGCAAGTGAACAGAGCGGTAATTCTAGATTGTATGCATATTTTAGAATAAAACAGAGCTGAGCTAGTTGGTAGGTATTCATGTTGAAAAGGCAGGGCATGCAAACATGGACACAACAGAGAAGTCAAGGCACCACTAACGCTTACTCAGCAGCGAGATGCTATACCTATCAATCTGGCACGCGCGATAGTCTACGCCAGAGGTAACTGCTCAGGCAATTGATTTCTTCCTTATGGTAGTTAATCGACGGTTGGCTCCCGCGTGCACGCGCATTACGATATGCCAGGCCTCAATCACTCGACGCATTTCTTCATTCATTTGCTTGTACAAAACTGGGCGTTCATTGAATATTGGCGTGCATTTACGCTCTCGACAATGTAAAGACAGACTAGGTGATGAGCCTCCGGTTGGCGGTTCATCACCTAGTCTCCGGAGGTGTCTTGACTCTCTCTTGTGTTCATGTTTGTAGCCCCATCTTTTTAAAATGCATTCATATACTACCTATAAGAAATTGCTTATCTAGTGAGTTATCTGGAAATTTAGTTTAGGGCGGACACCAAAACTGCAGCGGAAAATAAATTTAAGCGATAAATGAAACAAGCTGCATTAGAAAACGATATAATTGTGAAATATAGCCGTTTGTTGTTTGCTTACACTCTGTCAGTTTTGGTCTTATATGAATTGACAATGACCAGGTGTCATGTTCGATGCTACTAATTGGTTATGAGCTATAAATAGACAAAGCAGCGGCTGTTTGGATGTTTTCTAAGCTGCTACCTCATGGGGGGAGAAAAGTTATTTCGGGTTATGTGAGGCATGCTACAAAAGGCGAACTTGTTTGTGATTTTTTTTTGTTTTCCTGGCACACATTCTACACAAACTTGCCCAAAGGCGGAAGGAAGGCACGCACAGATAGACAAAGAAATCATGGGGCTGCTGCAGAAGCTCTGAATGAACATTATCCTGTGAGTATGTCTCTTAAAGTTTTTGTTGAAGCCTTCAAATTTTCTTTTTCCTGAGGCTTTCAGTCGATGCTTTGCATTCCCTGATTTGTAGTGCAATAATGTTACACCCTAATGTCACACCGTGTTGCTTTCACATCTGCATTGCACAGCAGAACACTTTAGTCTGGTACAAGGGCCAAGAAGTTTCACCTATATGACAAAATCGCGGCAGCGAATTGCTATCGCAAGCAATGCAGTAGTGTAAAAAAACAGCGCAGAAGACGGAGCACAAGAAAATGAAGAGACAAACGTTGCTGTACTCGTGTTCTCAGTCTTCTGCACACATTTTTTTTCACTATATCGTACCAACACACCCAAGCATCCACTTTAGCTTGTAGTAGTCTAGCTCATACACTCGATAATGTTCTCCGATGGCAGAATTACCGGCTATCTCGCTTGTGAAGTCAATCTAAAGTGCATGCCTTTTGGTGTCGACTTGTGTGAATTCACCATTGAGATGGAAATGCAGCTGTGTTTTAATATTTTAGCCAGTATAGCTCGTGAATAGAATTTGGAGCTGTCACAGCAACACTTTTAGAGGAGGCGAGTTACTAAATTATTGTGTATTTCTCTATGTTTGCATGTTATAAAATCAATAGCTGTTTAAAATTAGTTCAGACTTTACGCTACCACTTAACAGATGGCCTTCCGGTCTGTTTGAAGTCATCGAACCTTATGAAATGCATTGTGCATTTCTGTTTGTACCAAAGGTTAGGAGACATTATACTAGAAATAGATGAAAATATGTCAGAGGTTAAAGCAATTTTTTCATATTCAACCTCTTGTCGGCAGTTATTCAGAGCAGGGTTTTGAAATAATTTAGCAATACAATCAGATTATTGCTTCGTATTAGTGACTCACGGTGCACATTCTTATAGTACCTATTTGGGTCATTTCACGTCAATGTGCGAGGTAGTTTCTTGACCGTTTAGTATGTTTTGAAAACTTGTGCTGTTATGTTTCGATGTGGGAAGTAGGAAAGAAGTCGAAATCTGAAAGGCTCGTTTTTCTTTGTTATACAGAATATTATTGAGCACTAACTGACGATAACGCCACGGAAAGTATAGGGATGTTATTATAGTAGTGAATGTAAGGTAAATGTGAAGAAAGAAGAGTGGACGAAAGATAACTTGCCGCGGGCACGGACCGAACCTCCGACCTTCGAATAACGCGTTCGATGCTCTACCAAGTGAGCTACCGCGGCGGCCATCCCCCCGTCCACTTTATGGGGTATATATGTACATTTAAACGTGGGAGTGTGTCAGCGCCGCCAGTAGCCGTGACGGCGAGTGTGCAACACTCTTTTTTCTGCCTGTTGGCGTCACGTAGCACGTGAACTTATTACGAGCTGGCTGCTCGTATTACGTACAGCTCGTATTACGTACAATTTTACGAACTTCCCGATAAATATAGGAGCGTGACTATCAGTTCGTCAAATCGAACATGAAGTGTATTATACCACGCTTTTGCTCCTTCAGTCCTCTTTTTTGCTACTTTTCGGGGGTAATGTATAAATGTCGCGGCCGCAAGCCGCAGAGGTTTTGGGCGAAAGCAAGATTCAGAAACGGCGTCTTTTCATGATAAGAAAAGTGCATCTATAACGTAGACTTAGCTAGGACCGATGTTACGGGAATATCCTGCGTTTTTGCTATGTCTTCGCTCCTGGAAGTTATTTTAGATGTCAAATCCTTTTCCACACAGCAGCTATTACATATATGTTACAAGAAGCCAGCGTTCTTCATATTGCAGCACGCTGAATTACACGAAACATTACATAAAATTTGTGGGTTCTTAATATTTCATTTTTTCAATTAGATGAACTATCTCTTACATTTACATTTGAGAAATTTCCACAAGTTTTTAAAAGTGAATGAATAAAAAGAATCCGAACAACCCTGCAGAGTGCAACGCCTGCAGGGGTTGTGCTGATTCATTTTACCCGCAAAATTGGCGTCGCTCGAGTAGCAACTGCGAACTTCGATCATAAGGGCGCCGCTGGCTTGCGCAATATCTCGACAGATATCCGTGGACGCCTCCTATATCCTTGTACGTGCTGTGTACTCTCAGCGCTTACCTTGTTTTGAGACGACAGACAACACCAAAACGGCATTGCTTCCTAGAGCGGCCGTATTCGCCGACACCAGCGCTTTGTAGTGTTACGTGAGATCGGATATAAAAGAGTTAGCTGCTAGCCTTACTTCTTATACTATTCTAAATGTTTGCTATCGCATTCATTGCTTCACCCTTGCGGCGAAACATTGCCTTCTTTTTTTTCCGAATGTTAAAGCGCTCCCGGTTCGCCAAAGCGGCGGGCATACAGGTCAAAGGCTAATGAGACGTTCGGTAAGACTCTCTAGCGAATGCTTTTTGCACGAATTAAATAATTTACATATTTATTAGTTAGTTAGTTAGTTAGTTAGTTAGTTAGTTAGTTAGTTAGTTAGTTAGTTAGTTAGTTAGTTAGTTAGTTAGTTAGTTAGTTAGTTAGTTAGTTAGTTAGTTAGTTAGTTAGTTAGTTAGTTAGTTAGTTAGTTAGGTGGCTCGTCATGGTCGCCTACCAGGGACGCGCAATTAACCTAAATCGACAGATGGATTGAGGGAAATTGCGTTCTTTTGTAAAAAGGCAATGAAACTTTGGGCCACCAAGTTCAATTTTTAATTCGGCAAAAATACTTTGACTGTAATAACTGAGCGTCGTTCCCTCAAAAAAAAATCTATAGCCTCCTAGCTTAGCTTACCGAAGACCTCTTACATAATTATTAGTTACTATCGGCGCAGATGACTTGTATATAAAATGTCCAAAAATGTCTACGGCGACACGACAGCTATCGAAGTCCGTAAAAAATAGCGTTTATTTTTAATATCTTTTATTCGCAACGTCTTGCAACTGCGTAAGCCGCACTGAACGGTTGTCACTGGTTGGTGACCAGTGCGAAGGATAGAATTTGCTTCTTCCAGGAGTACTGAAAATACAGCGTCACTTGTATGACAGCAGTGCTTCATTTTCTTTTGAGTAGCAAACTTCGCAAGGTTTCAGTGATATCCGTAATGTACAAGTACACGACGTTTTAGTGACTCAAACTTAACATCCAGAACAGTACCGCACCAGTCACTTAAGTTACACGTCTGAAGTTACATGTCTGAACAAATGTCGGGGTAGGGTCGAACGATATGAATTTTTAATGGCCGCAGGAAGTGTATTTGCAATTTTCATCCACTAATGCGTTATCCCTTTCTTCATCAAAAGTATGAGACAATAAATGTTGGTTGCATTGCTTGATCAAGAGCCTGGTGTGCCCATGAAGTTCTAAAGAAACACGCAGTCAATGTACACAAAAAGGCTTCGCTATTCTCAACTTGTCTCAATCCATATCTGCGTTGCTCTTTTCATGGCCGTCGATATCGAGCCGAGGAATAAAACTTGTTCTCGGAAGGACGACCCTTCATTATAGTTCACTTTGAGATTCCTGAAGCGGAGAGCATGAAAAACAATGACCTGGCATTAGTTGATATTCACCCTTTGTTTTTGCATAAAGAAACAGCTCAATTATGCCCACTTTTAAAAACGTGGGAAGACACTGCTTTGTAGCCTTCTGAAAACATTCTGGGAATTTTTCCATCAACATACTGATATGATTAAAAAGTAGTAATGAATGCGCTGCACATTTCTGTTTCTTCTGCCAGCGGGAGTTTTCATAAACCTATGTAGCGGAGTCGTTTTTAAAAGCCAAAGTCACCCGTTGGCCAATTCGAAGAATGGAATGAAAGGCATCGGTTTAGTCTACCGATATTGTGGAAAATGGCCGCTCATATAGGGCCACTCATGTGATTATCAATCGTGTAATATATGTGCACAGACGAAACTTAGCGTAGCTTGGCTACTGGAGGCGCTATGCTAAAAAGAGAGCGGAGCTGATGGGCACACATACATTGTTGACTTTTGGCGTTTTGCTAAGTTTTGCAATTTTTTTCTTTCTTTCCTTCTCTGCTTCTTCATTTTTCTCTCTTCCCTCTGTTATTTCTGTGTTTCTTTCTCAGTTGATTTGTATTGATGTATTTATTTATGTCTCTCTATTTATTTTTCTGTCTGCTCTTTCACCCCTTTCTCTTCGCTTTTTCTCACTCTATTCCTTTCGCTCTCTTTTTGATTCTCTGGGTTGTGTCACAATAAAATCCAATCACGAGATCTCCGGTCATCATGTCCTGACTTTGATAAATGCACCTACACGCCTAGGCATTTGATTGAGAACAATAGTTCCTAAGTATATATATATTATATATATATATATATATATATATATATAGATGTAGAGAAGCCTTGGGACATGGTAATGGTTTACCCTCTGTCCAGCGCCTTCTAGTGGGTCGTCCTCTTCGGTTGCTTGAAGAAGAACGCCTGCTCGCGCAGGGAGTTCGGTGCCTTGCCGTGACTGTCGCCATTACTCATTGTCGTTGAGTGCTGTCTATTAAACACCTTAACAATTTGGTGGAGAGTGCTCTGCTCCCATTCAATGCCCCTGGAGCTCCGATCCCGTACCCCTGCCATCTACCATGCCTCAGAGACGCCGCCCAGCAAACGCCTCCTCTCGCAACGAGCACATGTCCCGGTGTCCCCAGTATACGCGATCCACCTATCTTCACTGGCGCCGATAGCAGCGACAGTGGAGGACTGGCTCGCAATTTACGAGCGCGTCAGCATCCCCAACAAATGAGGACGAGGAAGGAAGTTAAGCAACTTCGTATTCTACCTCGCGGGCGTAGCAAGCTTGTGGTACACAACCACGCGTCCGATTTTGCGACTTGGTCCGATTTCAAGACCGCCGTCATCAGCGTTTTGGGCCGCCCAGCAGTTCGTAAGCTGCAAGCCGAACAGCGCTTACGTGAACGATCTCAGCAGGCCGGTGAATCTTTCACAAGTTATATCGAAGACGTCCTCGACTTGTGTAAGAAGGCCAACGGAACCATGTCTGAGTCTGACAAGATCCGGAACGTAATGAAAGGCATGACGACGATGCCTTCACCATGCTGCTCGCCAAAACCCTGGCACAGTGGCCGAGGTCATAACGCTATGCCAGAGCTACGAGGAGCTCCGCCGGCAGCGTTCGATGACCCGTCGCTCCCCATCACGCGACGCAGAGCTTGCTGGCTTGGCGGCAATATCTGACCAGGCCGCGTTGCTGGCAGAAGTCAAGTCGTTCGTGCGCGAGGAAATTGCACGCCAGGTCTCTCTCCTCGCCTTTGCCCACCCGCCGCACGTTCAACAGTCGTCGACCACCCTTCTTCCTCCTCTCCGCCGAGCAATTGAACTAGGAAATTGCAGGAGGTCATGCCTGAGTACCACCCGGCAACCTCCGGCTCCTGCGCCCCAGAGTTACGCTCTAAGTTGTCCGCCAGGACTGCCCCAAGTAATTCCTATGGCGGCGGCCCCAATGAGTGTTACGCTGAAGCCGGCCGCCAGACCTCCGTGTCTTTGAGGCGGGTGTGCCGGCTACATATGGCTGACGCCATCCCTCAGGCCGTCCCGACGGCAGGGAGCCCGCCATGCAGTCATTTCAGCAGCCGACCAGTCAATCGCGTCCTGCGACATGGGCGGGACCTAACCCCCGACGAAACCGATGGCGCACCTCCCGACAATCGGCCCATCTGCTTTGCTTGCGGTACGCCGGTCACGTGGCACGTTATTGTCAACGCGTGCAGCCGCCTCGAGTCGCGTCACCTATCACCAGTCCAGTCAAGCCGTGCATTCTACGACCCACCTCACCTATGTCGCCGACTTCACGCCCACCTCCAGCTACTCGCCGCTCTCCGTCTCCACGACGTCGCATCACTGTCACCATGCGGCCACGTTCGGTCGCACGAGAGCAGGAAAACTAGTCGTCGCAGTCCAGGAGGCAAGGGCTGCGACGCTATCGAACTGTGAAAGGCCCTCAGCGAAGTCCATCGATGTATCGACGTGCTTGTGGACGGTGTTCGCAGCATCGGCCCCTTATCGATACTGGAGCCGCTGGTAATCCGTTATGGACGCAAAACTTTGCCGCTTACTTCGAAAAGTGATGACGCCACTTTTCCTGGGATGTCCCTCCGTACCGCAAGCTCCCAGAGTATTCATCCTACAGCAGTATGACTGCTCGCCGTCGTCATTCAGACGTTTCTGT
This sequence comes from Rhipicephalus sanguineus, assembly GCF_013339695.2. NCBI lineage: Eukaryota > Metazoa > Arthropoda > Arachnida > Ixodida > Ixodidae > Rhipicephalus > Rhipicephalus sanguineus. The sequence goes on along the minus strand of NC_051183.1, from coordinate 121,625,274 downwards.
ACGATCGTCGAGTTCTCGTAATTGCGGCATGCCTCTCACGACGTCATCCTGGGATGGGATTTCCTCTCCCGCCACGACGCCGTAATTCGTTGCGCACAAGCCGAAATCGAACTCTCACCATTCCTCACATTTGACGCCGACAGACAGTCCATCGCAGTGAGCAAGATCCTCGTCAAAGACGATACTAAAGTGCCTCCAAACTCGTCAACGGCTGTGTCGGTCTACTGCGCCGGTCCTCTCCGACACCATTGCACTCCTTTCGCCATCTGCCCGCGTCTGCACTAGGAAAGGGTTGCTGGTACCTTTCGCGACCGTGCGAGTCACTCAGGGCAGCACCGCTATTTTTGTTACCAACCCATCCCCGTGCATTGTTACGTTGGTTCGAGGGGAATGTCTCGGCAAAGTGGAACCCGTTGAAGACGCACAAGTTCTGGACGCACCCGATGACTCGCACTGTACCAGTTCCCGCACCATCAGTGCTGTTTCCACGTCTGATTCGTCACCTACTGATGTATTTGGTCCCTCCATTGCTGACAACCTTACGTCGGTCCAGCGTTCGCAGCTTCTGTGCTTGTTGGATGAATTTCGTCATTCTTTCGATGTCGGGCAACCATCCCTCGGCCGCACGTCCGCTGTTACGCATCGCATCGACACTGGCGCCCAACCACCACTGCGGCAACGTCCATATCGCGTGTCTCCCAGCAGAACGCCGGGTAATTAACGAGCAAGTGGACGATATGCTTCGACGCGATGTAATTCGGCCCTCCGACAGCCCATGGGCGTCTCTGTTGTTCTCGTTGCGAAGAAGGACGGTTCTGTGCGGTTCTGTGTGGACTACCGACGGCTCAACAAGGTCACCCGCAAGGATGTTATCCACTGCCGCGAATCGACGACGCGATTGACAGCCTCCAAGGAGCAGAATTCTTTTCATCTCTCGATTTGCGCTCGGGGTACTGGCAAGTACCCATGGCTGATGACGCTCGACCAAAGACAGCCTTTGTCACGCCCGACGGCTTGTACGAGTTCAACGTCATGCCGTTCGGTCTGTGTAATGCAGCCCGCAACCTTCGAGCGCATGATGGACACCGTTCTGCGTAACTTGAAATGGCACACGTGCCTGTGTTACCTGGACGACGTCGTCGTCTTCGCTCCGGACTTCTCCACGCACCTCCAACGTCTGCGGCATGTCTTGACCCGTTGAGCAACGCCGGCCTCCAACTGAATCTGAAGAAGTGCCGATTTGCGGCACGGCAGCTGACAATCCTCGGCTACGTCGTGTCCAAAGACGGAATCCTTCCCGATCCGGCCAAGCTTCGGGCCGTGGCCGAATTTCCCAAACCTACGTCCGTCAAAGAACTGCGCAGTTTCGTCGGACTGTGTTCATACTTTCGACGCTTCATACGAAACTTTGCCGCCATCATATCGCCGCTGACGAAGCTCCTTGGAAGTAACGGACCCCTAATTCGTGGTCGTCCGAGTGTGACGACGCGTTCGCAAAGCTCCGTCGTTTGTTGACGTCTCCTCCCATACTACGCCACTACGACCCTACGGCCCCCAACGGAGGTACACACGGACGCCAGCGGTGTAGGCCTCGGCGCTGTCCTTGCGCAACGCAAACCAGGGTTCCCCGAATATGTCGTGGCATACGCAAGCCGTACGCTTACCAGAGCCGAGACCAATTACTCAGTCACGGAAAAAGAGTGCCTGGCGATCATATGGGCCCTTACAAAGTTTCGACCTTATTTGTATGGTCGCCCATTTGATGTCGTCACCGACCATCATGCACTATGCTGGCTGTCGTCATTGAAGGATCCCTCAGGCCGTCTCGCCCGCTGGGCACTTCGCCTGCAGGACTACGACATCCGCGTGCTGTACCGCAACGGACGCCAGCATGCTGACGCCGACGCCCTCTCGCGCTCTCCCTTGCCTGACGACAATGCCCCCTGCTCAGTATCTCACATAGCTGTTGCTTCGATCAGCGTTCACACCATCGCTACCGAACAGCGCAAGGATAAATGGATCACCTCGCTGATCGACTTGCTCACTGATCCGACGGCAACACCATCCACTCGCGCGTTGCGTCGTCAAGCCCACCATTTCGCCGTTCGTGACGACCTCCTGCACCGACGCAATTACAACGCCGACGGCCGCCAGTGGCTACTAGTGATACCCCGCAGTCTGCGTTCTGAAATATGCGAGGCCTTCCACTCTGACCCGCAATGCGCGCACTCTGGGGTATCCAAAACTTACCACCGCATTCGACAACGATACTTCTGGCGTGGGATGTACCGCTACGTGCAGAAGTTCGTTCGCTCCTGCCTCGATTGCCAACGCCGAAAACCTGCAACGCACGTGTCGCCAGCAGGTCTACAACCATTACCTTGCCCTAACCGTCCGTTCGGGCGCGTGGGCATCGATTTGTATGGACCACTTCCTCTGACTTCGGCTGGTAACCGCTGGGCCATCGTCGCTGTTGACCATCTAACGCGATACGCCGAAACCGCCGCCCTCCCAGCGGCTACAGCACGCGATGTTGCCTCCTTCCTACTACACCGATTCATACTGCGTCACGTCCACCCCAAGAGCTTCTCAGCGATCGAGGCCGTGTCTTCTTATCGGAAGTCGTGGAAGCCATTCTGAAAGAGTGCCATGCTGTTCACCGCAAAACTACTGCCTTACCACCCGCAGACGAATGGCCTAACCGAACGCTTTAACCGAACGCTCGGCGACATGCTGTCAATGTACGTCGCCGCCGATCATACCAATTGGGATACCATTCTGCCCTTCGTCACCTACGCCTATAACACCGCCCCTCAGAGCACTACTGGTTTTTCACCGTTCTTCTTACTGTACGGAAGGCACCCGTCGCACACCATCGACACGATACTTCCATACAAGCTGGATCCATCTGAGTGTGCGCCTATTTCTGACACAGCCAGGCTCGCTGAAGAGTGTCGCGAGCTTGCCAAGACATTTACGACGCAGGAACAAGAGCTGCAGAGGAGCATTCGCGATGGCACCACTACTTCTGAACCCACGTTCCTCCCTGGAGCGCTCGTATGGCTCTCGGTCCCTACCACTGCAAGTGGCCTTTCTTCAAAACTGCTGCCGAAATACGAAGGCCCATACCGGGTCGTCGAGCGCACATCCCCGGTCAACTACTTGATCGAACCCATCGAACCAGCTTCGGACATGCGCCGTCGAGGGCGCAACATTGTCAACGGGGAGCGCCTCAAGGCCTACTATGACCCACTCATAGTGACGAGTTGTTAGGTCGCCGGACGGCTCCCTTTTCATACCCGGGGTAATTGTAGAGAAGCCTTGGGACATGGTAATGGTTTACCCTCTCCAGCGCCTTCTAGTGGGTCGTCCTCTTCGGCTGCTTGAAGAAGAACGCCGCTCGCGCAGGGAGTTCGTGCCTTGCCGTGACTGTCGCCATTACTCATTGTCGTTGAGTGCTGTCTATTAAACACCTTAACATTATATATATATTTTTTTTTTCTCCGCGAAAAACACTTTTCCGACAATCTGGCGATTTCTGAACATTGAGCCCACATATGCGAATAAACGTCGCACATCTTAGTCACAATATTTATGCTTTCATTAAAGAGTTAAATACAATGTTATGAGTTTATTCTTTTTCTCACCTGTCGAAGCACTTCTGACGAAAACATTCACAGACATAGCAAATCGAAGAAAATAACTGCATTTTAGGAATTTATTGTTGCAAACAAGTTAAACTGAGGATAATGAAAATCAGCACATATCAACTTTGGCAGTTGCGCTCTTTTTTAAATACGTTTCGTGGCTTTACCGCGCTCCATTTCAACCTATATTTGTGCTGAAATGTAAGTGGCTTACCAATAACGCCGATATTTGTAAATATTTTTCTCAAAACGGCCATTTCTTATTTTTCTAAATCCCACTGATGGTAGTCGAGGACGTCGTTTACCATTCTGCTTTAAAAAACGTTGCATTATTTTGGTCGCTAACAAGTTGTACGGCGTTACGTATGATCAAGTCAGCCTGGAGGCCGCGCCGTTCGTTATGTGCTGAAAATCAGATATAAGTTGTAAAAATTATTTTACGCGACATAATCACTAAGCAGCAGCTCCCCACCAACCAAAACAGCAACCAAAATTTTGCAAGGTTTTTTTGTTTTTGCGCAGAGTGGTAGATCACCTTGACGTCCATTAGAGGCAATAAAAAATTAAAAATGGCCAAGGTTTTCAAACTTCGGCGTTTTTGGTAAACCACTTACGTTTCAGCACAAATATGGAGTAAAAGGAGTGCGAGAAAAACACGGAAATTATTTTAAAAGCGAGCGTAAATATCAAAGTTAACATGTCCCGATTTTATTTATCCTTAATTTAACTTGCTTGCAGCAAGAAATTCCTGAAATACAGGTATTTCGTGCAATTTGCCACGTTTTTGATTTTTCGTGTCAAGAATTTTTGGACAGATAAGGAAAGTAATAGACTCATAAGACTGTATTTCACCTGTTCTTTGAAGGTAATAAATATTGTGAAAAAGAAATGCACCGTTTTTTACCCAGGTGCGCTCAAACATGAGAAAAAGATTTTGCTGTCAAAATTTATACTTTTTTTACAAGAGAACAATTTTTTTTCGCGAAACTAACTTCGAAACCATTGTTATGGGTTTAATGCCTAGGCCTACAGTAAATTTCATCAAAATCTGCAATGCTGACCAGGACCTCGTCTTTGATCCTATCTGAACACACCCCTCTGACTTTCTGCGGTTTTTCTCTCTTTCTCATTCTTTCTGTGTTACGCTTTACTCTCTCCCCTCCTCCTTTCCCTCCTCCTCACCGTCACATCTCTCCTCCAAAGGCTCACCTCCCTTTCCCACCACCTCGCTGCACTGTACTACACACGGCTACACTTGCTCTGCTCGCATGCCCGTATAGCCCAGTGTTTAGGACGCTCGCCTTCTGATCGAGGGTTGGTGGGTTCGAATTCCGTATCGTGAAGAATTTTTATTCGACGCAAATTTCTCCCTTTCTCTTTTTTCTATCCCTTTCTTTGGTTCTCTCTCGCTCTCTCTCTTTATTTCTCTATTTATTTCCCTCGCTGTGTGCTCATACTCTTAACGTCAGGCTTATTACAGGCCTCGCCGTAGAAATCGACGCACTTGTCTCGGGAGCGAAGCAGAAAGGTACATAGATGAAGAAGAGGATGTAGAGAGTGCGTGCCGGTTCATGATGCTGATGATTTCTGTTTCCTCCAGACATATGATGGGAAGCTTACGCAGCGTCGCTGTTAAAAGGTACCGTGCTCTCTTGCAGCGATCGTTATTGTAGACGCGAATCATGACCAGATTCACTTTCTTGACCAGACAATGTATTTACGAACCCACGGATATAAAAACCTTGAATACGACGTGACAGGTCCAGGTATGGCAGCAGTAAACAACGTTCACATGCGCATGTACATATTCCGTGACGAGAGCAAATAAAAAGACAAAATTAAAACACAGGATTTAGTCATTTAATGCTGAGCGAAAAATTAGCGTAGTTCATACCAAGAAATTGAGAAACATGTAAATAAAATAAATGATAAAATTTTTTGATTCGAGTGCGAATCCAGCCCAGGCCTTCTGCATGGCAAGCAGCAGGTTTTCTACCACACAGCCACGCCATGGTTGTTTTTTTTTCTTTAATGCATGGGAATAATGCCATCAAATCTTGCCAGCTATTGCAATATAATCCATCGCTTTAGAATTACACTCGCATGCACGCATGCAAAAAGCCACGTAATTTCGCACAGTCCAAGGAATCTTCGAAAGTCCGGTAAACAAACACAAGCGCCCAGAAGTCCAAGCCGCTCTGGAACCGGTCAAAAGTCTCAGCAGCGCTACGCATGTCAGATGCTTCTACAGACCTTCCGAGCGAGGTGGCTCAGCATGCCTGTCAATCATGTGGCTTCTCCATGACGAATAAACATATAACAACAATAATAAATTGTAGGTGCATACTTCTTGATGCTCTTTTTGAACAGGACGAACCTAATACCATCAGATGTAACTGAAAATCTTGTCTGACGGTCCTCTCCAGAATGTACCAGAAATTAAATGCATCACGGCAATGAATAAAATAATGCTAGATTAATTTTCAAAGGCGCCTGAGGGAACACTGTTACGACGTTAAAAAAGAAAAAGTGGCTTCAAATGCACACGCCGAGCATTCTGTGTCAAAGGGACGTGACATTGACTGGGCCAGCGCGCATGTGCTAGCCACTGAAAGAAATCTAACCTCGCGACTTCATCTCGAGTCATTACTAATCCAAACCACTGATACCACTCTAAATCGCAATGACGGCACCCTTCCTTCTGTTTACGCACGCTGTTTGCGCCATCTATTTGCACGTACGTAGTCAACGCGCGTTCTTTCGTTGCTTCATTTGTGAACAAGGCCCCCGTACGGGAGCCGAAACGTCTTTCTTATTATTTTTTAAGTTTTTTGGTTGGCGTCTTCTTACTTTTGACCATAATGCTAGATTGTTTGAGGCTCGTTGCATAGCCGGCAATTTTCAGTCCAGGGTACATGTATCCCTTTTTTCATGAAGCAGTGTCTTTACCGGTAAACTGGAGGTGTCCAGCTTAAAGAAAAGCGTTTTCGGTGCTGGCGATACACATAGTTTACGAACACCGAAGAACACATCACGACAAGAGTGAGCAATGTTCCTTTCGGTAAACAGGTTCACAGGTTCAGGGAAAAAGGTTTCACAAGTACGGCTGTTAGCTTTGTTCTGCCCAGGTTGTATAAGTATCCTACCATGAATCTGGATCTAAAAAACTGCACAGTGTCGACAATTTCTTTTTATAAACCCGTTATTGCGATTACTCAGCGACTCTTGTGTTGAACAGAAAAGGGAGATGGTAAGTAAGACGGTTCTGAATAACAGACAGAAGAAACGGATGACAGACATTCTTAACGTAAAAAAATTCATCGCCAATTGCCGTTCTGATAATCGGTGATAATCGCCAATCGGATAATTGGTGGAACGCTTCGTCTGTTATACATCAGTCGTCAAACCTTCCAGCGGCTACTACAGTGGAGCGCCTCATTGTCGTTCTCTGTGCCCAGCAAAGACTGAGAAGTGCTCAAAGTGCATCACAAGGGCTCGTGTTTGTAGAAAAGTTCCGTCAAGAGGCATCTTCACGCTCGAACAAGGAACCTCAGCGATATATTTTGTGTCGTAAACCAACCAGCCGAGGCTCAGCGTGACACGAGGCTTGTCAAAGTCGACCTGAACGGCTATCCACTTATCGCAAAGTTCGACACCGGTGCTCAAGTTTCTGTTGTCCCGGCTACATTTGCTGGAATTACAGAACATCTTCAGCCAGCGAACGAAACCCTCTCAAGACCAAGCGGCAGGGCACTTCAGGTCGTCGGAAAATTTGTCCCTACGACCCCGTGGGGGCCACGAAGTTCAAACCAAGTGGTCTACGTTGTGCAGCAGTTGTACATACATTCCTTGAATTACCTGCCATCTAAATCTTGGGACTCGTCAAATTTCTGTGCGCCACAGAATGCGTTGAAGAACGACATCCCCAACTTTTCAACAGTCTGGGACTGCTGCTGCCTGGTGCATGCACAATTCGCCTCAATCCCGCGGCTGCGTCGTATTGTGTGACCGTGAGAAGGTGCATTCCTGTACCCCTACGGAAAGTAGTGGAGCAGGAGATAATCAGCATGCAACAACAAGAAGTAATCCGCCCTGTAGAAGGTCCTACGGATTGTTGTGCCTGTATTTTTCGGCCATTGAAACCCTCAGGAAGTGCCGGAATATTCGTGGACTTCACCCGCCTCAACTTTCTCCTCCCTTCAGTGGAACAGACTCGCTTTGTTAGGGGCGGCAACCATTTTCTCAAGACTACATGCAAATTCGGGTTTTCACCAAATCCCTCTCTCCTCTGCATGCCAATAACTGCGAGCATTCATTACGCCACTTGGACATTTTTATTTCTGAAATCTTTCATTCGGAATAACGTCAGCTCCGGATTATTTACAAAGAACGCATGTCCGAAACCCTGAGTGGACTAACAGGAGTCCTCAACATCATGAGCGGTATTCTTGCTTTTGGCCGCGATCACGCCTAGCACGACAGAAACCTTGACACGACTCCAAAGCAGCTTGCTTCCACTGGAATCACCCTCAACCGCTCTAAATGCGTTTTCAGCGTAAAGGAGCTGACGTTCCATGGCTGTGTCATCAGTGGTCAAGGCATACGTCCCGACCATAAAAAAGTCGAGGCCGTCAACTGTCTCCCGCCGCCTACAGACATCGCCGGAGTCCGTCGGATATTTGGGATGGTGAACCATCCGGCATGGTTCCTGCCAAATTTGACCTAATGGACAGCCGCTCTCCGCGTTCTCCTCAAGGAAATGTCGGACTTGACTAGGGGCTCCGCTCAAGAAAAACACTTCCAAAGCATCAAGGACATCATCTGTTCGGACCAGAGCTTGGCAAAACGCTAATCGGAATATCTTACTACACTCTCTGAAGACGCATCAGCCTACGGCTTGGGCGCAGTACTGCTACCAGTGCAACCTGATGGGAGCAACTACCAAGTCGTATTTGCCTCAACATCCCTATGCCAGCCGAAACGCCATATGTTCAGATAAGAAAAGGTAGCATTGGATTTAACATGAGGAGCCGAACGGTTTGAATAATAGCAGCGTGGTGTCACGGCTACCTTTCAAACAGATCATCAACCTTTCATCACCCTCCTGGGAAAAGAGTCTCTCGATCCGCTGCTACCACGACTTCAACGCTTCGTCATGCGCCTCATGCGCTTCAGGCACGTCATTCAGTACGTCCCAGAAAAAAGCATGGCTCCTTCTGACACTCTCGAGAGCATCATCTGGAAACAGTTTGGCAGCAGGAACTCTTACTTGTGATGAAGTGAACGTCTACGTACAGGGTTCCCTCATGGGCCTGCAAACTTCCGCCTTCAGTCCAGTGAAGAAGGCTTCAAGGGAAGGCGAAGTCTTCTAGCGTCATTTACGCTTTTGCCTGAACGAATGGCCGCAAAAACACAGCGTCCCAGCCCCCTTCTCTTCATTTTGGCAGTACCGAACAAGTAAGTCTGAAAATGATGGCTACCTACTTGAAGCAACGCGCCTGGTGATTGCTCATTTTCCGACAAGCGAAATTCTCACTCACCTACATGAGGGTCACCAAAGTATCGAGCGCTGCAGAGCAAGCGCAAGGCAGTCTGTGTTATGGCCCGTAATATCATCGGAACTCCAGTGAATTCCAGGAATTCATTTCCGCAGAGCCCGCTCGTAGATGCACGATATTCTGCGATGCCAATGGTGCTCTTCAAACCATCAATTGCCTCATGAGACAACGCCCGTATCATACTTCATTGACAGAAATTGCACTACTTCATCGTAATGCTACGGAAAATGGAGATCAGGTAGCATTCCAGTGGATACCTGCTCACTGTGGCGTAATGGGGAAGGAAGTGTGATGTGATCGCACTCTACAAGGGACTGTGAGTTGAACTCTTCGGCAAAGTGCGAACGAATCTTGTGTGTCTTGTGTGTGAACATTGTTGTCATCACGTGGATATTATGCATGACGCGTGAACATTCCTTTTAAAAGGACATTGACGTGAGTGAGTGTACTTTTATTTTTAAGCTCGTGACGCTAGATAATAGGTAAGGGAAGAGGAGTAGCCGGAGCCATATATAGGCACCAACCTCACCTTAAACACATTTATTAAAAAAAGAGGCTCACGTCGAAGCTAAACCGGCTCTAAATTATGCCCCGGAAGTGTGCATACCGTTTTCGTGAACAGATACTAACGCCTTATTGCGGCGCCTAATGCCCAACTCCACCATAGAGGTTTTGGTGTAGCGCGAAAGGAAACACGGACAGGAGAAGGCACATAGAAACAGCGCTACACCAAAAGCCTTTCATATGAGTTACCAACAAGCCCACGTTGAAACCCTCATGCACCTTAGAGCATTGGAGCAAACCTGAACGCCGGCACATCCGGCTTCATAAATGGAACCCACAAATAAGTTCCGTATGCCTCCCACGCTAAAGCGGAACATGCGTGATTCACCGCATTCGTCGTGGTGTTGCAGTCACAAGACGCTATGCCCACTTCATCGGCTGCAGGGACACAGGTCCCGATTGTGGTCATTGTGAGTTACCAGAAACACTTGAACATATAATTTTTGCCTGTCCGACGTACGCACGCGAACGTCAGAAACTGATCTCGATAGCAGACCATTAACCGATGAGGTTAAGTCCTTGGCCTGACGTCATCAGTACAAGTGTGGTTATAGAACCAGTCGTAGCTTTCTTACACGCCACAATACTGGATGCATGTCTTTAGATTTGCCCCAGCGTAATGGAACTGTATTCTTTTCTCCCTACCTTACCATCGTCATTCATTACTCTTTCGCTCCCCTGTCCCCCCTCCCCAGTGTGGAGTAGGAGGCCAGAACAAACTGTAGCTGAGGCCGACCTCTCTGCCTTTCTGTAAAGACATTCCCTCTCTCTCTCTCTCTGTCTCTCTCCAGCAAATCGTTTCTAACTGTGAAACTTGCGCTATAAACGACGTATTCCAACTTCGGGGAAAGAACTAACTGATGTGTGTGGCTCACGTTACCCCGAGATTGCTCTCCTGGCTTCCACCTCTGCAGACGACGTCACTTACCTCCTCAAAAGCACTTTCGCTCGTCATGGAATCCCTCGGACAGTGATATCCGACCACGGCCCGCAGTTCACGAGCTCGATATTCGCAGAATTCGCAAAAGCATGCGGCCTAACCACACCACGAGCAGCCCTCTTCATCCACAGGCCAACATCTCTCTTCTATAATCTTTTATCCCCCTTACCCTTTCCCCCCGCACAGGTTAGCCAGCCGGTCTAAGAACTGGCTAACCTCCCTGTATTTCCGCTTGTTTCTTCCTTCCTTCCTTCAAACAGGGAAACGTTTGCTCACGAAAGCAGACGATCCGTACCCCGCCCTACTGGCCTATAGACAAGCCGGGGCAGACAGGCTTCAGTCTGGCTAAGTTGCTCATGGGATGCTCATGGGATGCTATGCTCTCGCGTTGCTGCCTTCCCTACCCTTTGTTCCCGCAAACGTCGACAACAAACAAGGCAGGAAAGGGGACCTAAAAGTGAAGCAACGCCAGACGCAAAACTTCAACCGTGTTCATGCGGCCAGGGACCTACCGACCCTTGTCTGGGTGCGATACCTCAAATGCAAGTGAGAGATAACTCAACAAGCAGACACTCCCCGCTCCTACAGATTCCAAACAGAGCATGGACACGTTGGTCGCAACAGAAAGAGGCTCGTCCCATTGCCGGCCTCACAAAAGAAAGCGCAACCAGCACCCTCCTCATTACTCTTCGACACTGACGACGAAGACTTCGAGCCGTCGACAGTCACGGGACCGCAAGCTGCCCTCTACAATGGAGCTTCGTCCCAGTGAGGTGACTCGCTGCGAACCGACAGCAATAATTCACTTCCCAAGCCAGTCAACGATGACCAAGCAGAGATATCGAGGGTTCGAAAAACCGCCACCCGTTCCGGCCGTAGAGGCTTTGTGCCTGACCATTACAGGGTAGTCACTTAAGAGAGGGAGATGTGGCATGGTGTCTCGCCTACCGTAAGACGCACGCGCCGCGTAGTGTAAATGACGGAGAGCCTAGAGCTCCCTCCCGTTACGCGGGTTACACTTCAAGTGCTGGCTGGCTTATTTCATCTTTGCTTCAGCCGCACTTGTCCCCAGCGCTCACATGCTTTTAATTCTGCGTAGAACATGATATGCGCGGATCGATTCTATCAATTTGGACTTTGTACGGAACATGACCACGAAGGAAAAAACCCGCCAAGGGTGTACAGATAATTCCTGTCGCAATAGAACAACGCCTCCGGCCTAAACTGTCTACTCTGAGCCGAGTAATGTGACTACCCAAGGATAGTGTTCCTAGATCAGCTGGTAGAGGGCGTCGGCGTGTTCTTGTCCGAATTGCGCACCCGAAGCCACCTTGTCCCGTGCGGCGGAGCCTCTTCCACGGCCTGCCTAGCGCAGGGCAGATGTCCCGAGTCAACAGGCACGCAGCAAGCCCTTGAAGTTCTGGGCCTCCACCCCGACTCCACACGCTGCTGCAGTGTGACAGCGGTGGCGATGCGGCACGACGTGCAGTGAGTGTTCCACCCTCGTACCGATTACGTACAAAATGAAAGGACACTGCAACACCAGATGGTCGCCAGAGTGTAATGTATCTCTTTGCGTGTCTGGAACGTCAACATCACTTTAGTCCTGTCGTCGCATTAAACCGTCCTGAGGCCACATCACGCCCACCATCATTACGTCCATCATCATCATCCCGCCCATCAGTTCTCACATATTTATTACTCCATGCAAAATTTTCCAAAATGTTCAATAACAAGTATAGTAAACACGTACAATTTGGTAATAATTCCTTTTATTACAAGTTGGAAGTGCTGTAAACATGACGCTTACTTACGTGCTATCTGAATAGTGGACATGAAAGTAAAATTTTCTTCCTTGAACTGTGCCTCGGCGTCCTCCTTACAGCGCTCCATTATGGTTGTCACGTTGTTGCCGTTCCGCACGCGGACATCGTAAAATTTGTTTCGCACTCCTGCAAGTAAAAGCGGGCCAGAAAGTCAAGAGCACATTTCAAAACGTTTAACATGAACAACACTCGCTGGCTCTGTCGCTTCTACTCTGTGGGGAATTTTACCGCCGGTACTGAGATGCTGAAGCAAAGGGCGTTTGCTCTGAATCAACGAAACAGAAGGTAGCCTTAGAAAAGCCCTGTGTTTTGCAAACCGTAAGGCAGCACTGCTCGGAGCGACGGGAAAAAACGCCAGGCCTGCGCTGAAACCGCTGCACAGTCACAGCGAAAGCTGGAAGAGCGGCGTTTCTAGAGCCCGTTAAGCTCTCTTGGGGCTACAATACAAGTACACTAGAAAGGTACCCACTAGGCCATAAATCACAAATTTTGTGAAGTTGGGAAGCACCTACTAAGCCATTATTCGTCATTCTGCGGAGAAGCGAGGCCAGCTACACGCCTGTAAGGCATTATGTGCACTTTGTTGACGCGACGACTGATGACGATGAAGAATTATGGCTCAGCCCTTTGTAATGGGTTGGAATCTTTAAACCGCCCACCAGTTATGTAATTTGCATTGGGTGACGCCCGGTTGCTATTTCCCTCTCCCATCATGCTGTATAACATACGTTGACGTGGGAGAGAGACGGGGGGGGGCGAAGAACTTTACTGAGACCCCAAAGAAATGAATCACGCGCTTATGGGCTTCCTTGGCAACCAATACAAGTGCTCTTGCGAGGAACCCACTACGCTATAAATCATTGTAATTTTACTGAGACCCCGAGGAAGTGGATCATGCGCTTATGGGCTTCCTTGGCAACCAATACAATTCACTTGCGAGGAACCCACTACGCTATAAATCATTGTAGCTTTTGAGAAGTAGGGCAGCAGGCACTGTACCATTTTTCGTCATTCTACGGAGAGCGTTGGTACCTGCTAAACGCATGTAAGGCATTATGCGCACTTTGTTGATGCTGTGCCTGATGACGATGAAGAATTATGGCAGAGCCCTTTGTAATGGGTTGGAAGCATTCAACAACCTACTCGTTGCGCCATTCGCATTGTGTGACGCCTGGTTACAGAATTCACGTTGTGCTACGCTTGGTGCTTATTTTACTCTTCTACCACGCTATATTGCATATGCTAATGTGGTTCCTTCCCGACATGAAGCCTGTATAGGAGCTTTTTGCAAAGCAATTTCAAGCACCGGCATGGCTCAGAGGTTGAATACTGGGCTCCTACGCAGAGGGCCCAGGTTCGAACCTCGTTCCATCCTGGAATTTTTTTCTTATTTCGTTTTTTTTTTTCTATTTCGAGCGATACTGGTTACGGGACACGGCGGCGGCGGTGGCGGCGGCGGCGGCGGCGGACAACTACGGCGCCAAAATCGGCCGGTGAAATGATCTCATAACAGCTTTCGCTGTAAAAGAGTTCAAAATTAAAAGCATGGCAGAGTCGTGGTGTACGTCGTGGTGCAGCGCTCAAGGTGCTATATCCTTGTATACTCTCATCAATATTGCTTCCTATGACTGCTGATGTACAAAGCCCCTGCGGCCTTGCAACGTCGGTGCTAGCGTCGTTGGTGACACCAAATTACACAATTTACCTCATTAGTTAAACGTAGTTGAAATTATGTTCAGTCTAGAGATATGCTGGCTAGCTGCTTTCTTTTTAGAAAATTACACAGTGACCCACAAAGACAACCAAAATGACCTCAATGCTGCATATTGTCACGTTTAATACAAAGGCGACGTGCACAAGGCGGCGATACAAGGCCCCAAGTCCCGAACGGGGTCGGCACAGCACAGCCAAAACAAAGGCACTGGCGCGAGAGCTACTGCGTCTTCGTCTGCCTCTTTCTCGCTGGGCATATTAAGCGCGTGGCATTGCCCCTCCTCCCGCAGGAGCATCGCCTCGATGTTCAACGAAGCATTCACGGTAAACATAAACGAAAACCTAATGTCATCAATGTCACAATGTGTAGTAAGGTTTTAACCGCACCACGTGCACAATCTCGGGTCGTGGCTGTCGGCGTCGTGGTGATTGGCTTCCGTCCGGAAGGACTTCGTAGTTGACGTCGCTCACTCGTCGTAGCACTTTGTAAGGGCCGAAATACCGACTGAGAAGCTTTTCAGAAAGACCTTTGCGGCGCACGGGGGTCCATACCAACACTTGGTCACCCGGTTGGTAATCGACTTGTCTGTGGCGGAGGTTGTAGCGCCGTGTGTCGACGTCCTCTTGTTTCTTGATGTTCACGCGGGCCAGTTGGCGTGCTTCCTCGGCTCGTTGCACAAAACACTCAGCATCTTCGTCAAGATTGTCGATGTTGTCAATGTCGCAGGGGAGCATTGCATCCAACATCGTCTGAACATCACGACCGTATAGGAGACGAAACGGCGTGAAGCGTGTGGTCTCTTGCGTAGCGGTATTGTACGCGATTGTTACGTAAGGCAGCACCTCATCCCACGTCCTGTGCTGTACGTCTATGTACATAGACAGCATATCAGTTATCGTTTTGTTCAGCCTTTCGGTCAATCCGTTTGTCTGTGGGTGATAGGCTGTTGTCTTGCGATGCGTGGTGCAACTTAGCTGAAAAAACCTGCTCAAGGAGCCTTGCCGGAAACGCCGTTCCTCGGTCTGTGATGACGCAGGATGGAGCGCCGTGGCGTAGTACAACGCTCTCTGTGAAAAACTGAGCGACTTCGGAAGCTGTGCCTTTGGGAAGAGCCTTCGTTTCAGCGTAGCGGGTTAAATAATCTGTAGCGACGATTATCCACTTGTTTCCCGAAGACGACAAGGGAAACGGGCCCAGGAGGTCCATGCCGACTTGATCGAAGGGTGTTCTGGGTGGCTGGATAGGGTTAAGTAACCCCGCAGGCTTAACAGATGGGGACTTTCGGCGCTGGCATTCGCGGCAGGCTTGAACGTATTGTTTAACGCAAGCGGCAAGTTTCGGCCAGTAGTATGACTTGCGTACCCTAGCGAGGGTTCGGGTGATGCCCAGGTGGCCAGATGAAGGTTCGTCGTGGCAGGCAAATAGAATTTCGTCACGAAGCCCTGCTGGAACGACCAATAGATAAGTTTTGTTGCTGGCAGCAGCGTTCTTCTTGTACAACACGCCCTGTCGCAAACAAAAGGATGACAATCCGCGGGCGATATTCGGGGGCAGAGATACGTTGCGGCCTTCTAGATGTTCCATTATAGGTCGCAATCCAGCGTCTGCTCGCTGCCGTGTAGCTAAGTCTGTTATGCTTACGGCTCCAAGAAAAGGGCAGTCATCTTCGAGGTGTTGAGCGGGAGGTTCAACTGGCGCGCGTGATAACGTGTCTGCATCTTCGTGTGCGTGACCTGACTTATACGCGATAGTGACGTCGTACTCCTGCAGACGTAAGCTCCACCGTGCTAGTCGTCCGGAAGGGTCTCGTAAGTTCGCGAGCCAGCACAGCGAGTGATGATCCGTCACTATCTTGAATGGGCGGCCATAGAGGTACGGTCGAAATTTAGCAAGTGCCCATACGACGGCAAGGCACTCCTTCTCCGTGGTACTGTAGTTGGACTCCGGGCGTGATAGGGTGCGACTTGCGTAAGCGATGACTCTTTCAACTCCCTCCTGCCGCTGCACGAGTACCGCGCCCAGACCGATGTTACTGGCGTCGGTGTGAATTTCTGTTTCGGCTTCCTCGTCGAAGTGCCCAAGAACAGGAGGTGATGCCAGGCGACGGCGAAGCTCGGTGAATGCAGTTTCTTGTTCAGAGCTCCAAACGAATGGTGTGTCGGCTCTAGTGAGTCGAGTAAGTGGTTCGGCAATTTTCGAAAAATTGCCTATAAAGCGCCGGTAGTATGCACATAGCCCAAGGAACCGCCGAACACTTTCCTTATCGGCAGGAGTCGGGAAGGCTGCTACAGCGGTGGTTTTCTCGGGGTCAGGACGAACGCCTTCCGCGCTCACAAGATGCCCAAGGAACTTCAGTTCTTCGTAGCCAAAGTGGCATTTCTGTGGCTTTAACGTAAGGTTAGCCGACCGGATTGCCTCGAGTACTTGTCGTAGTCGCTTCAGATGTTCGGAGAAGCTGGCTGAAAATACGACCACGTCATCTAAGTAGACAAGGCAGCTTTGCCACTTTACGTCGGCTAACACAGTGTCCATCATGCGTTCGAAGGTAGCTGGCGCAGAGCAGAGACCAAACGGGAGCACTCGAAATTCATAGAGGCCATCCGGCGTGACAAAGGCTGGTTTTTTCACGGTCGCGTTCATCAACCTCGATTTGCCAATAGCCACTCTTCAAATCAAGGGGAGAAAATACTTCGCTCGCCGTAGCCGGTCAAGAGAGTCATCAATACGCGGCAGCAGATAAACGTCTTTTTTTGTGACGTTGTTGAGCTTTCTGTAATCGACACAGAAGCGAAGCGTACCATCCTTCTTCTTGACCAGGACGACGGGTGATGACCACGGACTGTTCGAAGGCTGGATAACGCCATCGTCGATCATTTCCTTGACTTGCTCCTTAATGGCTGCGCGTTCTTTCTGCGAGACACGGTATGGCTGTTGGTGGATAGGTCTTGCGTCATCGTAAGTGATTATCCTGTGCTGCGTGATTGGCGTCTGACTCACTTTAGACGATTGAGCAAAGCACGTCCTGAATTCAAGTAACAGCTCTCGCAAGGCCTTCTTATGCTCTTCTGACAGTGCGTTGTTGATGTCAACATCTGTTACGGCTTGTCCATCGCGGCTACTGTCTTCACACGTAAAACACTCAATGACGTCCTCCAAGGCTTCAGCGTAGGCGACGGCAGTGCCACGGAACAGGTGACGATGCTCATTTGTGAAATTCGTGATCTTGACCTCGGCTTGACCGTTCCTAATGTCAACGATGCCTCGTGCCACAGAAATTCCAAGCGCCAGCAACAGGGAGACGTTGCACTCTGCCAATGTTTCACCATCACTTGTTCCTTCGGAAGACACCTGAATCATGATACTTGCACGAGGTGGTATTGTCACACTGTCGTCGGAAACACGAAGGGCGGCTGTACGGCGGCAGGTGTCCTTTGACGTAGCCTTGACTGTAGAAAAGGAAATGCAGCGTCTGCGTAGGTCGATTATGGCACCGTATTCCCGAAGAAAGTCCATTCCGAGAATTAATTCGCGGGAGCATTCGCGTAGCACGAGGGAGCTGACCAAAAACGTGGAACTTCGTATTTGTAGCCTCGCAGTGCACACACCAAGCGGCGTGACAACATGTCCTCCAGCAGTGCGTACGTGGGACCCTGTCCAAGGCATGATAACTTTCTTCAGTAGGCTGGCCAATTTTCCGCTAATAATCGAGTAGTCAGCGCCAGTATCTACTACAGCAGTTACATTCCGACCATCGATAAGCACAGGTATGTCCATTGAAATGTCGCCAGGCTGGGATACATGCGTCGTCGAATTTCCGTCGGTCCGATGTCTCGTCGATTGGAGGTCGAGGTCTTCATCACGTCGATAATCAGCGGCCTCGCCTCGAAAGGTCGCTGGCGTCAGTTTTCCAGGTGAGGGCTCGGAGATCGTCCTTGCGGCATCCGACTCCTGTTGCCCGAATAGGATGGCGACCGTGGTGATGGTGAACGCGACTGACGCCTGGGTGGTAGACGCTGCCGAGCGATAAAATCTTCAATTTCGGGTGGTCGCTGTCCGAACCGGGGACGGGGTGAATTGGCAGGAAAACCCTGAAGGCCAAGTCGCCGGTACTGGCACTCTCGGTACACGTGACCCGCCTCACCACAGTGGTATCAGAGCGGTCGTCGGTCCGGCATGCGCCAAATGTCGGATTTACGCGCTGCGGGCCGAGTGTCCTCAAAATAAGGAACCGCCTGTGCAGACTGAAGTGTGGCATACGGGGTTGCTGCCGATAGCGGCACTGTTGCGGGTGAGATGTGTCCGAAATCTTGTCGGCATAACTGGCGTGCTGGAAGCCGCTCACCGGAGGTGGTGTCACCGACGACGGGACGGTGCGTCTCAAAGCGTCGGCGTAACTCACACGTCGAGGTTCACTTGAAGGTGCGAACGCCTGAAGTGGTGCAGGAACCTGAACAGGTGCTTCGCGACGATGCCCTCCGAGCGCATGCTGCACTTCTTCGCGTATGATGCTGGCGATGCAGTTAGTGGTAGGCTGCTGCTGCGCCTGGTGCAACTGTTGCAGTTCGTCGCGGACAACCGAACGTATAAGCTGCCGAAGCGTTTCCACGTCAATCGGGAATGATCCTAGGCTGGTAGTATAGGTAGCATTCACTTGCCGATCATACTGGTTCCGCTGCTGCAGCGCCTTCTCCATGGCGACGGCTTCAGTGAGGAAACTCCGCAACCGTCTTCGGCGGACTACGAATGAGTCCACCAAAGAGCTGCTCTTTCACACCTCGCATCAAGTGTCGCAGCTTCTTGTCTTCCGGCATGTTTGGATTGGCTCGGTTGAACAGATGGACCATATCCTCCACGTACATAGCCGCACCTTCATTAGGCATCTGAATGCGGGACTGGAGGGCCCATTCAGCTCGCTCTCGACGATCAGGGCTGGAGTACGTCTCGAGGAGCCTGCGACAGAACTCGCGCCATGATGTTAGGAGGCCCTTGCGGTTCTGGAACCATGTACGAGCACCATCTAGAAGACTGAAGTAGACATTCCTGAGTTTCGCGTCTTCGTCCCATCCATTGAAATCCGCTACGTGCTCGAACTCAGCCAGCCACTCTTCCACGTCTTCAAAAAGACCACCACGGAAGGGACTCGGCACGCGCGGTTTTTGCAGTGTGTAGTAAGCGGGTGCACCTGCAGCTGCAGCAGCAGGGATGGCAGCAGGGGTGAGCGCAGTAGTATCCTCCATACCTGTCGACGTTGAAGTTGTACAGCAGGGCACAATCTCGGGGGCCAGTCCCCGAATTCTCCGGCTAGCACGGTGTACTGGCGTAAGTTCCGGTTTCTGGTTCGCGTTCCTGCTACTGGAAGGAGTCTGTTGCATAGGTGAGATTACCCAGCGCCTCCACCAATAAAATGTCACGTTTAATACAAAGGCGACGTGCACAAGGCGGCGATACAAGGCCCCAAGTCCCGAACGGGGTCGGCACAGCACAGCCAAAACAAAGGCAGTGGCGCGAGAGCTACTGCGTCTTCGTCTGCCTCTTTCTCGCTGGCATATTAAGCGCGTGGCAATATATATGGCTTAAAGTGGATAATTCATTGAATGAAGTAGGCACAATTGTAGAAGTGTGCGCATTTTTGCTGCCTACCTTATGAGCGATCGCTTTATAAACTTTTAAATACGAAGCGTTTCTTTCTGTACCCGAGGCACTTTGACCATTTTCTTTCTTTCTATCTATCTATCTATCTATCTATCTATCTATCTATCGTTTCACGCGAAGGTGCCCCGAAAGTGTATGCAGCTTTTCTCGTTTTAATAGAAAATAGCAGTTATTTACGACCACTTGGGGCTGGGAATTACTTGCATGCTTATGAGCTGTTCTCAAAAAGTGAACTTGAAGAGGAGGCATAGCGTCTTCCTTCTCTGTCACCATATGTTGGCTGTCGAGCTGGCTACACTGCAGGCTTTGCGTGTCTGATGCAGTGGCGGCGGATCTCCTGTGCGGTGTGCCACATGGTGGGTAGTGGCAACAGCATCGGCGTCGCATAATAACCACATATACGTTCACGGTTGCTCACAAGTGCAGGTAAAATGAGGCACGCCCCTATTAAGGGCTACCATTGAGAGTAAACCTGTTTTTTGAGACGTCATGCACTATCGTGTTGGTCTTGCCATGTCGGGATGCCGAGACCTCACGGTCTGCGTGGTCGCACGTCGCCGCAGTGTCAAACAGAAGTCCGCCTGTAGGACCGTGGGGGTGTACCGACGCCAACATCTTCTACGATATGCACCTATCTTCTACCTATCTTCTAAGATATAGTCCGGCAGCAAGACAAGTCTAGGGCATTCTGGGCTATCAGAGAAGGAGAATGTCGCTGATTTCTTGATGGTGCTAGAATGATTGGCTTTCAGGAGGCCTCAAAACTATAACCAGAGCTCATGATTTCAGATTCAGATTCCTTTATTTCAGCATTCATTTTGAGAAAAAATGCTAGGACAAGAGCAAAAAGCCGCTATTATAGCGGCTTGACAAAGGCCCCTGCCCCTACAGAATTTGACAGCAGAGATTCAACTTTTTTCAGACATCAATTCAGGAGAAAAAAAATAAAGCCGCTGAAAGAAGCACTAACGGAAGAGCCACGCTTCTGTTTCTAGACGACACTTGGCTGGGCCGATAATGCGCTTAACGAGTGGTCTGAACTGTGTCGCACAACGAAGATCGAAAGAAAATGCGGCAGATCCCACGCACTGTGGGAATCGATGTAACGCGAAGCAGCCAGCAAATAGCTGCATACAATTCTGCCAAATGAAATCATTCAAATAGCTGCCAAATGAAATCATTCGTGGCATGGCACCTAGTTCACCATATATCGCATGTTTGCCATGCACACATGCATCCACAATCTAGTATATGCCATGCTAATGAGACTTATATTCTGGTATGTACAATGCATGACCTGTCGTTTATGTTCATCACGCACTCGTGTCATGCCATACCAGCTTTGGTATATATCCATTTAACAAAACGGCCGGAAGCGCACCATGGCAGTGACATGTAAATCACACCGTACATGACATGCATAACATGATTCGCATGTTAGGACCTGTCATTTATGTTCGTCATACAGTCACATCGTGGAATACTAATTTTGGTTTATATCAAACGAGCGCAATGGCCACGAGTGCACCATGAGTATGGCATGTAAATCATGCCATACATGACATGCATATCTTGGTTTTCATATTACCACCTGTGACATATATTCATCATACAGTCGCGTCGCGCAATAAAAATTTTGGTGTATATCAATCTAGCGAAGCGGACGCGATCGAACAAAGAGTGTCATATGTAAATCACGATGTAAATGGTATACATACCATGATTTTCAATGTCCACCGGCCATTTATGTTTGTCATACAGTCGCGTTGCGCAATACTAATTTTGGTGCATATCAATCTAGCGAAACGGCAGCGAGCGCACCATGAGAAGTTCATGTCGTACATGACTTGCATATCATGATTTTCATGTTACCACCTCTCGTTTACGTTAATCATACAGTCGCGTCGCGCAATACCAATTTTGGTGTATGTCAAGCTAGCGAAACGGCCGTGAATGCACCATGAGCACGGCATGTAAAACCTGACACACATGACATGCATGTCATGGTTTTCATGTTACCACCTATGATTCACGTTCAATGCCAATTTTGGTGTATATCAATCTAGCGAAAACGGCCGCGAGTGCGCCATGAGCGTCGCATGTAAATCATCTCGTAGAAGACATGCATGTCATAATTTTCATGTTACCACGTGTCAGTTCTGTTCGTCATATTGAAATGTCTCGTCATGGCAGTTTTCGTATATATCCATTCATTTAAACGGCAGCGGGAGGCCGGAGATCATGTCATGTAAATCATGCTGCACATGACATGCGTGTCATGATTTGCACGTTAGGAGCTGTCATTATGTCGTGATGAACTCTTGTCACACCATACCAATTTTGGTATATATTAAATTAACGGAACGACCGCAAGTGCCCCAAGGCCGCGAAATGTAAATCATGCGGTTCAGGACCACGCATGTCATGATTTTCATGTTATGACCTGTCATTTATGTTTGTAATACGGTCATGTTAGCTCATGCCAACTTTGGTATACATGCGATTAACGAAACGGCCAGGAGAACACAAAGTAGTAGGCGGCTAGATAGATAGATAGATAGATAGATAGATAGATAGATAGATAGATAGATAGATAGATAGATAGATAGATAGATAGATAGATAGATAGATAGATAGATAGATAGATAGATAGATAGATAGATAGATAGATAGATAGATAGATAGACAGACAGACAGACAGACAGACAGACAGACAGACAGACAGACAGACAGACAGATAGATAGATAGATAGATAGATAGATAGATAGATAGATAGATAGATAGATAGATAGATAGATAGATAGATAGATAGATAGATAGATAGATAGATAGATAGATAGATAGATAGATAGATAGATAGATAGATAGATAGATACGCTCAAAGTCGCAGAAGTTCGCTAAGAAATGCTTCGCATTTAAAACTGCAGTGCATGGAGGTACAAATTATCTATTGAAATATTAGGGATATAACACTGACATGCATTTTACAAATATACAGCATTTCTTGTTTCTAACATACACACCAATATACACTTCTCATTTCTTGCGAACAGTGCACAACTTTTCAGAACAAAATCGCAAACTTATCCAAGGTGGTGAAACTAAACAGATTTGTGGGCACATAAGGGTATGTAAAACGACTTTCACACACAACAAAACTGCAAGATGTGCTATATCTAAAGAACAAGCCAGGAAAGAAAGCCCAATTACCGCATACATTACTCTCATATAGTAGTACGGCTAAGAAAATACTCCTTCAGCATTTGACGCGAAACAATATCCAGATTTACATGTTGCCCCTCAAGATTGTTAAGCAATACTGATATCCGGCGCGGTAGCCTGTCCTTTCCATGACTATTTCGTGAAAAAGGGACGGCCTAATTTTGTCGCTCTCGAATGGAATATTTGAGGTGATGCGGTTTCCTGAGATTACAGAGATGAATAAATCCAGTGTGGCCTCGCTTTACACTTTCCTTGTATTTCATTGCAAGGTTAAACTCATAATGGTATCAAATGCGAGAACATTAAACTGAGAAAATAATGTACTTGTATGATTGTCATAAGAAACACACGCCACATGGAGCAATGCTTTTTTGTAGGAGAAATAACGTCTGAATGTTTTTGTATGACGTTGTTCCCCATACTAAATACAATAATTAGCATGAGAAATAAGTATTGTATTATACAGCAATAGCCGTATCTTTGATCGCAGAACATCTCGAAGCCTACAAAGCGCGCCGCATGCCTTCGCCACACTTGTTGCAACGCGTTCGATGTGTTAGTCCCATAATAAGTGTTGATCAAAGATCACTCCAAGTGTTTTCACTTCAGCCGAGACCTCTATTCGTTCTGATCGATAGAATATGTTTAGATTACGATTTATATGTTTTTGGATAGGTGCAAAAAGAACCGCTTTTGTTTGTTTGGAATTAATCTGTAAGGGAATGTGCTTTACTCCACAAATATAGCGTATCAAAGACGGTGTTAGCCTTCTGTGATAAATGATCTGCACTACTTGACTGGAAGAAAAGACAGGTGTCATCTGCGTATATTATATAGCGTGGTAAGTTACTAATGTTTGCTAAGTCATTTATATAGATGTTGAACAGTATCGGTCCCAATATGCTTCCTTGGGGAACACCGGCTTCCAAATTCAGGGGGTCTGAGTATTCTCCTGAGATGCAAACGCATTGTTTCCTGTGCATTAGGTAAGACCTTAGAAGGTCCAGGGGTAATTCACGTAATCCATAATGTTCAAAGTTTTTTTAGTAAGAAATATCGTTGATCATGTCAAAGGCTTTGGAAAAATCAATAATACGCATAATGTTAATTTTTTTCTTCAAAGCCATTCAGTATTAAGTCCTTCGGTGTTAATAGAGCTAATTCAGTCGATCGGCCCTTACAAAACCCGAATTGATACGGAGATATTAGCTGATACTTTTCACAAAACAACACAACCCTTTTACAAATAACCTTCTCCAAGCCTTTTGAAATGACGGGGAGCACTGACACTGGCCGATAATTTGACATGTCATTTCGGTCGCCTGATTTGAAGAGAGCAGTTACCTTTGCCTGTTGCATTTTGCCGGGAAAACACCTGTAGACAAGCAAATATTGAATACGTGGGTGAAAGCATGCACTAGGAAGTCTATTGTGAATTGAATGGGCTTAATCTGGAGACCATCAATGTCCCGTGCCCTACTGTTCTTTAAAGATATGAAAGCAGAGTAAACCTCGTGAGGTGTCTTAGACTCAAAAAACGCTGTGTTTACACTGGACTCTCCCATAAAATTTAGAGCGTCTATACTGTGAGCACTAATTAATAAACTTGTAAAGTGTTGATTGAAGCGATTTGCTAATTCTACACACTTTAGCTGCTTCAAATTCCCTGTAACTTCAAGCTCTTCATTACTTTTATCGCGATTTAGGAGTTTATTAGGTGCACGCCAAACTAGACCGCCTTTGGAATCTGTATGACTACACAGTTTCTATATACGTCTTTCTTGTATCTCGGAGAAACTTAGTTACGAAATTACGATATTTGTTTAAAGCAGAGATCATCCAGGCTTCTTGAGTGCGCAAAGTGACTGTATAATTCGTTTTTTTTTTTTACGAATTAACCTTTAGACACTCATTTGTTAACCAGGGCTTGCGTAGTTTTCTTGATGTCTTTACCCTTTTAGTAGAAAGCAACTAGTGTAGGTATTATTTATTACGCGCATGAGAGTATCGTAAGGAGTGTTAGCATAACTACATTTAAATACGGGTGTCCAGTTCCAGTTGATATATTTACCGGCAGCGCAACCACACACACGGACAGAGAAAAGAAGCGAAACGTGTTTCCGTTTCACTTCTTTTCTCTGTCCGTGTGTGTGGTTGCGCTGCCGGTAAATATGAAGTACAACCAACTGGCCCAAGTTTCCGTTTTGTTCCAGTTGACATCTTGAAGTTTTTTTTCGAAAGTCATTCATTGTTCTTGGATTTATTCCTTGTATTACGAAAGATTTACATTCGCGTCGTCTAGCTACAAGTGTGTTGTTTTGTTTAGAAAATATGTATAACGGCAAATGATCGCCTAAATTGGCAACAATGGTACCAGCGTTATATCCTGCATTGGGCTGTTCGTAATAAATAGGTCGATAAGGGATTCAGTAAGGCATGCGACACGAGTGGGTGATTCTATTACGTTTGCACAACCAAATGAGGCAAGGGGTAATGTCACATTCCGGGTAATTGAATTAGATTGCAGTATGTTTATACTGCAGTCACTGCCTATGTTTATGCACAATCTATTTTGGTATGCATAACATAGTAATTGTTCTAAGTAAGCGAAAAAACGTTCACTGTTACCATAAGGTGGTCGATACAAAACAGCAAAAACATAGCATCCGCATTGTACTGGAAGCGCTTCCTAGTCGGGTGTTGTTTTGCAGAGATTTGCAATCAAGTGACATGAAAGCCTTTCCGACACCATCTGCATGACACCTCCACCACGACGGTTTGGTCTATTTAGAAAAAAGTTCTGATATCCAGGCAAGGAAATAACATCATCTTCTGAACTGTACCATGTCTGACTTGATCAACTGCGGAGTCCAACGACTTCATGCTTTTTGTGAAATGCGTAATGCATCGTGTGTCAAGTATACGGTTCATCACTGCAAAGACAGCGAGTATCTAATTACTGGATAGACATCCGCAATCATTTCGCGAAACTGGTGTCATTTCGAGTGATCAGTAAAAAAAAATCTTAGTCACTGACGTCACAATACCACAAAAATAAACGAGTTCTGTTGTGTACCGTTTCCAGTTTCCTGAGCAGGTCACCTCGTATTTGGATGGGTTGACGTCTACGCGCATCACAACAGCTATTATCAGGTACATAAGGGAGCTTAGCCTTCATGATTGAATATACAGAGTATAAAATATCAGTAACAACCGAACCTACATTTGCTATTCACTTTTGGTCAACCCTGAATGCTAGTATAAATTTAGACATTTTTATCAGCGATTATCAATTAAACCTCGAAGGTTGGGTGTTATTTATAGACCTTGGTTCAGTGCAGCGATGAAAAAATCGTTCAACTGGCAATATCCCTGCAGACGACTTTTCAACAACTCAATGATGGCTCCAGCGACATCATCTGTTCAAGTATCTTTCATCACATCAATCCATTATCTTACCGGAAACATCTGCCTTCATTAATTTGCTGTAGATTGTACTTGTCAAGACTCTTACCCTAAGCATAACCCACGTTGCATCCTTGACAACGCGCATTGTCAGTGCTACTAATCTGTCAGTCAGTGTTGTCACTGTCAGGCAGTGTCAGTCGGTGTTACGGAATCGGCACCTCCATTCCATTCAAATTCCATCCAGGAAATTAGAACTTGCCGCACTTCCATTCCTTTCAATTCCTGGGAATGAAAACAACTTAGCCCATTCCCACTCCGGGAATGGCCGTACAGTTCAATTCCATTCCTGTAATTCCGCAACTAGGAAAGGCATCTTGATACTTTTGCCGAGTTAAGAATGAACGCCCCATAAAGCTTATGTCAGCAGACGCATTATGAACTGCAAAAGTATGCAAACAATATCTCGTGCAGTACAACCACCCCATTAATTTCCATAGGGACAGTACTCCGCTACCTGTAGTATTTCCATGGTCAGCATGTTTGAACGCACGGTGATGTTTAATATTGCTTGAGCTTAAATCTGTTAATGCTTAAATGGCAGCAGAGCGTATTTTTATGCTGACAAAAGTAGTGTTCAAGAAGACTAAGCGGTTTTGTCACGCGTCTGCTGCGGTCGTGAATATGAAGGAAACCAAGATTTGGTTAATGGGGAAGAAAACCATCTACATCTGCGGGGATTAGTTGGAACAGTGCACCGCTTGGGCACCTTGTGTTTTTGCATCGTGTACAGAACACCGGGCCGCACTGCTCGCCAACCCCCGGGCTTGTGAAACGCGCCTCGCAAGCATGAATGGGGTGAGGAGAACTTCTGTTTTACTCTGTGCAGAGGTATGCAATGTCTTCCGTCGCAAAGGTTATTTACTGTGTCAGGTCTAAACGGCTCGGTGAGATAAAGATCAGACTGTGCATAGAGCAATTCGCCACTTTCGTGCGGAGGAATCAATGGGAACCAACGCGCAGGGATAACTTGTTTCTCCCTTCAGTATATGCTGCGATAATGCATTTGGTTTGTGCACTAGCTTATGCCTCGGTTTGAAGTAGGCGCGTTGCTTATAATGTACCGTGCGTGTAATGAGCCAGGCCATTTTGAAATACTGCTTTAATTGTGAAATTCGACGTTCTGACTTACTAAGTTTGAAGTTTGAAAAAGAGCGCGTAGACGAAACGTGCTCTATTTTCGGAAAAAGGCGCAATTCTATTCCCATTCCCTTCCGTGCAAAAGGCGCTAAATTGCATTTCCATTCCCTTCTTCCAAGCTTTGTCCCCATTCATTCCGGGGACGTGAAAAACGTGGAATGCTTCCGGAGTCATTCCAGTTCCGGAGTGGCAACTCCGCAGCACAATGGTGTCAGTAACTGCAACGTGATAGTTATTTTAAAGGCAGATTCCTTTCTGTACAGTTATTACTGCGATGGCAATTATATGGAGACACTCTCCGCGGGTTTTCACGCGACAGCGGTGAGAGCTCGTTACGCGGAAAATTCCAGTGTCGGCATTGGTGTTGGCGTCGTTGGTTATGAGCGAACAAGTCAGCGTGGCGCGTGACAGAAGAGTCTGGAAAGATGCAAACAAACTGAATCATAAAAATATTATGTTCGAGTGAGAATTGCGCCCGCGCCGTCTGCGTGGAAAGCAGGTGATCTGCCACAGAGGCCAGCCACTGCTTCAAACTGCTTCGGGAAAAAAAACACTAGATAAATGTCATGCAGATGGAGGAGTCTCCTTAACGCGGGTGATATTGCGTGGCAGAAGCGTAGAATCACGCCAGGCGTCAGAAAATGTCAATTGCGCAACGAGTGGGTGTTTTAAAGGGCTACCTATTATAACATTCAGACATATTTATTGATGATCAACCGCAAAAGCATCAACAAAATGAGCAGCACCGTAGGTTCGCGTGTTTCCTTACCGATGCGTAGTGGTCCCTTCGTTGACTTTGCGAAAGGAAAAATTATCGCGTAGGTGGGCACGTAGCAACCGTACTTGCAGTAAGTATTCTAGGATAGCTTGAAACGGTCACTGTTACGCACACAGACAGACAGACAGACAGACAGACAGACAGACAACGAACTTTATTGGATCCTAAGGAGTTACGACCCCCTAACAGGAGGCTGGCCGCGCCCACGTAGAGGACAGAACGCCGTGACGCTCTGCCCTTTCCTGGGCCCTCTGGATAGCCTGGGCTTGCTGTCGGAGTGCCGTGCTTCTGATGGCCTCCTCCCATTCGGCTTCGCTGGAGAGAAGGGTTTGAGGCAACTCGGGACATCGCCAGAGCATGTGAGCCATGGAGCAAAAGGTTTCACTGCAGTCGGGGCAACCGGGGTCAACGTCCGAGTACATCTTACTGAGAATGCCCCGCGACGGGAAAGACCCCGTCTGCAACATTCTCAGAGTAGCTGATTGAGCTCTGATGAGCTTCTGCTGAGCTCTGCTGAGCTTACCAACTTGACACTCCTGCCAAGTTGGTAATGCTTTGTTACCTCGTTAAATGTCAGAAGTGGATCATTCTGCTGAGTCCCTTCCTGCCCCTCCGGAGCCTCCAGACCGCCGCGGCGCGTGAGTACTCGCGCACGATCGTGGGCCAGCTCGTTGAGGTTTGGGAAGCCCTCGAGAACGTTCTTCCCCATGTGTGCAGGAAACCAAGTAATAAAATGAGAGCCGGGACAAGCCCTCTTCTCTAGAATTGAACCTCTCGAGCGAGGTTGCCCGATTCGAAAGCTCTGATTGCCTCCCTCGAGTCGGTGTAAATATAGGAACGCTCTGGGTCAGACAAGGCCAACGCTACCGCAATTTGCTCCGCTATACCCGGGGTGGCCGCCCTTACTGAGGCGGAGGAGCGAAGCTCCCCCCGCCGGTCTATAACCGACAGCGCGAACATTCTCCTGCTCCCGTACTGCGCTGCATCGACAAAGACGGCGGAGTCCATGTCATCTTTAACTCTCCTCAAGATTGCTCGTGCACGGGCTTTACGTCTACCCTCGTTATACTACGGATGTACGTTTCGCGGGAAGGGCCCCACCATGTAGGTCGCCCTCGTTTCCCGATTCAGTGTTGTCCGCCGTTCCTCCATGATCCTAGAAGCACACAGACGTTCATTTTCTTGCGACACAGTTGGGGCATCCACCGATAACCGAAGCCAGGCAAGCACTTGAGTAGGCGATGCGCGCGGGGCCCGATTACGCTATCGCGTTCTACTCTTGAAGGCGAAGCACAAGCATCATGTAAGTTTTTGCCGTCGCGGTCATGTCCCGTATATGTATGTATGTATGTATGTATGTAATATCCACAAAGATATATTATTTAGAAGAAAAATTTTAAGAAGCGCCCGACCGTTGACTCGAACCTCCCCCCCTCCCCTTCGCTTCACAGCGCTCGTCGATAGACAACTCCGCCACGCGCCATACATCCTCCGTAATACTAATGGAGAGTTATGTACATCATTTACCGCTGGCGGTACGCAGAGCTCGAAGGACTTCAGCGTGTTCATTGTCACCCAAGAGATGGCGCGAATGGCGCGCTTCAAAGACCGTCAGCCGCTGGTAGCTGGGTTGAGTAGGCTGCTCTTGTTTTTGGAGGAGCACCAGCATTTCAGACTTGGGTGAAACGCACGCGGCGTCGGGTCAAATGCACGGTGTGTCATACGTGGCGAAATTAAAATATACGAGACGCGGCACATGCTGCGTCGTTGTCCGCAGTTTGTTTGCGTTGTATCGCGGGCGACCCCCGCTAGTTTTCGATTTTGGGTCTTAGGACAACGCTAACTGAATGCTCTAAAACCTAAAAAGAAACTTAAGAACCCGCTAGAGAGGGTAGTGGCCTCCTTGGGCTGAATGTCCTCCACTTTGTCAGCAAAGGGCTCGCGTATTCTTCAGTCGGACAAGGAAGGCCATTGTTTGGTTCTGGAGCAGTCTATGATTGCAGAGAGGGCACTGACAGCCGTTCGTAAAACCTTCAAGCAAGTACGTGCTAACGCAACAAGGGCCAAAGAGCGCGTACCTGAGATGTGCAATCAGTGGCATTTGGAAGAGTTTACCGCTACTGTCAAGATAGAAACCCAATCCACACTGAATGTTTGTTTGCGGCCAGAACGCACAAGCCTGGCGTCCCCCTTTGCCCCATTGTTTCGGAGCGCGGCACTTGGCAAAAGGCGGTCTCCAGTTTCCTACAAAAGCATCTGGAATCTTTAGCCATCCTTGATCCGCACTCCGTATGTAACTCTGCTGAAGTTTCTGATTTCGTATCTACCGTGGATTGCATGAATTGTTCCGGCATTAGTATAGACATAGAAGACCCATTTTACCCCCTTCCACAGGATCTTTTCATGAAGTGCGTTAAAGTCTGCATTACCAGTGACAACGAGGAGATTGCTTTTAGAAACGACTGTGGAAGCTCGGTAGAGGCCTTCCTGGAGTTGCTCAGCTTTTACCTGAATCACACCTTTGTGGCTTTTCGGGACAAGCTATACCTTCAGTAGTCGGAGGTATATCGTAAGGAAATGCCAGCAGCACCAAAAGAAAGCAGAAGAAACTGAGCCAAGAAAAAGAGACAGGAACAGGTAGAACGAAGAACTATGTACCAACTTGCCCACCAAGCCACCCTAATGAGCTCGGAGGTATATGTTGGGTCAAATGTTGCCCTCGTCCTGAGCAGAATATTGTTGAGCAGGATGGACCGTTATTTCTTGCAGAGTTGCAGGAAGTTTCCATTAGGGTATTTCGCTATATGGATGATTTTTTTGGTTCTAGGGAACAATGTGCAAATGGAAACGTTCGTACATGTTACTTTGGGAGCCTTTATGCGAGAGGCTAACGCCCGAGTTTCACTTGCGAGGTGCCGGATGAAAACAGCCTACAATTTCTAGACCACACACTGATTTTTCAGCTGATCATGCGTGTTATAAGTTTGCCCATTGTTCTAGTAAGCCCCTCTTGAGCTTCCTTTCCTTCCATTCGAGAAATCAAAAGCGGAGCAGCCCTCTCCTGCCTGAAATCAGCTGTTACCAGGTCATGCTATCATTTGGCACAAGACAGCTTCAATGAAGAGGTAGTACAGCTGAAAGATGCTGGCTTCCCCGAGTCCGTGCTACAGGGCGTTTGTGGGTGCCTCATCGAGCATGTCAAGGGTGCCACTTTCGCCAGCAGGCGCAGGAACGAAACAGATTAGCGGTAATACCATACGTGAATGCTCTATCGCACAGAACAAAAGTCACAGTTTCGCCGCAACAGCAAAGCAATGAATGCAATAGCAATAAATTGGAATATAACGCGAAGAACGGAAAGCAGCTCGAAATTGGCAGCGCGTCGCTCGAGCCCAAAGGACGCACGAACAGAACGCACACAGCACCAGTGCGAACTATCATGCGTCAGAGCTCGATACATGAAGCGCACTGCTGACACAAAGCAGGACGCCAGCAATGAACGAACAGCTACACATAGGACGAGTGCGAAATGAATATCGCAGTTGTTACTTTTTTATGTTTGAACAGCGCGCTCCTTTCGCAAACGCGGCCGCGGCAGCGAGCGAAGCGACCTTCGTACGCTCTGTGACTTCAGCGCGGACATCGCAGGGAAAGCAGAAGACACACAACCCCCCGCCCGCCCCCTTTTTTCCCCGAGATAAGCGCACGAAGGCGACCACGCCCTGTAGGGCGCAGAGCATCGGCGTTCGCAGGAGGGGGGTGACGACCTTGAAAGCGCGCGCAATTCGCGCCATCTCGCTGGTGAGTAAGAAAGCATGCTGAAGTAAATGGTGTAGATAAATATCTCGCGTTAGCATGCTGAAAGAGGGTACTTTTCGTGGCCTAGTCGTCTAACACCGCGCGCTGCGGAGCGAGAGGTTGGCCGTTCGATTCCGCGCGTCGAAAAAAATGTCTGAATTATTTTTCTTTGCGGCTTTTATATCAGTTTGGGCTCGTCCTGTGTGGGCTCTTTTCGTGCGTCCTTTGTACTTGTGCAGCGCGCAGCCAGTTTCGAGCTGCTTCGCGTTCTTCTTGTAACACACCATTTTTCTGCTATCGCTTTAATTCTCTCTTGCGGCGAAAGTATCGCTTTTAGCTGCTCTCGGCTTTAAAAGACAGCCCCCACAGTGGTCTAGTAAATATGGTGCTCGACTACTCACCCGCAGGTAGCGGGATCGAATCCCGCCGCGGTAGCCGCATTTTCGATGAAGGGGAAAATTCTTGAGGCCAGTTTCCTTAAATGTAGGTGCACGTAAAAAACCCCAGGTGGACGAAATTACTGTAGACCTCTACTACAGCGTTTCTCATAATGCTACTTTGGTATTGGGGTGTTTTACCCCAACAATTAATTTTTTCCCTTATGCATTTCCCTCAGAGGACTAGAAGGGGAAAGCCAAGTTCTTCTTGATCTTGTTCTAGTTAGTAGATGTAATGATCCTGCCCTGCCCCCTCCAAAGGCTGTCTGCACCTGCGGTGGTTTTGCGCTCCCTTCAAGATCAAAGGCATTGCAAGCTTTCTGCACGCCACCTAGTTTTTCACTGCATCCGTGATCGGTGTGCCGATCATAGAGGTCGTGCAAAAACGGCAATGTCATGTAATCAGTTGATCATACCTTGTCACGCCATGTGATTTCATGAGCACATCACCAGTTTTGGCAATGTGTGACATCATGTGGATGTCACGGGGTGACTTCATCACTTGATGATTTTCCTCCTTCACTCGTTCTGACGCCGCCGACGCGGGGCGCCGACAGTTTAGTTTCCTGTTTGACGAGGCATGTAAGGCTTTCGCCTTAAAATATGGAAGCAGTATTTTATTTTGGCGCTGAAAGATTGCTGCTTGCATGCGACAAAGCAAAAAGGCTAATTCATGGGGATTCATAATTCACGGGTAGCC
This sequence comes from Rhipicephalus sanguineus, assembly GCF_013339695.2. Lineage (NCBI taxonomy): Eukaryota > Metazoa > Arthropoda > Arachnida > Ixodida > Ixodidae > Rhipicephalus > Rhipicephalus sanguineus. The sequence continues at coordinate 121,591,832 of NC_051183.1, read as the reverse complement.
CGCACGGAAAGCGAAGACACACAGAAGAGCGCACTGGAGAGTGTGCATCGAAATTTTATTTTAAATAGGCCACCAAAGACACTTTCAGCGTTTACGTCTATCTATCTATCTATCTATCTATCTATCTATCTATCTATCTATCTATCTATCTATCTATCTATCTATCTATCTATATTTTCACGTGGTCGTGATGTCGACGAAGACAGCAGTCGGCGTTTTCAAGATGAAACTGTTTATTTGGCCGAACTTGTGGCCGGGAAACGGAAAGTTAATTTGCAGCAATACACACGGTATGCACTGATAGCCGCAAACAGAGCGTCGACCGTCGATCAACTGACAAGCGGTCAAGCGCGTCTGCTTTTGTACAGGCACTATCAAACGTTCCAGTGATATCGCTGGTGGAGGCGTTATCTCTAGACAAAGCTGGGACATTCGCGTGCGGCGCGCAATCTTAACAAAACCATGTACTACAATCGCAAAGCTTCTCGAACACTGCTTCACGGACAGTGTCTATTGTTTATAACCGCCTTTGCTGGTAAAACCCGAATACATCAAAATAAAACAAGAATTGGGCGTGGCATTGCCTCCCTCTGAAAAAGCATCATCCCGAAGCTTGTAAAAGAAGAAGAGAGAAAAAAACAAGTGCATACATAAATAAATTACAATAACAAAGGGAAAAGTGGAGTCCCCAGGTTCGCTAACGCGCAAAAAACGGCTTAAGGCGCACGACATGGACGACTTCAGGTCGTGCGCGGCGTCGCTGGGAGTTCGTAATGCCGTCCGGGATGACCTCGTAAGCAAGAGCGCCGAGACGTCGAAGAAACTTGTATGGCCCGAAGTATCGCCGAAGGAGTTATTCGCTAAGCCCACGTCGGCGTATCAGCGTCCAGACCCAAACACTTTCGCCGGGCTGGTATTCCACGAAGCGTCGTCGAAGATTGTAACGACGGCTGTCGGTGTACTGCTGGGCCTTGATGCGCAGGCGGGCGAGCTATCGAGCTTCTTCGGCTCGTTGTAAGTAAGCGGCGGCGTCGAGGTTGTCTTCGTCGGTGACGTTCGGTAGCATGGCGTCGAGCGTCGTCGACGGGCTCCTTGCGTAGACCAACTTGTACGGCGACATCTGCGTTGTTTCTTGGACGGCCGTGTTCTAAGGGAAGGTCACGTATGGAAGGACGGCGTCCTACGTCTTGTGCTCAACGTCCACGTACATTACCAGCATGTTGGCGATGGTCTTATTTAGACTTTCCGTGAGGCCATTGGTCTGTGGGTGATAGGCGGTGGCGCTGCGGTGGCTCGTCTCCCTGTATTTGAAGACCGCCTGAGTTAGTTCCACAGTAAAGGCGGTGCCTCTGTCTGTGATGAGGACCTCTGGGGCCCGGTGACGCAAGACGATGTTCTCCACAAAGAACTTGACTACCTCGGCGGCACTGCCTTTGGGCAAGGCCTTTCTCTCGGCGTAGCGAGTGAGGTAGTCAGTTGCTACGACGATCCACTTGTTGCCGGAAGTCGACGTCGGGAACGGCCCCAGTAGGTACATCCGGATTTGTCGGAACGGCCGGTGAGGTGGTTCGATTGGCTGCAGAAGTCCCACTGGCCTAGTCGGCGGTATCTTCCGTCGCTGCAATCTCGGCAAGTCTTAACGTAGTGGGCGATGTCGGCAGCAAGGCGTGGCCAGTAAAATTTTTCCTGTATTCTGGCGATCGTGCGGCAAACACCGAGGTGTCCAGCCGTCGGGTCGTCGTGTAGGGCCTGGAGGACTTCTGGTCACAATGTTGAGGGCACGACGAGAAGGTAGTCGGTTCGAAGTGGTGAGAAGTTCTTCTTCGGGAGAACGCCGTTCCGTAAGAAAAACGACGGAAGTCCTCGCTTGAATACCTTCGGAACAACGGCGGTCTTGCACTTGAGGTACTCCATAAGGCCCCTCAGTTTCGTGTCGGCTCGTTGCGTTTCGGCGAAGTCGTCGGCGCCTATAGTTCCGAGGAAGCAGTCATCGTCGTCGTCTTGCGGCGGTGCGTCGACGGGGGCGCGAGACAGGCAGTCGGCGCCAGAGTGTTTTCGTCCGGACTTGTACACGACGGTAATGTCGAATTCTTGAAGCCTCAGACTCCATTGTGCAAGACGACCTGAAGGGTCCTTCAAGTTAGCTAGCCAACATAAGGCGTGATGGTCACTGACAACTTTGAAGGGCCTGCCATAGAGGTAGGGGCGAAACTTTGACGTAGCCCAGAAGATGGCAAGGCATTCCTTTTCTGTTGTGGAATAGTTGACTTCTGCCTTGGATAGTGACCGGCTAGCATACCTGATCACCTTTCAAGCCCGTCAGTCTTTTGCACAAGGACGGCACCGAGTCCTACGCTGCTTGCGTCGGCGTGTATTTCCGTATCGGCGCAACCGTCGAAATGCGCAAGTATAGGTGGCGTCTGCAGGCGTCGTTTAAGTTCTTGAAAGCCTTCCACTTGCGCCGTTTCCCGCCTGAATTCCACGTTAGTCTTCGTGAGAAGCATCAGTGGCTCGGCGATCGGTGAAAAGTTTTTGACGAAGCGTCTGTAAGAGGCGCATAAGCCGAGAAATCGGCGCACGGTCTTCTTGTCGGTGGGTGGCGCGAAGTCGGCGATGGCAGCTGTTTTCCGCGGGTATGAGCGCACTCCAGACTTGCTGATCACATGACCCATAAACAAGAGCTCCTCGTACGCGAATCGGCACTTTTCTGGATTCAAGGTCAGTCCAGAGGTCTCGATTGCTTGAAGTACTGCCTCAAGCCGCCGGAGATGCTCGTCGAAGGTCGAGGAAAACACGACGACGTCGTCCAAATACACAAGGCACGTCTGCCACTTCAATCCGGCCAGTAAGGTGTCTATGACGCGCTGGAACGTCGCAGGTGCCGAGCAAAGATCGAAAGCCATGACCTTGAACTCATAGAGGCCGTCGGGTGTTATAAAAGCGGTCTTTTCTCGTTCTCTTTCGTCTACTTCGATCTGCCAATTGCCGGTCTTCAGGTTCATTGACGAAAAGTACGTCGCGTTGTGAAGTCGATCCAGCGTGTCGTCTATCCGTGGGAGGGGGTACACGTTCTTCTTCGTGATTTTGTTCAGGCGCCGATAATCAACACAAAAGCGCAGTGTCCCGTCCTTCTTTTTCACTAACACCACGGGTGACGCCCACGGACTCTTGGACGGCTCGATGATGTTGTCGCGTAGCATCTCGTCGACTTGTTTCTTTATCGCGTCGCGCTCTCGAGTCTAAACTCTGTAGAGGCTCTGACGGAGTGGTCGAGAATTTTCTTCGTTATAATGCGGTGCCGAGCAAGGGGCGTTTGTCGGGCCCGCGATGATAACGAGAAGCAGTCCTTGTATTGCTGGAGTAGGGTTTTGAGCTGGTCTTGCTTGACCTTCGGAAGGCTCGGGTTGACGTCAAAATCCGTTTCAGGACCTCTATTCGTCGAAGCAGGTTCGGCAGCATCGAAGGGGGCGAAAGCATCGCTGGCGGCTACACATTCGTCGATGTAGGCAACCGTCCTACCAATGTTGAGGTGCCTGTGTTCGTGGCTGAAGTTTGTCAGCGCAGGGGCGTAGCCAAGGGGGGGGGGGGGGTTCAAACCCCCCTCCCCGAAATTTTTCAGTTTTGCTTGCGTATATAGGCACGCACACATACAAACGCACGCACGAGCATACATAAAGTATAGCTGAACCCCCCCCCCCCCCCCCGAAAAAAATTTCTGGCTGCGCCCCTGTGTCAGCGCTACCTTTGCTTTACCGTCACGCAGCCCGGCTATACCTCGTGCGACGCAAATTTGATGGTTCAGGAGTAGGTGCTGATCGCCCTCGATGATGCCTTCAAGGTTCACAGGTTTTTCGGTGACGGCGAAAATAATGACGGTGGAGAGCGGCGGAACGGTCACCTGCTCATCTATCACATTCGACGCATGGTTCCCTGGCGTCGCAGTGGGCGGGAACGCTTTGTCTGAGGTTTGTGTTATCGACTCAGACCTCAGGTTGATGACGGTGACTTGGTCACTTAGGAAGTCCATTCCAAGTATCACATCCCTGGAGCAGTTTTGTAGGATTGCAAAGCTCGCAGGATAAGTCCGGTTACTGATGGTAACTCTCGCCGTGCAGACACCAATCGGCGTTATCAAATGGCCTCCAGCGGTCCGGATCTCGGGGCCTTCCCAAGCAGTCCTAACATTCTTCAACTTTGCTGCGAACGGCCCACTGATGACGGCATAGTCGGCTCTAGTTTCGACGAGAGCGGTGACGTTGTGGCCGTCGATCAGAAAGTCGAGGTCGCTAGTCCGCCGTCTTGCGTGGCGGTTACGTCGCGGCGTCGGATCACGGCTACGTCGGCTTGCACCGCTACTTCCACGTTGCGTCGTCAGGTCTGCTTCCGGTCGCAAAGTTTCGTTTCAGGACGTCGTTCGGTGTGCGGCGGGGGCTCGGAACTTCGTCGCGGCGTCGTCGTCGACGGCGGAGGATCTTCAGCATTTCGTCGTTCAACAACCGCACCTCCATCGGTTGCTGCCCTTAGTTTTCCGGATGCGGGCTGGGCGACCGGCCCCCGCTTGGGCCAGTGTACTGCCGGCGGTGCGGTGACATGTAGCGGCCGGGCGACGACGAGCGGGAAGGTCGTCGTTCTTGCCACTGTGTTCCAGTGAGGTAGTCGTCGATGTCGCAAGACCGTTCGCCTGGCTGCGGGCGCGGCGCGTTGACGGCGAATCCACGTAGCCCCATCTGTCGGTACTGGCAGCGGCGGTACGTGTAGCGGCCTCCCCGCAGTGGTAGCAGAGCGGGCGGTTGTCGGGGGCACGCCAGACATCGGTCTTTCTCGGGGTGTAGCGCTAGCCGACAGGTGGACGGTAGGGCGTCGGTGGCGGCGGCGGCATCTGGCGACGGTACTGTGGCGGTGTGGCGTCTTGGCGTGGGTGTCGAAGATGAGCCTGACGGCGAGCTGCAGCAGCATAACTCACAGCTTCCGGCTGCGGTTCTGCTAGCTGAGGTGCGCCGAGTGAATGCTGGATCTCTTGGCGCACGACGTCGGTGATGGAATCTACTTTGAGGTTGCGACGAAGGTAGAATTTTTCGCAGCTCCTCTTGTACTATAGCTCGAATCGCCTCACGCAGGTCGGTGGATCCAAGTGCTTGAACGTCGGCGTAGCCTGTGGCCGAGAAGCTGCGGTTGTATTGCCGCGTCCGCCTCTTAAGCGTTTTCTCGATTGTCGAAGCCTCCGAAGCAAATTCAGCGACCGTCTTCGGCGGGTTCCTTGCAAATCCAGCGAAGAGTTCCTGTTTGACACCCCGAATGATACCAAAAGGAAGCTTTCCATCTCACGCATTGTTATACCCCAGTACCTTGCACCATTTATTTGCAATCTAAGAACAAAGATAGCATACGCTTGACACTGCGGAAATATATAACCCTGCTGGAAGTGAAACGCACTTCCAGGAAAATTCTTCAACATATTCGTGCCGTCGCTCACGTCAGCGTCAAGATTGCTTTGTCGATACGTCGTGCTCGGAGAGCGGTCCAGTCAGGTATTCCGCACGTTTGGGTTAAATTATCAGCACGCTCCCTACTGTCCTGGGTGTTGATTGCTCTTCTGTCCGCACCAGGCACCGCGCCAGGTGGTATCAACCTAATCATGCCATTGCCAGTGTACGGAGGCACGTCCCAGTTGGTTTAGTCAAGCTCGAGCACAGAGTCCGTTACGCTCATTAGTTGCCTAAAATTTGAGAAGGATCCGCACTCTATACCAGCCCTTTCGCCCACTTGGTCTTTCTTCAAGATTTTAGGCCACAGTACAAGTACCACCACGCTGTGTTTACGGTATCATCGTAAGTTACTCATTCGGACAAAGACATTCCGCGACGAAGATACGGGCAGGATATATGTTTTTGACGCTAAAGAGACTGTTTCTGCTGCCCAGTTTACCTTTTGCATCATCGTGTTTACGGTAAAAATTGCATCAGAGTGACGTCATACCCTCCAGCAACTGGTAGTGTTAGCCCTTAGAACACTAGCCCTCAATCTAAATCAATTCATAGAAATCGTAGCTCCTGACGCCATACTTTTTGCTTCTGTGATTCGTCCGGCACCACGGGAACCTATTTAAACAACCTCACTTATCATAGAAACTCCACCACATCAAAACCCGCCCGGTAAAATTTTATTCAAGAGAATATGAAAACGGCGGTGTTCCGAGGAACGGCGCATATCACTTATGTAGCAGAATGTGTACAACTTTTCGCTCTGCATACCTCCACGTACGCAACATGCTATTTATATTTCCAATGAAATAATTTCTTCGCATCGGAATTGCGTGTCATATATTTGGTCATTATGGATGGAAGTTTCTTGCAGGCTGCAGTTTCTATGATACTCTTGTCACTCATTACTCCAACTGTTACCTCCTTAACCCAACAAAGTCCACAGTTTCGAGTGCAAACAGACCAGCACTTCCCAATGGCCATTGCTTCCCACATCTCAGACAATGATGAAGTAGTACTTATTTCTTGCAAAAGTCAGTGGGAAGAACAGGACGTTGCCATTCTTCGCCACCTTCCGTGGCCTCTAAGCTTATGGAATCTCCCGAACGAAGCGTTCGGGACTTATCTGACAGAAAGGTTTACAGAAATCATCAAAAGAAAGGCGATCCACAAAGATTTCAGACGTAGCATCCAGGCTTGCCTTAGCAGAGACTTGCTATATGGACCGATGTCCCAATTAGTTGAGTGGCTGCTCTTAGAACTTAAACACCAGTCTAGCGGTACGTTATACAGTTATGTCTGCCGATCGAAACGTACGAATTCTGCACGTGGTTCCGCCCAAGGAAATACGACTGCAGCTACTTGGGCGAAAATTACGCAGGAACCAAGTTTTCCACTCGTCTCGTACTGCACGACTTCTGCTGCAAACGCAAAGCCGAAGAGTTTGGTAGATTACGGCCTCAGCAAACTAAGGAACACTGTTGTAATCGTCGGACACTCGTACAGGACACCGACCCATCAGAAAGATAAAAAGTCCGAAATGCTCTGGAACTTTCTGAACGCCTACAACGTTACTGTGAGACACAGATACTACGGAGATGTGGGGATTCTCTATCGTAACCTTGTAAAAGGCATTGTTGACATATCCGGGGATATCACTGCTGCTCGATCTTGGCATCTTCTTTTCTACGAAATTCCAGCAGCCCACAAACAAGTCGAAGAAACGTTTATCGTAAGAATCGAGCAGCCGGCATCGGTCACATTGTTCGACATTCTCCAAGAGTCCAAGGTCGTCCTATGGTTGCTTATTGCAACATTCATTATCACCTTGTTCACCCTGTGCGTTGTCGATTTGAAACAGAGTCACTGTTCTCCGCTATCTGGCGCCTTCGCCGGTTCATCGATATTCCTGCTTGCTTCGTTTTTATCAACTTCATCACAGATAGCACACAGACAACGCCGGACAAACTTTACGCGAGGTATGTTGCACGGCGTGTGGCTCATGGCCATGCTTCCGCTTTCCAACTATTTTCGAAGTCAGCTCGTGTCGAGGCTTAGTGTGACGATGACGCCGCCTATCGTCGACACTGTCGAGGCTCTTGAGTACGCGCTTGCTAACTCAAAAATGCACGCGTGCGTCCGTATGTTTTCAATGGCACACCAGATGATGCAAGACAACACGAACAGCAATGACATCTACGCAAAACTGCTCTCTGCTTTCCAAAGAGGTCAAGGCACAATGGTTGACAGTTTGCCAAATTGTACTGAATGTGCCCACAGAGCTAAGCACGTATGCATTATGCAAAAGCTCTCGCCGTGTCATGTAAAGCAGCTACAGATGGACGGCATTGTGGAAGCAAAAGAAAGACTCAACACGGTGCTATTGACAGCGTTCATTCGAAAGAATTCCCTCTATATACGAGCGTACAGGGATTTTATACGGAGAATCGTGGAATCTTCGTTACTTAAGTGGGACGAGTTAAGGGCCTCTCGAAAGTGTGAAAGCCGACTAACTGACACATCAACTGAGGAGCTACCCGCAGACCAGCTCGCTGAACTCTCGAGCTTTTTCTTGTTCTTCACATCAGTGCTGGGTCTTGCGTGTCTGGTTTTTCTGATGGAATTAATTATAGGCAAGTCCTAAAAAGGAACGTCCGACGCCCATCGTAGTATAAATCTCGCTGGATGTAGTCTTTTCGCAGAGCGAACATAGGGCACAATCTCGCAATTGTAAAGACGTTTACGGGCGGGCACTGGGCGACGATGCACGACAGCGACAGTCGAGGCGGCGACCGACTCTCAGCACGAGCTGCGTTCTTTCCGAAAGGAGCCGAAGAGGGCGTCCCCCTAGAAGATGCTGGAGAGGACGACGCACTGCAGAGTTCCACGGCTTCGCTACAATTACTCCGGGTGCGTAAAAGGGAGCCGCCTGGCGACGTAACAGCTTGTCACTACGTGTGGGTCATGGTACGCCTTGAGGCGCTCCATGTTGACAATGTCACGCCATGTCCGAAGATTGTTCAATGGTTTCGATCAGGTAGTTTACTTGGGATGTGCATTTGACGACACGGCAGGGACCTTCGTATTATCGCAGTCGTTTTGAAGAGAGGTCAGTTGCATTGGTAGGAATCGAGAGCCATAAGAGCGCTCCAGGGAGGAACGTGGGCTCAACAGTGGAAGTGTCACTGCGAATGCTCCTCTGTCGCTCTTGGTCATGTGCAGTAAAGGTCTTGGCAAGCTCGCAACACTCTTCAGCAAGTCTGGCTGTGGCAGAAATAGCCGCCCACTCAGAGCGATCCGGCTTGCATGGAAAGATTGCGTCGATTGTGTGCGACGGGTCCCTACCATAAATAAGGAAAAGGGGGAAAACCAGTAGTGCTCTGAGGGGCGGTATTTCAGGCGTAGGTGACGAAGCGCAGAATGGCATCCCAGTTGGTGTGATCGGCGGTGACGTACATGGACAGCATGTCGCCGAGCGTAAGCTATAAATCTTTCGGTGAGGCCATTCGTCTTCGGGTGGTAAGCAGTAGTTTTGTGGTGAAACACGTTGCACTCTTTGAGAATGGCTTCGACGACTTCCAACAAGAAGACAACGGCCTCGATCGATGAGTAGCTCCTGGGGTGGACCGTGACTCAGCATGAATTGGTGCAGCAGGAAGGAGGCCACATCGCGCGCTGTAGCCGCTGGGAGAACGGCAGTTTCGGCGTATCGCGTAAGGTGCTCAACAGCGACGATGGCCCATCGGTTACCAGCTGACGTTAGAGGCAGTGGCCCCTACAAATCGAAGCCATCACGCCCAAACGGCCGGCTAGGGCAAGTTTGAGGTTTCTGACCTGCCGCCGACATGTACGTTGAACGTTTGCGGCACTGACAATCGATGCAGGAGAAAACGAACGTCTGCACGTAGCGGTACATCCCTCCCCAAAAGTACCGTTGGCGAAGGCGATGGTTAGTTTTCGATACCTCAGAGTGCGCACACTGCGCATCAGAGTGGAACGACTCGCACATGTGATGATGCAGACTGCGGGGTGTTACCAGTAGCCACGTGCGGCCGTCGCCGTTGTAATTTCGTCGGTGGAGGAGGTCTTCGCGAACGGCAAAATGCTGGGCTTGACGACGCAACGCGCGAGTGGATGGTGTTGCCGATGGATCAGAAAGCACGTCTGTCAGTGAGGCAATCCAATGATCCTTGCGCTGTTCGGCAGCGATGGTGTGAATGTCGATGGAAGAAACGACAAGGTGAGACACCGTGTGATCATTCAGGACGCTCTGTACGCCATCGAATTCATTATCATTTCTTCATGCGCTCACGACGTCATCCTGGGGTGGAATTTTCTCACCCGCCACAACGACGTAATTCATTACGCACCAGCCGAAATAGAGCTCTCACCATTCTCAGATTTGACGCCAGCAGGCAGTCCATCGGTTGCGACCAAGGTACTCGTTAAAGGCGACACGACAGTTGCTGCAAACTCGTCAACGACTGTGTCAGTCTATTGCCCCGGTCTCTCCGACACCGGTGCACTACTTTCTCCACCTAACCACGTTTTTACCAGAAAAAGCTTGCTCGTGCCATTAGCGACCGTGCACGTCACTCAGGGCGACACCGACATTTTCGTTACAAACCCATCCCCGTACATGGTTACGTTGGTGCGAGGGGAATGTCTCGGCGGAGCGGAGCCCCTCGAAGACACACAAGATATGGACGCACCGGGTGACACGCACTGCGCCAGCTCCAGTCATCTCAGTGCTGTTTCCTCATCTAATTCGTCACCCGCTGATGTATTTGGCTCGTCGGTTGCTGATAACCTTACGTTGGTCGAGCGTTCCCAGCTTCTATGCCTGTTGGAAGAATTTCGTTCTTCGTTCGATGTCGCGCAAACTTCTCTCGGCCGCACGTCCGCTGTCACGTATCACATCGACATTAGCGCCCAACCATTACTGTGGCAACGTCCATATCGCATTTCTCCAGCAGAGAGTCGTCAAATAACGAGCCAGTATAAGACACCCTTCATCGCAATGTCATTCGACCCTCAAACAGCCGGTGGGCGTCTCCAGTCGTTCACGTTGCGAAACTGTTCTCGTTGCGTTCTCATTGCAATGTGAAAGCGCCTGAAGGAGGGGCGTTTGCTAAGTGAAGCTCCTCAAGAGGTTCTCCCGTGCCGCCAATGCGTCGTGCATTGCATTCCTTTGTCACGTGGCCAGCACTGCGTCGGAAAGACTGGACATTCTAACGGCGTGCGGACACGGGAACAGAAAGTCATTAAACTGTTCGCTATGTTCTCACCCTGGAGCACTGCAGTCACTGTGGGTGCCATCCACGGTTCAGTAAAACCAAGTGGTTGTTTTACACCGTGAGGGTAAACCGCGGCGAATTAAGGGGGCGTATCTCCTTTCCAAAGCACCTGACACATGTTTAAGCCAGCTCTTCATAGATCAACACTTCGATGAAATGTTTTATCTCGACCGCAGGCGACACCAATCGCAGGTCTGAGAATATCGCTTTCTATGTATGTTATCTTATGACGTTGTCTGCCTGTGCATGCGATATCGGTTTGTGCTTGCGTATGCACTTTCAATTTTGCGCATAACTATATCCAAAGTCAGTGGAGAGTGTAGCGACAGCGTCTGTTTTAGCTACTTTTCCTTGTACTGTGCCTCGTGTGCTACACTTGTAAAAAGGCGATGCGTGCATGCATTCTAAGCAATGTGTGTTATGATAGGCCCTGAATTATTTCAGACTGGATGTTCTGATTACTGAATGTACATATTTTTTTCGAGTGTGGAGCACTTTAGGAGCCCTGGCTTTCCTATGCTGTCGTATGCTGTCGTCGCCGCACGTAGTTTGACGTAAAGCTGGCAAAATCATACATAGCATGGCCATCTGTAGCGAATTGATCGCGTGCTCGCACCAAGGAGAAGTATTTTTCTTCTTCAAGGGTACCAATATAGGCTTGCTGGTTCATCGTACAAAGAACACAGAAACAGAACACAGAAACAAAGTGAAAGGTGTGTCAGGGGACATTTTTTAGCATTTCGCTGCAAAACAGGTGCATGCCATCCACTACAAGAAGACATTGTCATTCTTACAAGAAGTAAAGTGAAATCTGTAAGTTTTATTGTAGAAAGCGATCGGATCCTTTCCGCCGGCGACTACTGTATAAGCAAGGCTCAGCCTATTTGTCTGCTAAAGAAATTGAATATTTATTCATGCCTTGAACATTACCTTTGGTTGCAATGTATAAGCTGTTGTCTTCAGGTTTGTTTGGTAAGAATGAAGGGTCTTTCTATGTGCCATGATCTGCAAAATGAAAAGATCAGCATAATCCAGATCAAGTTTGGCGCAGACGTCTGCCTAATAGCAATCACGGAGTCAGATCGTGATGCGCAGATCGCGATCGTCTTCATCCCGATTTGGAGTGATCGCGTTTAAAGTGACCGTGTAGCAGCACCTGATCCGGATCGAGCCTGATCAGCCCTGATCGCGATCAAGAGTTTCCGTGTGACACCAGTATCAATGTCTGCCTATTTTGCGTACTGTGCGTGTCATCATCCTTAAAAACCTTTTTTTGTGCGAGCACGCTCGCATTGTAAGCACGTGAATAAAGAGAACTTGAACCAAAGTTTTCATTCGCACTATCCTCTTGAGCGGGCATGTGTACAATTGTTGACCAGCTAGTTGATGAGCTTAAAAGGATACAACGAATGGCGGCCAGGTTTGTTTATTCGTGCTTCTGGCGGACACAATGAGTGACCGCGTTACTTCACAGGGTCAACCTTCAGAAGCTGTGTAGGCGCAGGCAAGTCGCAGGCTTGAAGTTCTTATACCAATTGTATAATAAAACACTAAATATGGATCCTACTTTGTACTTTTACCCTGCAGCCCGAGTGTCTCCACGCATCCATATGCTACTGTACCCTATGCCATAAGAATTGCTATTGTACCCTATACCTCGTACAATTATCGACTGGAACAACCTCGATTCCTGTGTATTTGTTGATTGTGAATCAGTTTAAGTTTTTCAGCGATGTTTGGAACTGACTTGTACTTAGAATTGTATATTGTTCTTTCCCACCTCTGTAACAGTCCGCGAGGGCTTACAGCATCATAAATAAGTAAATACATAAATAAAGTAAATAAATAAATAAATAAAAACGTTTCCCATAGCATTCCAATAATTGTATATGTTTCCTTACGATTCTTAAAGAAATGTACAGCAAATATAGAACATATACACAAAATATATGGATTCCGTAAGGAAAGATGCGGAATTGTCACAAATGCACAGGGAACTTATGCATAGGGCGCGAGCGACGAAAACGGAGCCACTCTTAAAGATGACGCGAGATTTTCTTCTAGACACACCGTTCCTTGCGTGAATTTTCACCAGCGGGTAGCATACACGTAATCAAGTTAGTAAAGAACATTCTTATTCTTGTGGAGAAACGCTATAAAAAACAGCGAGCATCACCTGTTCAATTAAACTTTCAACTTAATACTTGAAGCAGTCTCATCTGAGAGCATGAAAGAAGAAGAAGAGGTGGAATATGGGGAGAAGTGAACGATAAAAAGGGAGAGTAAGATGGCGTATGACACCCGCTTAATTGAGCTTACGTCTTTTTAAAGTGTTAATACCTAATAGAATTCCTACCAACATAAAGTTAAGCGATTTACTTAGCTTTGCGGTAACATGTCACTTTCAACCATTTTTTCCCTTCGGTGACATTAGCTAAAGATCTAAAGAAGACCCAAATAAGACTTCACATTGTCTCATAGGCGTAACCAAAGGGGGAGGGGGCGCGGCATCTTCCACTTGGACGACTTTGTCGCGCTGCGTTATGATCGTAAGGGCCTCTGTGTTAGGAGGATGACGTGAGAGTCGGTGCTCTACGCCGAAACGTCTCCCCTCCCCACATAATGGAGAACCTTTCCCACGCAGATGCGTTAGCTGAAGGCCAGAGTCCGGAATCCTTGTCCCGAAAAGTGGTCTACAGAAATGAAATGTTGAGATTAGTGTCGCCTTGTCAACGCTGGCTACTAGTCTTTGTCTGAATGCTTCATTTTATTTATAATCACTGCACTTCATTCCTATACGCTGCGTGTTATTTGCTATTATGCATTTGACCTCCATTCTGCCTACTCCTTCAATGTACCCAACTTCATTGTATTTGTGCAATAAAGTGTTCTTTATGTGCTCAGTAGCTTTGAGCTTTCGGTGGACTTAGTGACGTCATAGCGCTGATTCAATGACCATCACTAAAATACACTAAGCAATGCAGCCCTTATAAACAGCAGAGGAAATACGTGAAAAGTTTCTTCAGATGAATCATTCTCGAAAGATTCGCGTGTGTCCCAATTAAGAACTATTATAAGCCTCATTAGAGGCTTATGATAATTGTGCATAAGGTACATTACTGTACCGCAGTGGTCCAACGAGATTCGCATGTGTTTTATCTGCATAGAGGACATTTTCGACAAAAGGAGCCTTTCGGCGATACACACTATATGTGGGCTATACGTCAGGTAGTACAAGTGAAAGTTAATTTCTTGATTTAATGCTGCAAATATGAAAATATTCACAAGGAAGTGAGCGGAGTGTCACGGTCATGTAGCCGGCAATGGAAGTGCTCTCTTTCTGCTTGCCGTTAAAACATAACACTTCATCTGTTATTGAGATGAAAGCTCTGATACCGCATGAAAATCGAAAAGGGACCATTGGTAGCGACGTCAACACGAACAAAGCATAAAAGTCACGTGATGAGAGGTTACCTTTTTTATGGCGTCGTTATGAATGTAACCGGTCATTAAACACTTGTGACGCCATTGTCACGTCCTAAACACGTCGGCAAATGATAGCGTCAATGCACAAAAAATAGCTGGCAGTTTGCACTAAGTAGCGCTAAGTTTGGCACAGGGAAGCACGGGCCAGTCACCACTCGTACTCCCCAGCGACCGACACGTCTAGCTTTGAGATGCGCGGCTTTCTCCTCGGGTGTGCGCAGCCAGGCTATACACTATAGAACGGAGCTTGCGCACGATGTCTCCGTCGGTGCGCGTGGTTTAGCTACTGAGCATGCTCGTCTTGGCCAGGTGGTGTGGTATCTGGTCGATAGACAACGCGATCATTGCTTTCTTTTTCTTTGTATATTTTTTCTCTCTACGTCTTTCTCTCTCTTTCGTTGATGTACTCTATGTCTCTCTTTTATTTACCTTTCTTTATATCTGTTTCCTTATCTATCTACCTTTATGTATTTCTTTCCGTCTCTCTTGGTTTCTCTCTCTCTCTCTGACCCCTCCTTCTCAGGTAGCCGCATGGTGGGTCGATTCAGGAGACAGCACCAGGTAAAACCAGGAAGGTGCGAAAGGTCTGCAATGTCTGACATCCTGGAGGCAGTTCAAAACCAGGATATGTGCATATAGATTTCGGAGGTGGGGGGAGCTGAACAATACATCAACTGAGGTGAAAAGAAACATTTTTTTATGCATATACAACATGGTCAAACTTATCGATCAAATCGAAGTATATTTGAGCTTGAAGACGCAACTTAACAAGTTTGTACACTATCGAACCCGCTGCCTCCGAGATATACCGGTTCTCCATTATGCAGTCTTCAAACTTGTATGAAGAGATTATCTGTTGTCATTACGCAAACGGTCAAACCACAGTAAACAGCAGATGACGGATATGCGCAACATATACAATACACAGTACTGTATGTGTTAATACAGTACGGGACCGCAAAATAGAAAGCATTATGCAAAAATCGTATTAACCCATATATGCCCAGTGTCCTACATGCAGGACGCTTGTTTGATGTGCTTTAAAATAGCTACTTCTTTAGGTGAAGACTGGAGCCATTTATAGCAAATGAAGCAAGTGTCTGCCGAAACATGTGTTATAGCCTACACATCCCTTGCCCTTAATATTGCCATGTACGGACTACTTCATCTGAGCGAACGTGTACTCTGTACAGGAGAGGCCCTTGAACGGAGGATAGCCTAAGTTATGATGCTTTCTCTTCCTACATATTATTGCAAAAATCCCGCCATTCCATCATTCGTGCCGAACGCAGTTTGGTAGCAGTTACCACACTATTGTCCGTAATTGGAAATACACAACATGAGCTCAGTTCCATGAGAAAAAAAACTCGGTACAAAAAGTGCTGCAAGACTGTGTCGCACTTACCTGACAGTAAATAAACATTTTGTACGTTTTGTTGAGGACACAAATCCTCTATTCGTGAATAAAAATATTTCTTTGCTCGATTTTTCCGAGTATAGGCATAGTGGTTTAAGCAAACAGGTTAAAAAGGGGGGGGGGGGAAATCTGCATACTCAGCCAGCAACTCACTTTTATATAGCAATATTGAATAGGATGGCCAATTAGCGCTGCACTTCATTCTTTTGAACGTCTAGGAGTAAATTCTTTCAAAAACGAGAAAAAATCGCTCAGACTTGCACTAAGCCGCGCAAAGCACGCTACACAGAGAAGCTGATCGGTCTCAAGCTTGTTTATTGCTGTATCTAGGCAGAACTGGGCTGTAACTATGTTGAACTTTTGCTCAAACTTGGCTTTAACTGTTGCTTGAACGTGGCTGTAGCGGGGTTGAACTAGCCTCGCTCCAGCCATGTATTCCAGATCTGCTCGGTGCCGTCGATTTCGTTCTCGCGTAACGGCAAGCCTTGCTCCTCGGATTGCGGCTTCTTTCTCGGGATTGCGATTTAGCTTCGGGCGACCCATGGCTGCGTATGATTCGGCGCGAGCTGTACACTTCTTCATTTTGAGTGGACCAGTGCTGAGTAGAGAGATTTGCCCAATTTCTCTCGCGCATACCCGTTTACAATGGTAATAGTTTTTTGGTTCGTCAGACAAGGAACAATTTGCTAAACACCTTCGCTGTTAAAAGAAGCTGCAGTTTGCTTACTCAGCTTTGCATTGGCAACGAAGCTATGGAGTGCGTCCAAGTATTCGAGCGTCACTTGGTTTTCACAGCGATCTTTTCCCCGCAGACCGACGCTACTGCGGCCTCAGCGGCTCTGCAACGTGCAGATCGTGGCTTATTGGAACGTTGTTTGAGCTAGTATGCCGAAAGCTAAACGTGGGCTTTTTAGATATATCAGTTACGATCCACTTTCGCGGTCGTATTATTCAGTTTTGGGCAAAAATGTGGTCGCAATAAACGCACGAAAATGCATCATTTCAAAGAGACATTGCCCAGGAACAAAAAAAAAAGTATCACGCCCGAACACGTATGATGCAGAATTGTATCGATGAAATTCCACTGTAGTACGCCTGATGCCGCATTCGTTAGCTCATTTCGACGATTATCGAAATCTGTTTCAATGATTATTGTGGCAGCCTCTCACCAAGTTTAATGAAGTTGGGTGCGTATTTAAAATTACAGGTAAAAATATGAGTAAACTTTCATGCACCAAGGCATCTAAAATGAAGTTCGTGTTTGAAATGAGTATAAGTATAAAACAGACCTGCAACGTAGTAGCCGCTTCGCAAAAGCAGTACCTTTTCAGGATGTAGGTGATTCAAATTTTCGTGCCACCTAAAGAGCAGCGTCATATACGAGTTATGATCTGCTTCCTGTCATTCTACTCGTTAACATTTCCAGGATGATGCATTCCAACTGCGTCTATTTTTCACGCATCTGCTAGCCAGGCATTGCGAAGTTCAATGGCGCATCAAGTGCCAGTTGTGCCGGAAATGTCTGCAAGGGAAACTATGTGCCTTACCGTCGTTATTTGTCGAAACCTGCAAAAGCCTTTTGTCAGTACTCTCATTAAATATTTGTGCTGACCGTAAGTCGAAAAAGACACAGTCAGCCCATGCCATCTCTGCCACAAGAAAGGCGTAATCTGAGTCTAGCAGGTTATTTCAATGAACCAGTTTTCCCAGAAACACGATAATCAATGCCATTGGTCACCGACTTGAATATTTGTAAATGTCCGACAGTCATTAAATTAGAACCCTAGTGATGTATCATGCAAAAAAAAATACAATATACAATTTGTCAACAGATGCGGCATAATACACCTTTTTTTTCTTGATTACTGACACTAGATTAGTTGAAATGTGTTAGTTGGTGGCACTTTATTGCTTTACTTTTAAACCAACAAGCAAGTATCGATTCTGCAAAGCATCTAAAAAGCAAGTATCGAAATGCGCACTAGTAATCTGGCTTCGCATATTATTGAAGGAAATTTATGGGGCGTCACATCGAATATAAAGCATCTCGCTTTCTTGTCGTATTTTGATAAGGAATAATTCTCCAATGCAGTATTACAACAATAATATGCCCTTATCCTTCGATAGTATACATTTCTCGCTTTTTTAAACATCTTAATTATACGCACAAAATTTGTGTGATTTGCCTGTACAGTCGATCCGCGTTGTATCGGATATTTGTTGTAACAGTATAGATAAAAATGTGCTCTAATAAATCAGTAATCTGGCTCGCGCAAATATCCTAGATACAAAAGCGCATGCATTGAACAGATTTAGGTTATCCACGGTGTCAACGCACGAGATGGCCTTTTCTACTTCAGCACTTTCGGCCGCCGGAGTTTCTCCAAGTACCATCTCAGTACAACAAAATGCTTATCCTTGCCTGCCCTCACCCTTCTTTTTTGGCGCGCCGCTCTCCTACAATTGTGGCGTTTTTTTTATAACAGAACCAAGCCCACTTTAAGTGAAACTGAGAAAAAAGTACACACACACACACACACAGACACACACACACACACACACACACATATATATATATATATATATATATATATATATATATTATATATATATATATCATTTCCACTTTTCTTCCGGGGCACAAGCGTTTCAGACACTATCACAAGCATGAGCACTCTACGACTCTCACTGACCTGTAACACGTTCCTGGTGCACAGTGGTTCCGTTCTGGCATGATGTCTCAGCGTGATATCGCTGAGCATACCAAGTCCTTTATCTTCTCCTTCCGCTGCAAGGTACGTCGATACGCGCTCGCATCACGCTCTGTTCAGACCCCGTGGCAACGAACAGGCTTTATAAACGTTGCTGTGAGCAATAACCGCTGGGAGAACGCTGTGGAGCTTACAACGCTGCCCAGAGAACGGGTACTGTCCGCCATGGTTTAGTACGAGACCTACGGAAGCGCACATATCATTGCTGCTACACAACATGCACAACAAGGCGCGCCACGTAAATACAGGAACGCCACCATTGTGCCGAGTGCATATGGCCGCTTCCTCCACACATTTTCTTCCAGAGCGCGGCCTGGGCTCTCCTCTGCTCTTTCCTTCCTCCGTGCTAATGCGCCATGCGTGCACCATTTGAACACCACGCACAGTACACTACGAATCGAAAACCTCAAAAGAAACCCTTAAAGCTTAATAAATGTTATCTAAAGCTCAATAAAATGCCCAACATGCTATCTTCAGCTACATTTCTTCTATTGCGGGCCCTGACTACTTTTGCGCTCCTTCTTCTACGTAGCCTGCTTTATAGATTGCAACGATTGCTTGTACGACGTGCTACACGCGGTACTTTACGTATTGCTTGAATAAGGGACTCGTGACGCTCGTTCCTGTCCTTCTGCTGTTTTTTCTGCACCATGGGTTGCGTCCTTACCCTCTCCCCAATACGTTAAAGGGAGTGCTTAAAAAAGGTTCTCCGGCGCCTCTTTCCCACCTTGTTATAATGTCATTAGCAAATGATTTCGACAGCTCTGTAATAGGAAGGTGTGTTCAAATTGGTCAGAAGCTCACGAATAACTTTAAGTAAATAAGTAACAATGTGTCCACACCGGAAGGGGTAGCTGCTTCATGTAGCATCTGCGATGACGCAACACCTGTCCGGCCATAATGTAAGCACGGTACGACCGAGGCTGGCGCGAAGAAACGGAAACAGGTGATGTCACACGGCCCGCGCTGGTTTTTAAGAACTTGACGACACCGATTTGAGCGACGGCTCAAGCGCTGGAGTGTCGGCGCTTGATTTCACCGCCTGGTAGGAGAGAGCGATGTAGTCTTGGACA
This sequence comes from Rhipicephalus sanguineus, assembly GCF_013339695.2. Classification (NCBI taxonomy): domain Eukaryota; kingdom Metazoa; phylum Arthropoda; class Arachnida; order Ixodida; family Ixodidae; genus Rhipicephalus; species Rhipicephalus sanguineus. Next base: position 121,572,308 of record NC_051183.1, on the reverse strand, counting down.
TCACAAGTACATCACAAGGGTGTCCTCATTCAAAGGCGTAATTTGGAAACACACAAATAATCTGGCAAGTTATTTATGAAGAATACTAAATGATTTGCAGTTTAGGAAGATATAATGACAATTTTGTTCAGATTAGTTGTAACACAATTTGCCGCTTTTGCCCTTTAAAGGCCAACTCCGGCGATTTTTTGGCCATGTCAAAGTAATGGTGCTTTTATATTCCTGAGACGCTCCCTGTCACGGGTTCGATAGCAGAAACACTCGGCAAATTAGAGAATAATTTAAATAAGCAAAAAAGCGCAACACCGAAACCGAAACCCAACCGAGCATACTGTCTTCGCGTGACGTATAAGTGGTTACAAAACCGGAAATCATGCAAGGCATGCCGGTCCCGCCAGCGCGTAGTATGAAAGCTGCGAAAGCGGCGAAGAGCAGACGCTCAGTTGAAAGGTGACTCCGTCGGAAATCTTGTGTGTGACTGACCGTGTCACGTGCACAAGCTGAGCTGTCGGAAAATGACAGCGGCGATTCCGAGGCATTTGGAGGCCAACTGTAATGGCCATTCCTCTTCGATGAAGTGGAACACACCTCTTTAGCTCTTTGCTTGCCTGGTTGCACATTCCACCGCCAGATGACACCACCTGTCCAGGCAGCTCAAGTTTGTGGGCCGTGATCGGGTAAAATGCTATCGCTGAGAAGTTCGCGGACTAACTAAAGCTTCTTAATATTGCTACGGGAAGAGTGCATAAGTTTGGCAATAGCGGCGTTCAACATAGCGTTGGTACGGCCGAAGGAATTTAATATAAGCCAAGTATGAACCACCTTTCGCACCATTAGGTTACGTTGCTTCGCACAATGCGCAGCTCCTATATATGCTACGAAAAGTGTTTCCGTGGTGTTCACGCATGTGCATTCTTTTAGCCGGTACGGTATTACCGTAATTTCCGTGCGGTAAATCGGCATTGCTAGCTAAAACACTCTAATATAGAGACGCAGGGTAATCGTTAGGTGCGAGTGTTTCGTGACTGGGGAATCGTGTGCAGCCCACAACGCGACACCACTTGCCATCCATCGCACACATTACCACAAGGAACTGAAATTCACACGCCCAGCCAACGAAGCGCTCGCCAAACACTCGCGATTGTTGCCTTGTGGATAGCAGACGCTCTAGGGGCCCCTCGGTTCCGTCACTTCCGCTTAACAAAAATGACGTCACGCACACAATGTTGCTAATAATTCTGGGAAGCGAGGTGGGGAGAGTCGGGGCAATCAATAAAATTCATTTGCAATGAATCTGCGTATGCCTCCAGCTTGTAATTTGGCTTATATAACGGGAACGTGAAAAGGAACGTACCCAGCGAATTTTATTGAGATCCATGGATCTCGAAAAATCGCCGGAGTTGGCCTTTAACAAGTGAATAGCAGTCCTTCTGAGATAAGCAACAGCAGTAAGTCTTTCCTCGTCGCGTTTCTTGTTTGCTGTCCAGTTGGGCAAAGTCTTCCCTCATCGACCACCGCATTTGCGGATATGAGTGCACATGCTTGCGAGTGCATTGTTTCAGAAAAATTCTTTTCGCCTGTTATGACAAGCAGCTTTTTTTGGCCCGCGTCAGCCAATTGGCGCGCGTGACGGTGCAAGCTTTAGCGAACGTGGGCCAAGAAACCACCGTCAACTTATCGGCCTACCGCTGCAACGGAGCGGGCGAGTCGTGGCCGCAGCTGATTTTGTTCGCTCGAACCACGGCTGAGGGCAGCATTCTCGCGGCGCACGAACGCGTTAGTCACGTGGTTCTTTTAAGTGCGAATGCACTTTATAAGCGACCCTGAATCCGCCGTCCAATAGCAATGGCGCGAGGAGCGGAGAGGAGCGTCTGTACCAAAGGCGCAGCGACGTCACGCCCCACGTGACTGCGCGCGCTCCGCCCTCCGCTGCGTGGCTGCACGCGCCCTGCGCATTGCCTGTGGTTCTAGAACACTGTACCTGTGGTGATGAAGGCCGGCGGCGAGACGCCGAACGAAAGCGTGCGAAGCGAGCCGAGCACCCCGAAGCCGATCTGGCGCGGGGACGCGCGATGCGTGAGCGAGCGCGGGCCCTCGAATTCGATCGGCCGGACGCGCGCTTCAAGCGAAACTTCCTGGACCGCAGCTTCGGATATAGCTGCGCGGTGTGCGATCGACTGTGGTTAGACAACAACCTGAGCCCCATCTCGGGCGTGCGCAACGCCGCCAACAAGTTGAACGCGTTGCGGATTCTCTGGAACGAGTTCGGAAGACAGATCATCATCGTCAGTAAAAGTGTTTTGCACTTAAAAACGGCCAGACCTCCGTGGGTCGGCTGGCGCGTGCTCTCTCGCTGCCGTCTCCTTCGCTCGGCTCTGCAGTTTAGTCGCGCGCGCCCCCTCATAGCATCACCCCGTGCTTCGCACTTCCTCATACTCCCCTTCGGGGAAATGCGGTTTTTTTTTTTTTTGTATTTCGCGGGCTGTCTTTGCAGCTTGGAAAAAACGGTATACCTGATACTTTCTTTATCGGAAATAATAGAATTGTGGTTTCTGAAGACGCTCTCGAACTTTCGAAGCCGCGTTTCTTGCTTACAGTCAATATTTAGCAATTTAATAAATGATCTTAATTAAGAAATTAGTTAATTACCAAACAAAAAAACGTCTGTAGTGCGCAAGGTGACTGTCAGTAATGTGCAAGTGATTTCGCCTGCCTCTGATATTTTCTTTTTTAACCCTTGGCTAAAGATAGCTGGGACACTCGGTATATATATATATATACATATATATATATTTATATTTATGTATATATATATATATATAGGAACAATGAACAGGCCATTTTTTTTCTTTTCTGTGAAATTTGCCTGACTTAACTGACAGCTCAGCAAGAGGCAAAAATGTTCTGCAGTTATTGCAATGCTTTGCTAACCTAAAATGCTATAATTTATGTTTATGTGGAAAACTACATTAATTATTTCGATTGCGTTATGTATGGCTAGAAATTTGGCGATAAAACTAAATGGCATGGGCACATTTCTCAATCTTTGCCATGAGTTTTGTGTCCTTTTGAAATTCACCCGATGGCAACCCTATGCGTGCTTGAATAAAAGTTCATAACAGAATACTCGTGTTTTTTATGACGTAAACGAAATTCCACAGTGACAAGTCATCCTTGGTGCACACTACGTAAGGTTGAAAACATGTTTTCAAAGATAAACAGAGTTATGTCTGCCTTCATGTATCTCTTCCGTGTTTATGTCCTGTCCTGCTGCGAAGTATGTTAATCTTTTGTACTCTTCTGCAAGTACTGATAACAAACGAGCTTGATCTAGTGAATTTTTTCAAAACATATCAGTAAAGAAAGACTCGTATGCTTTTCTGGCGCAATTAAATGCATTCACGATCCGCAACATTCGCAGCGCTTTGTTTGAATGACAGTGCTCGGAACAACTGAGATATGTTTTGAATTTCCTATAATAGCACATGTCATTCGAGAGCTGCTTTGTAGTTAAAGGGAAACATACAATATCTGGTCTGCTAGGTTCCTCTCTATTCCCAAGCTCAAGATAATGTGTTCGCTATCTCGTAAAAGAATCTAACGTATATAATGTAGCCCGTGCTGGGCTTGTTTCGGAGCGTCCAATTAACTCCTGCACAGAGATAAAATGCACATTGCGACCTTGTGACACTAACAAGCACGCGTGCAGAGGCCACTTTCATCATGCAATGGAGCCTTTATATGACACGCCGCAATAACAACCCGCGCAGTGATAATACCGCCCCATATGTGGTGTCTCTGCAGAGAATCACAGACTTGAACACTCCGCAGGACCACCGCAGGGACCTGAGCACAAACCGAATGCTTGCATTACAGCTTTTGTAAAGGTGCTTGGCTCAACTGTTCTGAGATATAAAGTTCATCATTATTCCATGCACATCTCACAAAGGTTGAAACGAATACAACTCTGGCCTTGAGAATGGCGACGTTCTGCACCGTAATCATGGCCCTTCTGTCAGGTAAGTAAGCGATGGTTTAGCAACATAAGTGTATCATTTCTTGGGTATCGGCATAGCATCTGAAAGCCAGAGAAGCACAAGTAGTTTTCAATAATCGAGAAACCATTCCACAACGGGAAGATAAATGACCGGCACCAGGCGGTTCTTTACACGGTAGGGCTAATCTATGATCATTTCATTGTACGAGTGGGAGTGAAGACAAGTGATATCGGGTACAGAAAAGCTGCATCCGCTAAGACGAAATGAAAAGGCGAGTTCTTTTACTGTTTATACCGATCCTCTCTCGCAACATGCTGTATATACTGGGGGCATCTATTCACTCGAGCGAAAGCCTTAGAAGCCTCAAACGCGAAATCACCTTCGGCGTCCAAACGATTGGTTGAAGAAATCAAACAGAGCAAAGAGCAGTCGAATCGCTTCGCGGGTTCTTGCGTCATAAAAGAGGCTAACATCAACGCAAGCAAATCAATTGAAGTTAGAAATGATTGGCAGTAAATAAGAAGTAACTTAGAGTAATTAGACGTAAATGACAGGACGGAAAATCATTAGGAAGTATTTTTGAGAAGTATCTGACACTAATCATGATGTGAAAGTAATCAAAAATGACGTCTAAATAGTACATTCGCTTAAACAGTGGAGACGTAATGGCTTCTACCGTCAAACTAACAGGCTATAAAGTACCCTGTGAATATGGCAGTGCTCCGGAGTTTTCCACACGCAAATGAACTACTACTGCCTTGAAAGGTTGTTTATGATACTGGGAGCAGAAACGCCTAGTGTTATTCGAGCGTTCGTGAATATCACGCTGTGCTCTTGTGGAAAACAGTGTGGCACCCGTCCATACAACGACATTAGAAAAAACAAACGTGTTGTGGAGTTTAACTTCCGTTACCACGATCTCTTTAAGAAGGATGCAGGGATTAGGCAATCCGGGACGCTCCGAGTAGGATAATGTACATCTAGGCAATGTCGCCGGAGCTTTTTTTTTTTCATATAGCCGTCATTCCAACGTTGCCACAACGGCGGGAATCAAAAAGGCGATCTCGAGGTGGGTTGTGTAGTGCAATGCTACAGCAAATGCGCAGCCGCAAGGAGTTGAAGCAAACTGAGACGATAATTTTTTTGTGTACGTAAATCGAAACAAAAGTCGGAAAAAAGAAGTGATAAAATTAATTGATAAGCTGTTGCATATGTTGTGTGGCTCTAACTTCGAGTAACATGTTTAATAACTAATTTCCTTTCCCTCGTGATCGTAAAAACAGCGCCAAAACACCGAACCAACACGCAGAGACAAACAACGCTTGTTTGTCTGTGTGTTCGTCTGTTGTTTTTGCGCTCTTTTTTACAAGCAAGAAAGAAAATTGGCCCACTTTAACGCCATTGCGCAGTTCTCTCCTGTAGCGTAACACTAGCAGTCCTGGCCGAATTGCATGGACAGCGACAAAGCATTAAAACTTTTTATCTGATCACAAGTAGAACCAGCTCCTTGGGATTTAGCATTTCGTAGCTTTGTTGCCCGGTCTCACATATACAAACATTTCTGTCTGCGGATTTTTCGGTAGTTTATTTTGTATAAATATAAAGAATGCGAGAGGAGCTAACACCTGCCCTGTGTTATTCTTGTCGATTTCGGCTTCTGGAATGCCACGAAAAGGTTTTTATTCTTTTCACAATTTTACGTATGATTGAGATAATCGTAACAATAAACAATTATGACGGAATTCTTTAAAACACTAAAGTAGTCCTGCTGTGTGCTCATAAGAATAGTAGAGGCAGCCTAGTACTTCGAAATTGCCTATTACAACGCTGCAACAAATAGCTTCTTCTAGAGGCGGTATTATAAAACGAGAAAGATGCGGCCGAATAAATATATCTTGCATATTATTACATACGTTTTTTCTTGCAAATAGTTATAAACGAGGTGTGTGCAAGTCAAAATGAGCCCCTTGCAGGCTAATTGTCGGTATTTTCAAGTTTAGTGCCTCCTTACATAGTCTCACGGTTTTTGTTGAAGTTAAAATGGCGATTGCATAATAATACCTATGGACGATGAGCATCGCCATGTTTCCTGTACATTCGCTCTCACAAATGCTGGCGAACTGCATCAACAGTGAAGCAATAATTATCAATGAAACTGGTGTATACCAGAGACAAAAATTCGCTGCTTTTTAAAGGAGGGGTGACAGGAAATTTGTGAACCTCTGTTTTTTTCTTCCTAATCATTGGCTACTGTCTCAATAATAACGGCAATGAAACTCATTTGCGCTGGCGGGAGACGAATGTTTAATTATATGCTCGTATCTTGAAATCGAAACTGCGGGCAGTTTCGATTTCAAAAAGCACTAGAGGTCTCGTGAGGTAGTCGGCCTACTCGTTAACAAATACCGCCAGGTGACCGCGAGAGCCAGTGACGCAGGGCTGGGCAGTATCGCGATACAACAGTATTGCGATAGTATTTCAGAGATACTTTTGAGTATCTGTATTTCTGTATCGAGATACATTTGAAAAATGTATTTGTATCTCAGTAGTGAAATACCTTACAATGTATCGTTTGTATCGTGATACAACGCAGGACACGAGTATCCCGTTATATTTTTTTTGTCGCGAGTGTGTTGAGGCGTGTTTCCAAGGGGGGAATGACATTTTTTATTGCGATAGCAATTATATGGACAGTCTCGGCTGGAAAATGTCCGTCCCCGTCGACGTCATTCACCGTATATGTATAAGTATGTATATACACGGCCGCTGGATCAAAGCACACAAGGTGCGGCCTGTTGCGTGCGCCGAAAACAGCGGGAGAGGCCTAGTTCACTTGACTGCCACCGCAGCACCACCGGTCAAGGAGAGTTTGCGCCGGGGAAGCGGTGCGTGTTTGGCGCGCGCAGGCGCGCTATGTCCGCAAGCGGACACGTCGAGTTTGGTGCCCGCTCAATGCATTCTTTTACGCCGCAACAGGACCTTTTCTCCCATGCAAACGGTTTTGACATCGTGACCTCATGTTTGAAAAGTGGAAAGCGTTAATGACAAAGCCTCTCCCGTCTTCACGGCACAGGATTAATACATGTTTCAAATTCTACAAGATAGCCTGAAAGTGATATTGCGCGCTTTTGGGCTATTTGAATATTGCACAATGTTTTCAGCAATTTGAATAGCAAAAGATTTTTTTTGTTATTTAAATATTGCACCACGTGCATGCAAAAAAATGAAAATGCAAGGTTCTGTGCGTAAAATTAATCATATTTTTATTAACAAAAAACCGCCATTCACTGAACCTCCAGTATGCATGTATTTTCTAACAAAGCAGAATAATTTTGCATTGCAAAGTTAATAAAAAATTACAGTTGATGAAATGCCGTCATGACCTCAAAGGCGCAGCACTTTTCTGGAGAGGGGCTTGTGTGCCAGCCTTACCAGACGCTGCACAGTTGCGCTGATGTTCCCTGCCCAGTTGGCTAGCAGTGGTCGAAGCAGCCGTTTTAGAAAAACATCACAGAGGTGGTTTGTGTGCTGAGGGCTGCCCGAACCACACCGTAGTGCACTGGACGTAACTAAATGTGGGAGGAGGGCTGAGTGAAGAACTTTACACAAATTTCCACTTCTCCGGACTTCGATGTCCTTCATCACTTCACTGACAAAGCCACATGCGAGCTTGCAAATTTGCACTATCTCCATTTTGGGATACCGAAGTTGTGCATTCTCAATCGTCTTTATGAAATCGTACATGCCTCACACGGCTTTGGTTCTTGTAGGAGAACCTTGCACGCTTCACAGGTCAACTGCAAAATAATAAAATTAAGCAAAAGAAAAATTTGCATCAAAAGCACAATGCAACGAACAGTGCATAGGATACCTTGCTTTCTTGGCCTTGCTGAGCAAAAATATTATCTATATTTTTTACAGCGGGCAGATGAACATCATGCGGAAAGAACAGTGGCATACATGTATATCTGGCGGGGAAAGTTATAGTGACCGCCCCCAATCATGGCGAAACCCCTGTCTTGATCCGGGCTTAAACATTTAAGACCAAAGCCTTAGATGCCGCATTAAACGTGAAATTCGACCGTCAACGTCGCGGACGAGCGATGCAAAAAATCATCGTCACGTGATGACGTCATCATACGACGCCAGAGATCGCCAAAATATCTGACGTCGCAACGTAGCGTCATATCATGACGTCATCACATGCCTCGCAGCGTGGTCAGAGGTGGCCCGATTATGGAGGCAATGCAAAACCACGTTAGGTGCAGAAAGCTTTCTAAGGGTGGCGAGGCAGGTGTCGGCGTTCCGCGGCGTCAGGGACGAGTGATGCAAAAAATCATCATCACATGACATCGCCATATGACGTCACAAATCGCCAAAACATGTGACGTCATTGCGACGCACCGTGACGTAACGTCATATAATGACGTCATCACATGACATCCTAGCATGGTCAAAGGGGGTCTGATCACGAAGGCAATGCAAAACCACGTTAGGTGCGGAAAGCTTTCGAAGGGTGGCGGGGCAGGATCAACACATCGACTGAGAAGAAAAAGATGGCTTTCGCTTTCGAGTCGTCCTAAGTGAATGCATAAGGGACGCTGTGAGTTTTTTCTCCGGGCTGTACTAGGCTTCAGTACAAGTCAGCCCCGAACCCTATCCTTGGTTTTCATTCTTTAAAAGACAGGCGAAGGGAACGAAAAGTTGCGAAATATGAGCAATTTCTAGTTCACATACTGCGAATAGCATTTCGAAAAATGCGGAATAGCAGTGAAGGTTTGAGACAGCCTCGGCGTGAACGATGCGCTAGCGCAGCGTTCGAAGGAGGACAACAAAATAGTGCAAAATGTATTCGTCCGTACCTTCTCCTCACATGCACGTGCGAGGTATCCGGCCAGGTATGCTAGGGGAGCTAGCTCAATATCATCCGGTGTAGCAAACGAGACGTGTAGGAACTCCAGCTCATGGGAAAGCCGTTTAGCACCAAGCACTACCGCAAGTGGCATAGCGATGGTGTCGCCGTCTCTGGCTTTCGGCTTGAGAGGTGCATTCGTTTCTGAGCTATGAGGAGCATTTCCGCTCTTAGCAGCTTGGAGAATTCCAACCTGGTAAATAAAAGTGGCAAGTTACAAGGACCCCCAGCAGCTGCATAGTTACATACCTTTAAAAGTTTTTCGGCTGTGAAGACGGCGGTTCTGGCGTCGACTTTGTCATTGCCTCCATTAAACTGCCGAAAGCAACTGAAGACTCCACAGGGTTGCTGTTCAAAGCCCGGGTCAAGACGTAGCGAAAGCTGAAAAGGAATTTGTTCGATACTTAGTCAGTATACATATGCGGAATGACGATACAAAATGTGAACGTGGATTTACGAAAAAAAGAACTTACTTGTTGTCTAAGAGGTGTTGTATCAACGCTACAGTTGACCTTGTAGTCATTAGTGCTGCTTCGTACGTTTCTTTGGTCATTTTCTTTTTTGTGTTGCCGCCAGAATGCTGGATCTATTCGATGTAAGTGATGAAATCTACTTCTAGCCACGAAAGGCGGTCGTCGTCGCTAAAGTAGAAGGGTTCTTCACCTTGACCGTGTGGCTTCACAGTGCCAATATTGTGAAGATCGTACCATTTCGACACCACTTTCATGAAGGTGATGGTGGGCAAACAGTCTTGAAATTCTGTCGCATCAGGGTGACATTGCGGGTTTTCTTGTAGGAACTCAAGCGTCGCTATCACGACAGGAGAAAACACTTGCGTAGCCCTTGACACCTTCATCTTCTCTAGGTTATTTGGCTCAACGTGTGACTGTGTTAGAAACCTCACTGGCTTTACGAGCAGCTGTGACTGAATGCCGAGTAGCTTCTTTAAATAGAAGCCACCTTGAATGAGATTATCTCCGTCGGTCATCTCTCTTTCCACAAAATTGTTTCTGAGGTTCTTGATCAGGTGATTCGGATCAAAAGACAAAAAAAGAGGGTCAGCATGTCTGAATGGGTGTGGCACAACATGCACAAGCGTGCCTTCCTCCGAAAAGGCCTTGAATAGGGCAACATTTGACTGGTGATTGTCGGTAACAATCCTTGTCACACGGAAGCCCACCTCTTCGACTGCCTTTACAACAGTCTTTGTCATACAAAGAAGTTGCTCGCTTCTCAAGCAACGGGTAAAGAAGTACCCAACTGGTATGACATAAGCAGTCGATAGCCCTCGTAGGACGAAGCACAACAACCTGTTCGCCACTTCAGGTGTTGTCGACGATCGCTGTTCAGGACCCATGTCAACAAGGCCGAAAACCTTGTCAACTTGACGGTCGTACATCACCTTCTGTTGTATTGCCATTTCATCTATGATTAGGGAGCAGAAGATTTCTTGTTGAACTTGCAACACCTGAAACTCTGCGCGGAGGCGTTCTGTTATCAGCGATGTGACACCTATTTCGCCTGTTGAGTGCCCGACGTACTTTTGTAGCGTGGCACGACAAGGCAACTTAAACAGGCGTCTCGTCCTGACATGTACGTATCCTTTGTTGGAGCATGCTTTCCAGAGCACGCACTCTCTCAGAATTCCTTCACTGTAGACTGGCTTTTTGGAAAAGAAGTTCGAGACCTGATTTTTGATAAATTCTGCAGTTTTGTGGCCTTCGTTTGCAGCTTTTAGTAAACTCAAAAAAGAGGCGATTTCTTTGTTACTTTCGAAAGCTTGTAGCCGTTCACGAACCGTGTCGTGTTAGCTTTGCAGTGTCTGCAGTGAGTGCTTTAGACGGGAAATTTTCCGCTGCAGGCGATTCGTTGTTATTTTCGCCTCTTCCATCGTCCGCTTCAAATCAAGATCTGTTTGAGACGTTTTATCTGTAGTTGAGCTTCTTCGGTGCTCGCTATCAGCAGGCAGCGCAGAGTCAGATGTTTCCTCCGAAAATCCAACAGGTTCAACATGTTCGCTGAAGAGATCATGACTGACATCTCCATGCATGCTTTCCTCTGGGTCGCTATTGTTCGCGCGAACTGATGCACTGTCATCGGATAGTTCTCTTCGAGGCCGCTTCCTTATCCTAGGAGTGCTTACCTTTTGCATATATGACGGGTAATTGGGGAACACCGTTGGTATAGCAGTTGGCAAGACCATTTTCGTGCCTTTCTTGTAGTCATTTTCGGTGAAGTGCAGGGAACAAACCAAAGAATGGTCGCTGGGTACCCACCTCGTTTCCTTTCCTCCAGAACCCTGCCTGGAGATGTTTCTGAGCCAAGCTTGTCGGCGTTCAGCATCTGATGGAAATTCATGGTAGGCCAAATCGCGATTTTTTCTTTGCATTCGACGTGCACAGTGGAACGGAGCAGTTCTTCGGCATGCTGCCGCTGTAACTACGCAGGTGAACTGCGTTTCGGTTTGTGGGAGGCACAACACATTAGAGTCAACGCGATTATCGTTGTTACAAGCTCGTAACCTCACTCCGCTGTGCAAAAAAAGGCACGCTCACAATACCGCGCTTCGTCGAAGGATCCCCCGCTAGAATAACAGAGAGCTGAGCTAGTTGGTACGTATTCATTCTAAAAAGAGACAGGGCGTGCAAACACGGACACAAGAAAGAGATCAGGACACCACAAACGCCGGCGTCTGTGGTGTCCTGATCTCTTTCCTGTGTCCGTGTTTGCACGCCCTGTCTCTTTTTAGAATGAATCCCCCACTACTAGCGCCCCCTCGAAAGTTGCGGCCGGAACTGTCAACAGCGCTCTCCCCTCCTCGCCAACGCTCGGCGGCTCCACGCAACAGGCCGCACCTTGTGCGCTTTGATCCAGCGGCCGTGGTATATATATATATAAAGGCCACAAAGAAAAATAATTAAGAAATTCTTTCCGACGCGCGGAATCGAACGGGCGACCTCTCGCTTTGCAGCCCGCCGCGTTAGACGTTAGGCCACGACAGCACCGTCTCTCAGCCTGCTAACGGCGAGCTATTTATATACACCATGTAATTCAGCATGCTTTCTTAGCGGCCACATAGATGGCGCGACGTGCGCGCGTGTTGCGCGCTTTAAAGATCATCGCCCCGCCCCTTGCGAACGCCGTTGCTGTTCGCTCCACAGGGCGTCGTCGCTTTCGTGCGCTTATCTCAAGGAAAGAAGGGGCGGCCCGTGGGGTGCTTCGCTTCGCTCGCTGCAGCGGCCGCGTTTGCGAAAGGAGCGCGCTGTTCAAACAGAAATAAGTAACAACTGTGACAATTAGTTCGCGCTCGTCTTGTGTGTACCTGTCCGTTTGTTTCGTGCGTTCTGCTTTATGTTTGAGCAGTGCGCTTCAAGTGTCGAGCTGTGACGCATTAGTTCGCGCTCGTCCTGTGTGCGTTCTTTTCGTGCGTCCTTTGGGCTCGAGCGACGCGCTGGCAATTTCGAGCTGCTTTCCGTTCTTCGCGTTACATTACAATTTATTGCTATATCAATCATTGCTTCGCCGTTGCGACGAAACTGTGACTTTTCTGTGCCAAGACATGCAAAAGCGCGCCGCCGGTAACCGACAGAAAGTGCGGCGATGGTTTCCCCTCATGCGCAGAATGGCCCATGTGGTAAAGCGCGCAACGCCACAGACGGCAGAATCGCGGAGGCAGTGTTGTCGGCCTCTGCCGATGAAATTCGCTGTCTCTCAAGGCCAGTGCAGCACGCCTAATTTTTTTCGGGTGGCAAGCCATTACTTCGTGACCCTCCCGCGCGGATACCACCTTGCAACAGAGGCTTTACAATGCTTCGCGTGCGTTCAGTTCTCAAAGCGGCGGCACTTCGAAAAGCAGTTCCCGTAGTCGCGGCAGAAGTGACTAGAAGACTGATATCTTTGTCGCGCTTTCAGCCACCTCTCCAGCGTGTCGGGGTGCGTTCCTAATTGAACACAAGCGTGAAACTGTCTTTTGTGGTACCAGGCTCCCCCACCGTCGGAGCCGACTTCGCCTGTGGCGGCTTGCTGAAATGGGTGCTGGTAGCGTCGTTGGTGGTGATAGCTTTATTGAAGGGTGACCCTTTCGGCCCAGGCGGTGAGTGCTTGCTGTAGTTTCTGATGGGGCGCTCTGGCAGCTGTCCCTGTTTCTACGTCTGTTTAGAAAGCTGGCAGGAGCGACTGGGGAGGGCTTAAACCCTCTCACCCCCAAACAACGTGATTTTAGGAAGCCAATGTATGAATTCTGCAGTTTTGACGTATAGGGTTTCATTGCGCGTAGGTAATTATGGCCAGCCTATATGGGCAGCGGAATCCACAGCCGTCTGACCTGGCGCTGACCGGACCAGACGACTGAGGATCCGAGGATAGAGACCGACTTCAGCTTCTCAACAGACAGAACAACCCACATGAGGGCGGAAATGTTCGGTATCCAGATGACCTGAGAAGAGATATCGCCACGCTGCAGGGCTATCCGGCTATGAAGGCGGCATTTATTCACTATAACATGAGTTTGTGCTCGTCTGCAGCGGTAGAGAGACTTCCATTCTTTCGCGAGTCTTGTGCTGAGGTCGAACCAACGCTGTCTAGAAGACAGCCTATTGAGTGGCTCACACAGCAACCTTCTCTGCAAAGCAGATCTTATGTGCAAAATAAATGTCTACTTTTTCTCAGTTCACTGGTGTTCATTAGCGATTCGAGTGATTTGCTTAGACTGTGTTATTTCTAGCATAGCTCATTTTGTTGTCACCAAGCATGTCGATTTCGATGTCCAATGCTTCTTACTCTTGCTGTGAAATAGCGAACTTTTTTATTGCAATTGATACGTGTAACTATGTCATTATTACTACTTATGTACGTTGTAACCCCCCTCCCTCTGTAATGTCTTATTTGCACTGAGGGTATTGTAATAAATAAATAAGTAAATAAACAAATAAATAAATAAATAAATAAATAAATAAACTGAAAGTATCAATGCGCTGCAACTTTACTAACAACATTATGGCGCACTTATAAATGTCTTTTCGGAGTATGAGCATCCTTGAAATAAAAAAAAGGTATTCCACTGTCTGTATTGCTGTATCTGTATTCCGGAATACTTTCTCTAGCCAGCTTCTGCCATGTTGTCGGTGCTGCTGTTTCGTCTGCTGTATTGAGCGCTTCGAATGCTTGTTTCCTTGATCATCAAATTAGGTTGCTTGACTAGTGTAGCGGTGGACGAAGGAGCTTGGACGAGTGTAACCCTTACAAAAATGGGTTTAGACAGTCAATAGACTGTCTAAATCCATTTTTAGACAGTCTATAGACTTTCTACAGGCATTTTTGTATGGGAAAATCAGTCAGAAAAGCTCAATTCCCTTCGGGAATCACCCCTGTGGTTGCGATTTTGTTCTTGTCATCGTCTAACTGAAGTCATGTCTTCCGTGAGGCTTTGAGTAGCTGCAGCATTAGGCGCGTTGAAGAACTTTCGCTCCGATCATTTGTAAAATGCAGGTTAAGAAGTGACGAAGGAAGCAGTGGATTCACAACGTTGGCGCTCTGTAACTGTTTGTATGTGATATACGCCTTACTGACTCGTATATAGATCGGGCAACGCTGCGCTCTAAAGGCATACCAATCCCAAATACGCACGTCGGAGCGCCTGAGCAAATAACTGTCAGCTACGCAGTACAATCCCGGCGGTAGAGAGGTTTAGTTTGCCTGTAGACTTCCTAACGTTTGCGGATACCTGATTGTCGGAGCCTTTGACGGCTGCAGCATGAGCAGCAGCAACCACCACGGAGCCGGTAGCGACATCTTGTTGCGTTTTGTCCAACTACTATACTTTTTATTTCTTTCTCAGTGGTGTCGCTGTAGTCGAAAAAAACAACAATAAGAATACTGTGAGTTGATAATTATCTCCCTGCAAACGCTTTACACGGAGTCAGCAAGCGGGTAAGTCGGTGCAATATTTTGTTTGTAGGTATCTGGTTATGCTCCGCATCATCAGGTATCCCTACCAGAGTGTCCATCTCGTACGTACACGTCTCGGGCAACCCAGTCAGAACTCGCGCCGTACGTTGTCTACAATTAGTTATGACCTCATCGCTTGTTGCGTCCATTTCCAATTCGGCGCTTTCACGAACTTCAAAACTGAATTGAAATACTTTTTAGGCTGCATTCGTGGTTGATATTGTACAGAGGGCCCCCCTATGTCCACATCAGTGTGATGCAACAGTGAAATTCTGCTGAAATTTTTGTGTCACCACTTCTTTAGTGAATCACCCTTTGTGATCGGAGCCCCAAATCCAGAAGTAAGCATGATCTGTCGAAAGGCTGCAACCAGAAAGCAGAGTACAAGGCCGAAAGCCTTCGACGCCTCACGAAACTCAAAAAGTGATCGCCGGCAACACTGATGCAAGTGATGCAAGAAATCAGCTTCATGCGATCCCTACGTGGGAGTAGCCTGGTGGTGCGGGGTCTCCCCTGCGTCTTTTCAGAACCGAAATAAAATTCACTCATCATCATTATGGACGACGTCATCTTCTGAAGTCACAGGCTGCCAGAAAATGTGACGCAATCATGACGTCGAAATGACGTCCCATCGCGTCACGCCCCATGGCGTCGTCATCATACGTCCTACTCGCATCAGCAATGGTGGGCTGATCGCATAAGCGCTGCAAATCCACATGAGGCACGGAAAGCTCTAAGGCGGGATCAATACAATCGACGGAGGATAAAAACTACTGCAGATCCCACACACGCGTTGTGAGAATCAAATTGAAACGAAGCTGTCAGCGAGTTAGAGCTTATGCCGGTTCTTTGCTGAAAGCCAAGCTTTACGCCGTGGATCGCCGTCTTTGAGTGAATTTTGTAGTTGCGAGCATATGGTGAGCTTGCCAGGCACGTCGCATGCACTGGCGTCTAAACGATAGCTCATGGTAAGACGTAAGCACGGCAATCACGTTACAAAAAGGATGTCACAGTTATAAATTGTTTATTTAAAAGCTGGAGATTTGATGTCAGATTTATCGCCATAAAGTGCACGCTACGATTCGATTATGTTGATATAGGTAACGATCGTCGGCGTATACGAGCAACGCTCGACTATAGCTTGTGCATTTAACCTTTATTATATCGTTCTCAGAGCGCAAAACCAACACCGCCACCACTACTGGCATCGTCCTGGCATGACGTTTGTCTGGGGCCTTTTCGAAGCCCTGGCATGGCTCTGAGGCACAAAACTTAGAGGACGCTCGAGCTTCGCCTTCAAGAGTACAATGCGATAGCGCAATCGGTCACGTGCGCATTGCCTTCTCACTTCCTAGCCTGATTTTGTTATCGTTGCGCGCCTCAACCATGCCGTAAGGAAACGAATCACTGTGCGCGTAACATTGGCCGTTTTAAAGTATCCTAGAATTCCTACTGCAAGTACAGTTGTGTAACGAGCTGTATATGGCGAGACAGAGCTCTAAACGACGTGCTCGTGTTTGTGTGAAAAGAACCACCATGACTTAACCGTCATCGGGACAATAACGAGGCCGTTTATGCAATCACACCAAAAAATGTATTTACAAAAGACTAGAAAGGTCTAATAATAAATGAAGTAAGAAAAATTAACAAATGCTTGGAATGCTGGAGTAAGAGTCACGAGGGCCTAGTACAAAAACCAGAAAGAGTTCACCGGAGAGGAAAGCGGTGGTCAAGTCCCGGCGGCAAACTCAACGCTGGGAAGGGACGGCCGACGCTTGGGTAGCCCGGTAGGTCCGATGACAGCCGCGGCCAAGAACGCGGCTCACTGCGGAGGTCGTTGACCTGGAGCCCGCAAGGCGTTTGCCCTGCCCATCTCGAACGCTGGCCGGCGCTCGCTGTCGTAGATGCTGGACTTGCCTGGCGGAAACGTCCTGGCGACGTTTCACCCACGCCAGGCCCGAAGCGTAAGGACGACTGGTATTCTCCGCTTTTTCCCGGAAAATCTGCAAGTTTGTCTGTCGCTGCGCTTCCAGGAAATTGTCGGCGGCTTCCGCCATCTCTTCCAGCTTGCGGCAGTTTTTCTCTCGCAGAAATAGTGCCACTTTATCATGACAGCTATTGATAAACTGTTCCG
Organism: Rhipicephalus sanguineus; assembly: GCF_013339695.2. Classification (NCBI taxonomy): domain Eukaryota; kingdom Metazoa; phylum Arthropoda; class Arachnida; order Ixodida; family Ixodidae; genus Rhipicephalus; species Rhipicephalus sanguineus. Next base: position 121,555,318 of record NC_051183.1, on the reverse strand, counting down.
CTACTACGAGGTTCCGAACGGCTGAGTACTCTTTTTCCGTCTTCGACATCTCGACCCATCTGTCAAAGAAACTTGTTAGCCTCGCGGCGTACTGCACTCCCGTTTCACCATCTTGTGGTTTGCTGTGCCGGAATTTTTCACGGTAGCCCTCTGCGGTGAACCGAAATCTTTGCAAGAGCGCCAACTTGGTTTTGTCGTAATCGAGTGCCTCTTCTGGAGCCAGACGACCAAAGACCTTGAGCGCTTCTCCACTCAAACACAAACTTAGGGCCGTGGCCCACTTGTCTTTTGGCCAATCTTGACCGGTAGCAATATTCTCAAATCTCTTGAGGTACGCGTCTAAGTCATCCCGGTTCTCATTGAACCCTGGCATAAAATTGTGAGGATTGACGTTAGACGATGCTCGAACCTGTCGGCCTTCGTCAGCTACCACTGACTCTCTAACGCCTTGAGCCTGAGCAAGTTGCAGACGCAGCTGTAAAGTCTTCTGAGCTTCAGCTTCAAGTTTCCGCTCGAGCTCCATCTGCTCCATCTTCTCCTTAATTACTTCGCGTTCTGCCGCCCTATCGTCTCGAGCTTGAGCCTCCCGTTCTTCTACCCAAGCCTTGAGCTCAGCTCCTTCTAGCCCCATGCGCAATGCCAGTTTTACTAGATCCGAACTCATCTTTGATCGGTCTTCTATACTCTTAGCGAAATGCACCGACTCCTGCGACTAATAATGCAATAAACGGCTTCGTCCTGTCGCGGACGCCAATGTAACGAGCTGTAATGGCGAGACAGAGCTCTAAACGACGTGCTCGTGTTTGTGGGAAGAGAACCACGATGACTTAACAGTCATCGGGACAATAACGAGGCCGTTTATGCAATCACACCAAAAAAATGTATTTACAAAAGACTAGAAAGGTCTAATAATAAATGAAGTAAGAAAAATTAACAAATGCTTGGAATGCTGGAGTAAGAGTCACGAGGGCCTAGTACAAAAACCAGAAAGAGTTCACCGGAGAGGAAAGCGGTGGTCACGTCCCGGCGGCAAACTCAACGCTTGGAAGGGACGGCCGACGCTTGGGTAGCCCGGTAGGTCCGATGACAGCCGCGGCCAAGAACGCGGCTCACTGAGGAGGTCGTTGACCTGGAGCCCGCAAGGCGTTTGCCCTGCCCATCTCGAACGCTGGCCGGCGCTCGCTGCCGTAGACGCTGAACTTGCCTGGCGGAAACGTCCTGGCGACGTTTCACCCACGCCAGGCCCGAAGCGTAAGGACGACTGGTATGGTCCCAGGTGGGAGCCTGCTGAGACCTCGAGTCCGCAACTCGACGGGTCACTGCTCCCACGCCCTGGTTCTTCGACCTCCAGCCACGTCTGCCTCACTTCTTCTCCTTCTGCTTCGAACCAGCACGTTCCCCGATTTTCGTGCGTCGTCTTCTTCGATGGTTTCTGTGGCGCGCACTTCAAACACGATTACGCCACTTCGCCTCACGCACGGCCACTTCACTTATCACAAGTTGTTCAGTGCCCACAACGCCATCATTATTCCTTTTGCGAATCAGCGAAGGGTCAACTAGGCGTCCGTAAGGGAACACGCGAACCTAGGCAGCTGTTCACTTTGCTGAGGTTTTGCTGATGTTGATGATTCTGCGCTTCTGCCACGTAACATTAAATGCGTTAAGGAGACTCCTTCCACTACGTGGCATTCATATAGTGCCTTCTTTTAAGAAGTAGTTCCAAGAAATACCGTGGCTCTGTGGTACAACACCTGCCTGCCACGCAGGCGGCCTGAGTTCGATTCTCACTGGAACCCGAAGATTTTCATTATTTATTTTGTTTGCATCTTTCTCAATTTTTCGGTCACAGACAGGATGATGATCTTTCAATTAAACGACCATAAAGCACATCAACATTGATTTATCATTGAGAGAAAGCGAAACATCAGTTTAAAATACGTTGTGGATCAAGTGAAATATCGTTGAGCAAGCTGTTGATCAGTATTGAAACTTCGCCCGCGACTTTCAATTGAACGACCATGAAGTACACCAACATTGATTTATTCTTGAGAGGAAAATAAAGGTCAATTGATAATGCGTTGTGGATCAAGTGAAACATCGTTGAGCAAGCTGTTGACCAGTATTGAAAACTGGCCCGCGACTTTCAATTGAACGACCATTAAGTAAATCAACATTGATTTATCATTGAGTGGAAAAGAAACGTCAACTGAAAATACGTTGTCGATCAACCGAAATATTGTTGAGCAAGCTGTTGACCAGTATTGAAAATTGGCCAGCGACTTTCAATTAAACGACCATTAAGCGAATGAACATTGATTTATCGTTGACTGGAAAAGAAACGTCAATTGAAAATGTGCTGTGGATTAATTGAAATATCGTTGAGCAAGCTGTTGACCAGTATTGAAAATTCGCCCGTGACTTCCAATTGAACGAACAATAAGTAAACCAACATTGATTTATCGTTGAGAGGAAAAGAAACGTTGATGGAAAATACGTTGTAGAACAAGTGAAATATCGTTGAGCAAGCTGTTGACCAGTATTGAAAATGGGCCCGCGACTTTCAATTAAACGACCATTAAGCAAATCAACATTGATTTATCGTTCAAATAACAGTGAACATCAAATTGACGCGTTGTTGATAGGGTTTTCACTTTCAAAATTGAATGGTCAGTGAAACATGGATGACGCTCATAGTCTAACTGAGATTATTCATGATTTGTGAAAACGGCCAAATGTAAATGTGAGCACATATGTAATGCAGGCCTAGCTAGGTCACCTTGGGCCTGCAGTACAGAAGTGCCTACATTTTCATTTGCTCATTCTTTCAAAGCAACAATAATGTCAACGACGTAACACAGCTTCAGATTGCTGCTAGCTGGAATAAAACCTTTGGCAACGTAGTTTATGAATACACTCCTTGTTTTTCACACGCTCTAACGTGGAGCAAAGGAGGTGATGTTTAAAACTTGCTCAAATCTGTATTATATTTTGAAGTCTATCACAGCCAATGCTATATACCAGTCTCCGCTGCCAATAGATATTCACACAGGCCATATTTTAGCAGTGTACATGCCTCCCTTTATCCATTCAGGCAGTATTTTGGAAGTTGCATACACCTGTGAGTAAACGACACTCATACTCACAACCGATGTTGGCGATACCAAGACACATGCCAAGCAGCAACTCATTGACACTGCCATGATCCTCTACCAGCTTGTTTTCATGGACACTAGCAGAGTTTCAGTGCAAGTTGGGAAAAAACCAGAGAACACAGTTTTCTAAGTAACATATTTATTTTTAAGCATGCACCTTTTGTTCAAATTTCTATATATTTGTGATTTGACATAGCAGAGAACTTCCCACTGTAATGTGCAAGCCGCATCCAAGTTCACAAAATGAGTTGAACACTATGTAAAGCACCACTTGAATAAATAAAAAGATTTTAGACAACTAAATGTATCACAAGGTAAAAAAGCACATAAACGCTGCTGACAAGGCACACACTACGGGAAAACATGTACAGAAGGAGTAAACAGGGCTCATACTTGTTTCAAAGCCCAAATTCAAGAATTTTTAGGCATTCCTATCGAAGGTTTTTGGAGGACGCAAAGCAGCATCGCAAGTATTACTTTTCTGCTCTAACAAAGTTTCCAGAACAATACGGGCAGCTTTATGCATTCGAAATACAAAAATGGGAATCAACCGAATGTGAACCTAGAGAGAATGAAGCAAACGAAAGTATAAAGGGCATGATTTTTAGGTTTTAACTGTAGAGTAGTAATTATGACATGAATGGAAAATAATTAAAGTGGAGGAAAAATGATATTGCTACATGTAGGGACCAAATCTACAACCTTGAGATGATGCGTCCGATGCTCTACCTGATCACATTAGGTTCCTAATGTGCACAACATTTCACAGCAACAATGATGCTGCTGTGATATCTTTTATATTATATAAGTATTTTTGTTCAGTTCCTTCGTCTCACTGTTTCAGCCAATGGGAAACTTTTCAGTTTATGAAGGTGATGTAAAACGCTTCTACTTTTTACGAGTACTGACCTGCTAAACAACAAAATGGTAATGACCACTTCAAAATGCTTCCCTCATTTCTACAATTTGATCGTTGAATACATTTTTGACTTCATGCAGTCATCAAGCTTTTCCTGTTTTTCAGCTCTGATAAGGATTGAGTCAAATGCGAACTGGACTTATGGCAGTAGAACAAGCAACTTAGCAGATATCCTCTACGTATAAAGTCAAGGTTTTTGCATACACAAAACAGCAATAAAAAGGACTGCGTGTGAGCGACTCACTAAGCCTAAGCAGCAATGCCATCAGCATTAGTCAGAAGTACTTCCTTTCTAGCATATAGCATCGCCATTTTTTTTTCAATTTTGCCTACATTAGGACAGTGGATGTTTGTTGAGCTAGATCTATCACGCGCAGAGAACTAGCTTAAAAAAGGAGAAATCAGCATAGGCACTGGAAGTGAAGTCGAGTCCCAAGGAGCCAAGTCCAGAGAAAGGGGAAGGCAGACAGAGAATTGGGAAAATGAAATGAATCATTAATCAACCAACGATGCAAGCAAGGTAAACACAGTAGCGGAGCCATCACTGAGCATGACATGTTCCCACAGTTTGCTTGACGAATGTTTACCCACCCCAGAAAACAATTACTCCAGTCAATATTAAACGCCATATGCCAAGAAATTCCAAGGGTCTTTAAGGAAAGAAACCAATTCCAGGTTTTTCAAGGGCCTTGAAAATGCACTCTACAATTTCAAGGGTTCTCAAGCGTTTCAAGAACCGGCATGCACCCTCAGTAAAGGAGCAGATCACAATTTATTGCGGAATGTGTGCCTTATTAACGCCATCAAAATACGTGAGTACAAGTTTGCCCTAGTTATACCCAGCGCTCACTTAATGCAACTGTGCATAAACTACCCATTACAATATTGCAACACTTGACTAGTGAATGCAGTTGGTGTTAAATTAGCGTAACGTGATTGTTCATACACCATGCACATTATAAAATCACAGTCGTTCACTGCTGGTAGCACCACCCATCTTCGGCTGTTCAGGCGACTTCTGTTCCCTCGACAGAAGTGAGGCCAGGGTGTTCTTTACATTCGTGCCCGGTGATTTCTGACAGAAAAAGTCTGTGAAAAAAGGACAGGGCATATATAGCTAAAAATTCCACGAGAAAAATATAAGAGAGCATGCACACGTCACGATGAAATTGTTTGATTAGTTCTGTATGGGTATAACTACAGTACATGACCAGCATTTTGCATTCCCCAGTAAAATGCAAAAGAGGGCGAAAACGAAAAGCACGATGTGCCAGAGCTTTATGAATAGCTTCTGTGTCAAAGGTGTGAACCATACGTTATCATTTTGGCTGCAACATAATATCCAGTGATACATATAACAGAAATAAGAGAAAAGACAGGGCAGAGCTCTTGCCTTCAGCTGCTGAAATTCATTCAAACACAAAATATCCCCAATGGGCAAAAATATGCTCCAGCGAGTGTGCCAGAAATTAACATTGAAGCAAGCCAGCAAAAATATTTCACTGGCGCGAGAAGTCATTGTCGGTAAGGTTCTTATTAATATCTGTGACTTGTCGCCCTGCGAGTTCAAAAATGGCACGCTCACATATTTATCACCAGCCATGAAAATACAGCAGTCTTCCTGCTTGTCTGTCTAAGAGCAGTCAGAGCCCACATATCTTGTTAAACACACGAGTTAAATTTTTAGTTTTAACAGTGAAGCCAATCGAGTACATTGCTCAGTGCATTTGCTCGCACACAAAGTGGATCCCTTGCATGTGTTATTGTTCAATTTTCATCAGCTGAAGCCTAGTCTTCTCTGGCAGTTGAGCTGCCAAAAAGATTGATCGGCCTCTACCCCTTCACTCCTTCTTTTCCTGTTCAGCGTAGGCGTTAGGAGATACGTCACAGCTAAAGCAATCACACAAACTAGCCCAACTCTCTCATTTGATTTCGCCTATTGAGCAACAATACGTTTAGTAAGAAAACTTACAAAACTACGGGGCCCCCAATTTTGAAGTAATTTTGTCTGTTTACCCAAGTTAGATGTGAACAGATTTACGAAATTCGCATCGTGCGCCATGTTTTCATTCTTCCTAAACAAAATTCCACGTCGTCGCAACAATTAAGGGTGGCTTCGTTTTAATTTGCATTGTACAATCTGATGTGCTCTTAAGTGCGTTTTGTAGCTCATAAGTACTGTTCACAGGCTTCTCTACAAAGAAATGTAATGAGAATGCTGACAGTGAAGTGTGTTTTCAAACTTCAGAACATCATTTTACTTCGGCTTTACTGCAGCTGTGCAAGCTGGTTACACTAAAGCCTGCAGAACACAATATCTATAAGAAATGTTCTGTTTTAAAAGTGGCACGTTCACAGTGGGATATACTTGTAAGAATAATATTTTTTATCACTATTAACTCACATTTACTGGCAAGCAGTCTACGACAGCCAAATGCTCCATGTGAAGTACGAGATCACAAAGAGTTGAGCAGTTACACAGTGGGATTTTAAGATACATGTCACGGTTGCAAGAAGCAAAACATAGCACACACCAAACGCCTATTGAGAGCTGTTTGATTTAGTCAGCTTGTTAAAAAAAATAAACATGTTTTCCCTAACTTAGCTGCGAACTTGATTGATGGCGTGTTAAAAATGGGCTAGGTGCTTACCGGCAAACAAGCACCAAACATCACTTGCAAATATAAGTAGACCACCAAGTTTGAAATATCAGACAGGACAATGTTAGCGAACAAGCTGTTGAACGCCAGAACAATGTAAAAAATAATATAGAATTCACTGAGCATTACAGTGCAAGGAGCATGCATGCGAAGATTTTCTTCGCAAACACGGATTAAAAAATAAATGCATAAATGAAGGATGAAGATCTAGAGGTGCACTGTATGCAAATCTGGCGACAATATAGCACGCCATCAATAGACGTGATAGCAGAAGTAACATTGCTCACTGCTAAGACACTTGATGTGTCCATTTTTTTCCTTTCCCTGTGAAAATTACTTTTTTGAAACTGTAATACATGGCTGGATTTTACTAATAACCTTGAATTGCTAGTCAGCACTATGGCCATGCTCTACCAGTCTTGTCCTTCATTAGATTTTGTCCTGCTTCGCACATAAAGGTACAGAATAATACTAAATGCCATAGTCCGCTGCCCGTTCATTGGCACAACTTGGTTAGGGCAAATACAGTGCCAAGACGGCACTCGAACACACAAGCATGCATACCTTGCAACTCATTTTACGAAGATTATACTTCATCGTGAAACTGAAAATAAATTTGGCCCTGCCACGGTGGTCTAGTGGTTATGGCGCTCGGCTGCTGAACCGAAGGTCGCGGGATCGAATCCCGGCCGCGGCGGCTGCATTTTCGATGGAGGCGAAAATGTTTGAGACCCGTGTACTTAGATTTAGGTCCATGTTAAAGAACCCCACGTGGTCGAAATTTCCGGAGCCCTCCACTACGGCGTCTCTCATAATCATATCGTGGTTTTGGGACGTTAAACCCCAGATATTATTATTATTATGAAAATCAATTTGTTAATCCTGCCTTGCATCGACGTCCCAAGTTCCCTCAACAGTCAGATATCGGACTATCGCACTGCGCAGGTAGTTGACAACGCATTTTTTAACATTAGTGTTAGTGCAAGGTATCTTTTTTAAAATCTTTTTAACTCAAATCATTCAGCACATCCTACTATAAGCAGGTGGCCACAAGCATGAATGGCCAAGTGGAACGTTTATATGACGTGCGCTTCCTATTACGTATTGTTTCCTGTCTTAGGGTTGCTCACGATATGGGTGCAATAATTTTCTCAATTGAAAAGGTCTAAACTGTCTATTTGTAGCGATGGAAACAAATATATGCCATTTAATATTGCCTTGTAAAGACTTGCAGGAAGAATGCTTCCAGATTTTACAGCAAGCTGTCCCCCACTTCAGTCCCTTGAGCAGCTGTCTACGCTGGATACATGCATAACAGATACCACGAAAAGTTCCGTCAACTTGCGCACAAAGAGGGCTTACAGTACACAGGTAGTAAATATTAAGCATGATGGCTTAATACAAGCATATCATTATATACCAAAACTGTCCTCGAAAATGGGCCTACGATGCATTAGGGCCAAATATTAGAAGATCAGTGGCTAACAGCAAAAAAAATGTAATTATGCATATGGTGTCGAATTTCCCTACCATTGTGTATTACCAAAGCGTGAAATGTACAGCTTGCCATATAGGTAATTTGAGCACAAGAAAATTTCAGGAGCACTCCAATCAAAATATTAAATAAATATATCTGTGGTCAGATGTGCAGAATGGAAGACAATGAGCCCATTTATTGTATCGCATCATGAATGTGGAGACTTCAAAAAAGCTACAGATTCAGTAAAAGAGCAAGAATTCCTGACGGGACAGAAAAGACTGAGCACAATGTCAGTTTTTCTGTCCCTCTGCTGTTCTTTCAGTTATTAAATCTTGGGCATGCTCTAACAACATTCCCAATTTTCCTCTATTGAAAAAGCTATCCTTGTTGTACTAAAGTCTATTCACATGCAGACCTGGTTCTGTACACTACAAGTGTCTGTTCAGTTTAACAAGTCCTTGATCCAGTCCCCTTCTTTTGTTCTTTCATAGCGAGGGCCTCGCGCCAGCCAACTTTATGCCCTCAGGTAGCACATGAAGGTTTATTGGTCAGCTACCAGCTCTTAAAGAGTTCACGCTCTACGCGACACCAGCTTAGCTATGAATGGTGGAGCATCAGATGCAATACTGTGTTGTAGGTTCAGGCCCTGGCAGCAGAACGTTGTATTTTTGTCCACATTAATTCCTCTTTATTTATGTCACAATTACTACACTACATTTAAAACCTACCAATGATCTCCCCTATACTTCCCTTGGCTTCATCACGTTGTGTCTAACAAAAAAACTGAGCCCCTTGATGTATTCCATTTTTTCTCGTTTGTTCAATTTCTCAGTGCTGTGAGCACGCCTGAGAACCAGTAACCTCACTGTGATCTCCAAATATGTATGCACATATCAGAAATTGCGTTCTCTAATTAATGACTTCATAAACAAAAGCAGCATTGGCACCAGTTTCACTGAACGCTACATCTTAACTGTGCATCTGCACATAAGAACGGCCCTTTCAATTTCCTCCTTTAGCAAAACAACAAGGAAAACAAAACCTGCACAACACAATCAAGTAGTGTTTCGATGCACCAGCACAGCCTAAACCATTTGGTATAAGAAGCTTTTGCAATGGTGCTAGTTCACTGTTACAGGAATTGTGTTAGAATATGTATGGCTCATCAAAGGAAATATGAAAGAACATGTCGAATATCTCACACATTTTTTATCAGGCACAAATACAGCAACAAGCAGAGCGTGTACTTGCTTATTAAGCTTAATTGAACTGACACTAATTATCAAGAACTCGTTACCAATTTTTAATTACAGACTTGAGTGCAGCTGTTTATATAAGAAGTTGTGGTGCATGACAATTGATCGCATAACAAGTTTTGCTTGAAATGTCGTCACTTACTTGTCACGTGTAGTTCAGAGACGCCGCGTTTCCTGCGCGCCCAGTTTCGATACCGACATTAAAATTTAAATTGAATATGTCGGATTACGTAAAAGTTCCCCGATTTCAAAAAAATAAAGCTACGGACGCGACTGTTGAGGATGGTATCGCAGCGGTTTCCGCATATCGGGTGAGGTGATCGACACACACTATGACCCAGCGGTTATTGTTCGAAGACTGCGGAAACGGTCCTAGCAGGTAGATACCAACTTGCTCGAAAGGCGCAGTGAGCGGCGCTACAGAATGAAGAAGTCCGTGTGAAGCGCTTGTGGGTCGCTTGTGACACTGGCACTTGTCGCAGCTCGAGACGTATTGCTTCGTACATGTTCGCATTTTAGGCCAGTAAAACCGCTCCTGCATTCGGTGTAAGGTGCGAATGAATCCAAGATGGCCTGACGTCGGATCATCATGCACGGCACGGAGAACATCGCGCCGCAGGCTGTCGGGAACAACCAATAAATACCGGCCACCATGAGCCGAATAATTTGTCTTGTATAACAGTCCATCTCGAATGCGAAATCGAGCACTGCCCTTAGGACTGCGAGCGTCGGCGAACAATGGGTCCAAACATAAATCATTGGGCTGTTCCCGCTGGAAGATGGTGGCGTCAGGAAACGTGTGAGAGAGAGCAGAAAAGCAGATGTCGGAGGTGTCCGCATCATCTTCCGTTGTTGACAAAGGAAGACGAGAAAGGCAATCCGCATCAGAATGACGCCTGCCACTTTTGTATGAAACATTAAAGTCAAATTCCTAGAGCCGGAAAGCCCAGCGCGCAAGGCGTCCAGAAGGGTCTCGGAGGGTAACGAGCCAACACAGGGAATGATGGTCGGTTACAATCGTGAACGGACGCCCATACAGGTAACAACGGAACTTCTGAACAGAAAAAACAGCTGCCAAGCATTCTTCGTCTGTCACAGTAGAACTCCTTTCTGCCTTGCTCAGGCAACGACTAGTATAGGCGACCACATGCTCTTCATCATTATGGCGCTGAACGAGCACGCCTCCGGTGCCAATACCGCTTGCGTCACAGTGCACTTCAGTAGGCGCAGATGGATCAAAGTAACGAAGGAAAGGCTCTGACGTAAGCAGAAAGTTTAGTTCAGAGTATGCAGCATCACATTCAGATGTCCATTCGAATGGGCTGTCTTTCGCAAGAGGCTGTTCAATGGATACACGATGTCCGCAAATTTCGGCACAAAGCGTCGAAAGTAAGAACAAAGCCCTAGGAACCTGCGGAGTTCTTTTACAGACTTGGGTGGCTCAAAGGTGCTGAATGCTTCAATTTTTCGAGCGTCGGGCCTGACACCATCTCTGTCGACCAGATGGCCGAGGATCAATGCCTATCGTTCACCAAAGCGGCGCTTCTTTGAGTTCAAAACCAAGCCAGCCTTTAGACACAGTCCAGGACGAGGCTTAAGCGGGCGTTATGCCTCGTCGAATGTGCGTCCAAAAATAACCACGTCGTCCAAATAGCACAAACACACTTCCCATTTAGGACCGCGAAGAATCGAATCCATAGATCTTTCAAAAGTTGTGGGAGCATTGCAAAGCCCAAACGGCATAACATTAAATTAGAGTCCATCAGGCGTCAGAAATGCGGTCTTTTCCTTGTCAGCAGGGTGCATGGAGATCTGCAATACCCTGATCTTAGGTCAAGTGACGAAAAGTAAGAAGCTGAGTGCAGGCCGTCAATGACGTCGTCGATCCGAGGCAGCGGATACACATCCTTTTTAGTCGGGGCGTTCGGTCGTCTATAATAGGCGCAGAACCTCCAAGAGCATCTTTCTTCTTAACCAAAATGACAGGCGCTGCCCACGGGCTGCACGACTCTTCAATAACGCCTTTGTGCAGCATATCCTAAACTTGGTCAGCAATGACTTTCCCTTCCGATGACGACACCCGGTAAGGTTTTTGCCGAACCGGATGAGCAGAGCCTGTATCAAACCTGTGTTGGGCTCGAGAACACGGTAAGGACAGTCCCGCTCCTCCTTTTCGCGAAAGTCTTACACGCACGCATGTCGTCCTAATAGCTGAACCAGCGTTTGTTGCTCATATGACCGTAGCGTCTTGCTGACCATGCTCAAAATGTGTGTCTCGTAGGAGCAACTGCATTTGGAAATTGTTAAGTGTTTTTCACTTTTTTCGTCATCGATGGCTGCAATAGAACTCTCCGTGGCATCATCGAGCAGTGCGAGCTTCATTCCTCAAGGAAGAATAACCGGCACTGGCGAACAGTTTAAACACCCACAGAAACGTTGTTCCGTTATTAGTCGATACCACACAACGAGGTACTCTTATGTCTTTCTTTGCACACGTAGCCGTGAGAGGTTGAACAGCGGCATCAAAGGATGTCACGGCAGCAACTGAAGAAGATACGGCAATTGACCTCATGGACCATGGTGGTACTGTGAGCTCTTCAGAAACAATCAGTGTGTCTTCCGCAGGCGTCGGCTCGCTAAGGAGATCAGGAACAATGTCACCACTAACAGAAAGCTCACCGGTACCACAGTCGACGAAAGCACCACACTCTTGGAGGAAGTCAATCGACTGTCTCGTCTAAAGGCACTCGCTTGCGATCTTGTTCAGACAAAGCTGCGCGTCCGTTGGTTGGGGCCACGACGACGCAACGCTGCCGTCGATTCCATGTCAAAGAACGACCCGAACGTCCCGACACACGATGGAAGTAGTACGTGGAAGTAGTAATTTGCGTCGCACGAGGTATAGCCGAGCTGCGTGACGGTAAAGCAAAGGTGGTGCTGACAAATTTCAGCCACGAAATAGGCACCTCAACCACGGCCGCTACATAAAAAAAAAAACAGGTGCGGCCTGCTGCGTCGCGTCGCTGTCAATGGGCGAGCGCGGGTCGGCTGAGCGGCAGCTGTTTTGGGTGAGGGCGCCACTAGCATGGTCCTCAAGGCACACGCCGGTTTGGGGTACTATGTGATGGCCTCAGGATTTATGCGTGTCCGTGTGCTTTTTCGTGTGCTTTCTCGTGTCTATCTTGTGTGTGACCGCGCGTGTGAGCACCTTGCCTCATGTTTATTGCGCCTGAGTACGGTTTTTTGGTGTGCGCGTGTGTGGCAGACGGTTTTTTCTAGCGGTGTGATGACGCGAAGCTGTTGTGTGTCGCTGTGCAACTCGAACGTTGAAAAGACGCTACTGTGAAGTACCGCGTATTCCCATGCGATCTACAGTGCCGGGAAGCGTAATATTCGTAACAGAGCACTTCTTTCTGTCACGAACGAGCGCTAAAACAGGCGCGCGCCGCCACATCCTGACTGCAGCATCAAGCCACTGCGCCGACTGCTACCCCCAACGGATGCGCGCAACGAAAAAAAAACGACAAACATCAAAAGGCGCCCAAGGCGAGCCCCTACCTTCTCCACCGAAGACGCCGTCGCAGTCGCGACAGCCTAACACCCGCGCAGATCGGGAGAATTCAAGAAAACAAAGTGGAACCGACCGATTCCGCAGACGAACCAGCGAGACGAATCCCTTTCCCCTAGCTGTCACTGCGCTACGTGCTACGAGCCGAACAATCACTTGCAGGGTTGCCACTGACTTTCGAGTAAATGTCGCCAAACTACGAGCAAAAAGTCGCCAAAAGTCGCCATTTGTTTACAAATTTCGCCAAACAACTCGCCATTCTAGATATGTGCGTCATACCTAATAATAAAAATTTCCTCTCACGTATAGCCCCGTAGAATACAGTACCATCCAAGTCCCTTAAGTTATATTGACATTTCTCAATGACAGTCGTATGGCCCGCATTACCATGGGAGTGCATGCTGCTGCTTCTCCGACTAGCCGCAAGATGTGCGTGGTGGAGCAAGGGTGAATGAATGAAACACTCACGATATCCTTCCATCCCTGTCCGCTCGTTTCAAAGGTAGAAGTGTGATAAACATTGGGCGAAAACTGTGAAAGCGTTGTTTGTAGCCAGCGTTACGCGAACATTATGAATTAAAAGGATTAAGAGGTTTATTGAAGGTAAGACGACAGAATTCTTACAAGAACCGATCACTACTGAGTCTTACACCTTTCTGTGTGAACTAATATGATAAAGGACGTCACCGGCCCTTTCTTATAGTCCCTTATATCTACACCACATCCGCCGATCACGCTGCTCGCGCATCACACCAGGAAGCAAACATTGTCCCAATTCCGCTTTCAAGGACAGACGCTGCAAGGCAGATTCGACAACTGGCCCGCAGTCTCACACTTACGGAGTGGAACGCACCAAGCATCAGACATACCAGACTACATCAACTGAACCCTTCACTGCAACTCCAACCTCCATCCGGCCTTCATCGACGCGAAGCTTCGCTTCTCTATCGCCTTTGGTTGGGAGTTGCTTTTACGAAGGCATATACAACGTTAATCGGAATGACGGACAGCGCGGCGTGTGATGTTTGCGCCACCGAAGAAGACATCGAACACCTGCTGTGCCGCTGCCCTCGTTTTTCCTCGGAGCGACAAGTACTGTCCAACGCACTGCGGCGACTGGATGATAGGCCAATTTCCGTGCAGGTGCTACTACAGCACCGTCCACATCTCACAGCGGCCCACAAGGCAGTGAAAGCACTCGTGTTTTTTGAGAACGACGGGCTTATGCGAACGCCTCTGACTTGTGGTGCAATCCCGCACGCTGTAGTGAATGCATTGCATCTCTTCTCTCTCTCTCTATTTTTTTCTCTTTCCTCCCTTCTATTTCTCGTCTTTCTATTCCCCTTCCCCGACCCCCCAGTGTAGGGTAGCCAACCGGAAGTGTTTCTGGTTAACCTCCCTGCCTTCTCCTTTTAGGGGCGAAGCTCCTTAAGGCGGCACCCGTTCGTCCCTCGTAGTCGTCGTGGTCGTAGTAGTGAGTAACAAGTCTTACGCTTTGACCTCCAAGGTGGTGCCGGTGGGAGATTTCTCCTGTGCGTTGTTGAACAATAAAAAATTCGCAGCGTGCGCGTTAACTAAAAGCCGAATTCTTCTGTCTCTCATTCCCCATTAGCAGCCATTGGCATGTTCCAGTAGGAAACGTTAGTAGAAGTAGAAGTGTAAGTGTTAGCTAAAAGCCGACTTCTTCTGTCTCTCATTGCCATTAGCAGCCATTGTTTACCTCCAAGGTAGTGCCTGGTGAGATTTCTCCTGTGCGTGATTAAACAATAAAAATTTTGTTCAAAACGCCGTTGATTGATGAAATAAACCAACGAAAGACGCCAGATGTTTTGTAAAAGCAGAACGAAAGAACGCCAGATGTTTTTCTTAAAGTGTAGTAGTAGTAGTTATATGTAGCCACCTCGCCCGATCGTCAACGGGCGAGGTGGACCGGCAACGGCGCGAGGACCCTGCCGTACGAGAGTTAAATCACACTAAAAGACATACTTTGCGGGCGATACACTCTAGTGAGCTTTCAACTTTTCGTCTTAATGTACATGATAAAGAAATTATTTCTACGAAAAACGCAAGGCACACCTTGAGCAATATACTTGGTTTTGGGACGCTAAATGGAACCATGAGGCGATGCGAAGCCGGAGCACCTGCACGATCGCGTTCCGTTGGCTTTCGTTGGGCATGCTACCGACCTCGCGTCGTGGAACGCGCGTCCTGTCTTCCCTCTAGCCTTGCCTTTAATTCGCACAGGGCGAGCGGGGAATGCGGTCGCTCTTGGCGCTCTTTCGCTCGGGAGCGGACTTCTTCCTTGCATTTCACCGATCACAAGTGATAATGAAGGGACCACGTAAACCAACAGTACAATAAAAGTTTGATGTTTAATATATAAACGATGTTTCACACTCTTCATATTATGTACTGGGCGCATTTCACGGAAGAGTTTCACGGTTTACAGATGATTCCCTCCGTAGCTTCGCCCCACTCATCATCATTCACCCCGTGGATATGCTGTGATTTTTTTTTCTGTTTCCTTCCTTCCTTCCTTCCTTATATCTACACGCGTCAATCCGATGCGTTATTAATGAACAGGTAGGCAATGTAAAATGTTATATAGCAATTGTTTTCATTGCACACGCTCACCGAGAGCAGTGGAAAATGCCTGAATAAATAATTTTTTATTGCACAAACAGCCGCGTACCCGCCTCTCTTCGCTATTCCAAAACAGTTTTTACCAGCTGAATTGGGGGTACTGCAACAGTAAATAAGTCGCCGAGCTATTCAGAACATTTGGAGCTTTGACGGAACAAATGGTTGGAACCTTCAGCCCCTTCAGAAGCGAAACTTTAGAGAAGCTTAAAGCGCCGAAAGCTATTGACTTATAATCAAACACTGCCCCCTCGCGGTTTACATTTTGCTAGAATGTCTCTGGGGGACGTTGCCGTATCTCCTGCCTCTAGATGAATTGAGGAGATACGCACGAGTTACAGGACGGACATACGGAATGACGCGTAATGTGCACATTCCACTCTTGGGTCTAAAACCAACAAAAATACACATAATGTTGCCGCTCATTCGTTGGGAAGACACTGAGCTTAGGATGCATAACTCAGTGGAGACCTAAGCCGAAAATCGCCAAAAATTCGCCATGTCGCCATTCATAATTTTAGGTCGCCACGGGCCCCTCAAATTCGCCAATTTGGCGAAACGTAGCCACCATTGGCAACCCTGATCACTTGGAATGTTCGCGAAACCGGAAAGGATCCAAACGAGAGACGACGGAGGGTAGGACGGTATGGTGAGGTCGGCGAAGAAGTTATGTTGTTCGTGTGAGTCGTGTAGTGCGGTCAGTCGATCTTGGATGATCTAGTGATGACACCATGGGTGCACTGTTTAGAAGAGTGTCGCCGAATGACGGTGACCAGAGCTGGAGTTCGTTTGAGTGTTTGCTGGAAGAGAAATATTCCAGAAACGTTCGAAGAATTGTGGGCTGCACACGTTTGGTGAATATGGATGAGAGTGCATTTGTAGCACGGTATGTTCGTTCCCGTTGTTTTAAACACCATTTAAGTGACGTCGTATGTTGTAATTGATACCTGCCGAGTGTGGATGTTTGCGTGATGCTTGTACTGCCTTAACTGAGAATATATTTTGTTTGTGTTGTCAACTCTTGGCTCTAACTCTTGCTTTGGACCACAACCGGCATTTGTTGGCGCACTAAAAGGACCTACATTTAAATTGTGTGTGCTTTCGTGGTGCGTTTCGGTGGGCCGATAAGTCAGCCCTTGGAACCTGCCCGGCGAGTTCCTGTCTATTAAAGGGATCAGTGATTGAGTGACACTTTTCATTTCAGTTGAGTCAAACGGGC
Organism: Rhipicephalus sanguineus; assembly: GCF_013339695.2. NCBI lineage: Eukaryota > Metazoa > Arthropoda > Arachnida > Ixodida > Ixodidae > Rhipicephalus > Rhipicephalus sanguineus. The sequence goes on along the minus strand of NC_051183.1, from coordinate 121,538,424 downwards.
ATCATTCATGGAGAGTATTGAGGACCACTCTACAAAACATTGGTACTCCTAGGGCAAACTGTTCACATATGTGGGGTAATCGGCAGTTCTAATAACGACTTCAATATACAACCTGTAATGTGCAACTATAAAACGCCTTATCTACGGCCTGATTGGAGTAAGTGTCGGGCGTACAAACGCGGCTGTCGAAGCGCTTCTCCGTGAACAGCTGGACCGGTGTGGTGGCGCCAGAGCGGGCGCAAGGAGAACTAGGCCCCGGACACCGTTTCGGCGCCACGCAGCAGGCCGCACCTGCTTTTTTATGTAGCGGCCGTGCCTCAACATTGGTACGACGGTTGCCTACATCGACGAATGTGTAGCCGCCAGCGATGCTTTCGCCCTCTTTGCAGCTGCCGAACCTGCTTCGACAAATAGAGGTCCCGAACCGGATTTTGACGTCAACCCGAGCCTTCCGAAGGTCAGACAAGACCAGCTCAAAACCCTGCTCTCGCAATACAAGGACTGTTTCTCGTCGTCATCGCGGGTCCGACAAACGCCCCTTACCCAGCACCTCCACTACATGTCACGTGGTCGTGACGTCGACGAAGACTGCAGTCAGCACGTCCGAGATGAAACTGTTTATTTGGCCGAACTTATGACCGGGAAACTGAAAGTCAAACTACAGCAAGACACTGATAGCAGCGAACAGAGCGTCGACCATCGATCAAAACCGACAAGCGGTGAAGCGCGTGGTCATTTATGCATGTGCCGTCGAATATTCCAGCGTTATCGCTGGTTGTCGCGCATGTTCTAGAATAAGCTCGAGCGTTCGCGTCTTGCGCGCAATCTTAACAAAATGATCTACTACAATCGCGAAGCTTCTCGAACACTGCGGCGTGGACAGCGTCGAGCATTGATAACCGTCCTTGCTGGTCAAACCCGAATACAAGAAGTGGAGGTGGCAATATCCTCAACGGAAATACGTCAAGGGAGCAGTGGTGCACCCCCGGCATAAAACACATTCGTGTTAATATTGTTACAGTGGGTCCAATCCAGTGAAGCAGCAGCAGCGACAACAATAGAGGTTCGAGGAAGAGAAGAACGACGCACAGTACCGGCGGGGACTTGCCATCCATCCCCTGTAAATTAACCTGTATTTAACCTCGTTTACGAGTCCGTAACAATATATAGAGAGAAATAAATAAATAAAGCTAAACCAATAACAGATAAATAAAGAGAAGACAGGAAAACATGGCTGATCCCTCCGTCATAGGAATCGGTGTAACACGAAAGTGAAACGTGTCTTCACAGAAGTAGTGCTTATTGTGTAGTGATATATGAGAGCTTGTACAATGTCTATTCGTGTTTAGCAGCTATAGCACCGTTTGACGTGGATGCACCCATGTTGACAGTATGTCTCTATCGCGACGACTAACGCCCATGATCATGAATAAACCGTTGTGGTAGCTGACGGTGTGAACATATATTTGGACACAGCGAATCGTGAATCCCGCGTAAGGATATCAACAAGCTCATAATCAACACTGGTACCCGGTATGCACTTCTTCAAAGCGTCGTCAATTAAGGAGAGAAACGGCACGGTACGCGCTTTCTAGTAATGGGTAGCCGACGCCTGTGCTCATGCATACATAACACACACTGCGCTTCAGCAACACGGGAGGTAGAGGCAGTAGAGGTTCGTAGCCTGAGCCGCAAACGCGTGCGTCCCGCTGGCCTCTGTCTCGCAGGCGCTGTTCTCGCTCCACCAAGGCACGACATTCGCCCGTCGAAATCGCGTCTTTTCTGCAACGCATATTGCAGCCGTTTTGTTAGTCGGTGCTCTCGCAAGTGAAGCAGTCGGGGGCGAGAAATCCCGTTGGTGCACGTGGAAGCTGCACTACTGCGATGAGCCGACGCACGCTAACACGAAGCCAAAGGCAAAGAACGTAACTGCATCAATGGTGCCTCGGCGACGCCAGCGCAGCCAGTCTACCTCCTGGTATCGAGTCGCTTTACCCACTTTAACCATGACCTCCGATATCGCGTGCAATATCGGAGTAAGCGCTAGTAAGTGTGGGTCGTGAAGCATTACTTCTTTTCACATCTCACAGACGGCGGCACCGCCCCGCTCCGCCCGCCGGAAAAGAGAATGTGTGAAAGATATAAGGCGCGTTCGCACCGTGTCTAGCATCTTCCGAGTTAGCTTAGTCGGTAGGGCGTCGGACGCTTGCCGTCGCGGCCGCAACGTCGTGGGTTCGATTCCCAGCGGGGTATCTGTTTCTTGGTTTTTTTTTCTTTCGCACCCGTTGGTGTCCATTTTATCAACGTCATATCCGTGACGGATGTACTTGGTGGACCCCGGCATAAAACACTTTCGTGTTAAAATAAAGAGATGAAGAAAGAGAGAAACAAACAAGGCCACCGAGCTCCGTAGTTCTTTCAGGCTTGCACCACTAGTGCCACCCTGCCTTAGTTCACTTGCAATACCACCCGCACGGACACTAGGCGCATTTCTGATGTTGGTCTTAAGATCCGCATAATGTTCAAGACTGGTAACATTGCCCAGTGCGTCTTATGTTTTACGCGCAAGTGAAACCACGTGAGGGTAACTAAGGATTGTTGCTCAAGAGAACGGCATACGCGCCGGTCATCCGCTTTGGATAGATTAGAGTGCGTGTGGGAGTGCTCTTTTCTGTACTGTTCTTCCACAGAATAATGCGTAATGATTCTTTTGGGTGCGTACTGTTGAATAATCGGGTAATGTAGTTAAGTAACACAAAGACACTGATTGTAGATTTCTTATATTCTTTTTGTTCTTTTTGATGCAGCATATCTGGCCCTGTGCTTTGGAACTGAAGAGCAAAGGTCTGGAGACCGTGAGTATATTAAGCAGTAGCATGAATGCGACCATAATTTAAATGTTCCACGCTCGAGATCGTGTCCCTTTTTAAAACAAATATCTTAACGAATAATGGCACGCAGACACGAAGACGTTACAGTAAATGCATGCTAGAGATACATACGTTCGTTGCAGAAGTCAAAGTTGAAGGACAGTAAGTAGCGACGTCAGCAGTAGTACTAGTTGCATTAGTAGTCATAATCTGAGTCATAAAAGTAGTACAGGCGGCTGATTTACAACCGCCAGTACTAGTTCACAAAAACCAGTGCTAATGTCGGGACGCCGTCTCCACGGCGCCTACTTTTCTTCGGTTTACCGCTCTTCTTCGGCCATCATGAAGACTATGAGCTCAACGAACGAAAACCAAAAGCAAGCTCAAATACATGCAAAAATCTTGCTGGGAAACATCTAAGGTACCTGGTACCAGCCGCTGTATCCGCGTAGAAAATTGCAAAACGTGTGGGCAATGTGGTTCGTATTTTACACGGCTAAGTCCAGAGAGTGCAATCAAAAAGCTAGAACTCTCCGAAACATGTGCAAGCCTGCACAACACGGAAACGCGATGCAGATGCTCCACAGATGGGAGAGTTATGAGACACCCTGAACCCTCAGGCGGGTTTTCTTGCATGTGAGTCGATGCCAGATTACGTTGACTTGTAGGTTGAAGTGGCACAAAGCCTTAGCGGGAACGATGGGCACTGGGATGTTTGTGCGACAAGACCAAAACCAAATATGCAGTGCCAGCCTCTCTCCGGAGAGCCTGCTCCTTAGCTGTAGTTTTATTTGCCTGGTAATTAATGGGTATTAACCTGTCGAAGTATATGTAGCCAAGGCGGTGGCTGCCATTCGAGGTAGGCGGAATATTTCGGACTTTGGCAGTTATCTCACAAAACGACAAAACATTAGTTACGCAGCCGGTGACGCGGAGGAGACGGCTGGAGGTCGCGCCTAAAAAACATTGCTACCCTATGCCAATTTTGCGTAACTACCACGCATGATAACTTTAACAAGCGTAGCCTATCACACAAGAATCAGAAGATCAACGAGGCATATGTCGACGAATTCGAGCCATTCCGATTATCATCTTCTCGACTATTCGCACAATATTTTTAATAGTTAAGAGGTGAGCTCAAGACAGTGAAAGAGAGATGGCGTGAACGCGGGCACACCATAATCACCGCCATTGGCGTGGGGGTTGGAAACAGTAATCGCCATTTATCTTCTACTAAACATTCATGTGAATAAGTGATTATACCACTGATATCACGTTAAAGGAAACCAGACTTTTTAATGATGCGGTTGACTGACCCAGAGTGCTGGATCAGCAGGCCCAGTATAATATTATGTAGCTGCACAATTTTTAGATGCGTATTAACTCTTTGACTAGCCTGTGTAACGCTGTCCGTCCGTCCGCGCAAACTCGCGAGGCAACGCGCTTCCCTAGGCGCAGGTGTTGGAGCGGTGCCAAGTAGGTCACGCCGGAGCTGGGCGTTGATGTCACGCACCCCTCGCACGCTTCCCTCGCAGGTGCGCGCGTACGTCACTCTCTCTCTCAGCCACCGGAGCGCCGCAGCTGCCGGCTCCAACGCCCGCTCGCCTCCCGTGTCTGCGTTTCAAACAAACGTTTACACCAGTAAACGCTACACCGAGTTGCGCTTCAAACGAATCTTACAGCGCTCACCGCAGCACCCGCGTTAGCGCCGTTCAACCCGTGACGCCACCCGTGTGCAGCTCTGCTGCTTCGCATCCCATCAGCGTTCCCTTCGGGGAGATGGTCCAATTTTTTTCATACGAAACTTGGTGGTTAATACGCATCAGGCACCAGTAAGGTTTCATAATGCGATCGAAAATGCGCTGTCTTCATGACATCACATGAATTTTTATTTATTAGAAGAAAGCGGCGCGACATGAAAGTGTTTGAAGAGGTGAGTACGGCAGTCATGAAGAGTCAGACTTTGTCTTCTGAGAACACGCATCATAATGCCCGAAAATGTGATCAATGCTTTTCAGCGTCAGGTACCGCTTTCAAAATCAGACAGATCCCATGCATTGTGGGAATCGAAGTAATGCGATGCAGCCAGCAAGGAGCCGCACACATCGCCTTTTTTGCCTTCGAGGTAAATAAGTCATTGATGCTATCACAAGTAGTTCACTAGGACATGCTTGTCAAGCATGCATGCATGTACAGTCTGGTATGTACCATGCAACTGAAACTTATATTCTGGTATATACAATACATCACCTGTCATTTGAGTTCATCACGCACTCATATCATGCCATATCAATTTTGGTATACATCCAGTTAATAAAACGGCCGGAGACGCACCATCGGCGCGGCATGTAAATCATGTTATACAAGACACTGATTTGCATATTAGTACCTATTATTCGCGTTCGTCCTACAGTCATGTCGCGCAATACCAAATTTTGGTGTATATCAAGCTAGCGAAACGGCCGCGAGCGCACCATGAGCGTGGCATGTAAAGCATGCCGTACATGACATAAATGTCATTATTTTCATGTTACCACCTGCCGTTTACATTTCTCATGCAGTCACGTCACACCATACCAGTTTTGGTGTATACAGAGTAAAACCTCGGTGATACGATCCCGGCTCGTACGAATTTCGGGGTGATACGAATTTTTCTGCGGTCCTGGCCAAGGCCCATTAGCCTGCATTGTATCGAAGTACGGTTGTTGCGAACCGATTTGCACCCCGCGACGTTTGATACGAACGTACACTAGCGCACAGGCAGGAATAGGTGCTGCCCGCGCTGTCGCGGAAGACGCGGCAGTCACGCGTGGGCGCGGGCATACGCGCTGCGCGACCATCAACGGTGCGTCGTTGCCTCCATAGAGTTTCCTACAATGACCTAGAGGGAACTCTGGCGCTGCGATCGTTCAGCCACCATGGGAATGATGGGTAGTACACGGATTTGCCTAGTCTTCGTGCTTGTGGGCTTCGCACGCACTTGTGGCTTTGTTTATTGCTATGTTTTGGTTTTCTTTCGGATAAAAGAATGGATCGTTGTGAACTTCGTGACCAGATTTGAATCGGTGAGCCTAAAGAAATTAAAGTGGTGAAGTGAAACTGCTGATTTTTGCTGAACTTCGTTTTGCGACAAAGCGGATGCAGGCGACGCGGAGCCAAACGGAGCCGAAAGAACGAAGTTTAGACAAATCCGTGTACTACCCATGATTCCCATGCTGGCTGAAGCGCGATGCATTGCAGCTCCCATAGACACTAGCGCCAGAGTTCCCTCTAGTAAGTATTGTAGGAAACTCTATGGTTGCCTCCAAGATAGTGCGCGCGAATCTTGGAGGCCTTTAGGCGCCTTCGCGTTTAGATTACAGATGACGTTGACGTCACGCTTTATTTTTTTCTGACGCGTTGACGCGTGCTCCTGTGCATGAGGCAGCAGCGTCTTCGCACTGTGTTAACACGTGCCTGCCACGTCGATGCAAGCCATGTCCCCGTAACCAGACGCTCTATGAAACAAGACTGAAACTTGGGCTGCGGGTCCGTCATGAAGTCCCATTAAAGGTGGACGAAGACCCCAAGAGACGAAGCGGAGGGTCTTGGCGAAGGATCTTGGCCTCTATCTATCGTGTGCAAAGCGCTTGTTAAGTCACTTTCGCCGCAGTACTCTGTTGTCATGCAGAAAAGCGTAGTGAGATTAGGAAGGGGCTACTGGCGGTCACGGGGCACAACACATCTGGTTCATTACTTACACACGCGCGGACGCACCGTACATTTACGAGTACAAGTATGATCGCTGACGTCTAAAAACTTTACTGGCAATCATTCAGAGCTGTCGATGACGTCGCTGCGGCCCTGAGAAACGCTAAATAAAAACGCATGCCAACTTTCTTTTGTCGCATACTAATTTTCCATGTTTTCTGGTGATACGAATTTCGGATCATACGAATATTTTTGGTTACCCCACGAGATTCGTATCACCGAGGTCGATTCCACGAAAGATCGAAAAAGGGTGTATATTTGATGTTTCCGATTTTCCTGATAATTTTGTATGTTGTGCACATATGACTGCACAGCACGAAACCGCAGTTCGTTTTCAAATAAAAAATTTTTTCAACACAGGAAAATTCGACAAGTGTCGAAGGTTGACGACGACCATTTTACGAAGAGTGCGTTTTCGTAAATTCGCAATCATGCTGGCAGCCACTGAAGCTATATATTACAAATATCTTTCTTTTTGGCGGAAGTAGAAGTAAAGAGGAAATAGCTCTTATCATTTCATGGAATTCTGAGTAAATTATGTATTTTTAAAAATTCACGAAAAACGCTGCGTTTTTGAAAATCAGTCAAATTTGGGACGCTGTGGCTACTTCTGTGAATATCTTAGCTTGTTCATATTTGTAGTATGAATAGGCCTTTATGTGACTAATGAACCTCTGCACTTTTATTTCTCTAATAATTTTCAAAGTAGTAAATTTTCATGCTCGAAACACCAAAAAGAGAAAAGCGCTCCTCCATTCAAAAATCTATAATAAAAAAAACCCAATCTCAATTTTGTTCAAAGTCCCCCAAAATGTTCTCAAAGGACTGCAGAATGATATTATGAAAAAACATGTTGCATCATTTTTATTACAACAAAAGCAGAAAATGTCAAACATTGTGTTTCCAGAGCGTGGTGGCTACTGCGCAAAGGACATCTCTAGTAACAAGAAAATACAGTAACACGTCTTTTTTCTTTTCTGAGCTTCGCTAAACAACAGTAATGATCTATGGTCGGAAATTGGGAACTGTTTTGTAAAGAAAAAAAAAGATCGTTCCAATTAAATGCATTTGCCACACCACTTACATTCCTCGTCGACGGGCAGCACGGACATTTTCATTCCTCTGGATAATTTTTTTTAGTAAATGCGCTTATATAAAAGTAACGAAGCTAAAGTTTTGGGACAAAGGCGGTCCTGCCCTCCAGGTATTCCACTAGATCCTTCAGTTCCGGGTCGGCTCGCTGTCGTTCGGCGAAGTCTTCGGTACTTATGGCTCCCAAGAAGCTGTCATCATCCTGGTCGTCGGGTGTTGGTGGGTCGACGGGGGCACGAGACAAGCAGTCGGCGTCGGAGTGTTTCCTGCCGGACTTGTAGACGACAATAATGTCAAATTCTTGAAGTCTTAGGCTCCACCGTGCGAGGCGACCTGAAGGGTCCTTCAAGTTAGCTAGCCAACACAAGGCGTGATGGTCGCTCACAACTTTGAAGGGCCTGCCGTAGAGGTAGGGGCGAAACTTTGACGTAGCCCAGATGATGGCGAGGCACTCCTTTTCTGTTGTGGAATAGTTGACCTCTGCTTTAGACAGCGACCGGCTAGCATAACTGATAACCCTTTCCAGTCCGCCCGTCCGCTGCACAAGGACGGCGCCGAGTCCTATGCTGCTTGCATCGGTGTGAATCTCCGTATCGGCGTATTCGTCGAAATGCGCAAGTATCGGAGGTGTCTGCAGGCGTCGTTTCCGTTCATGAAATGCTTCGACTTGCGCTGTTTGCCACCTAAATTCGACGTCGGTCTTCGTGAGCTGCGTTAGTGGCTCGGCGATCCGTGAAAAGTCTTTGACAAAGCGTCTGTAATAGGCGCACAAGCCGAGAAATCGGCGCACGGCCTTCTGGTCGGTGGGTGGCGGGAAAGCGGCGGTGGCAGCTGTTTTCTGCGGGTCTGGGAGCACTCCAGTCTTGCTGATCACGTGACCCAAAAACAAGAGCTCCTCGTACGCGAAGCGGCACTTTTCTGGCTTCAGGGTGAGCCCGGAGTTCTTGATTCCTTGAAGTACGGATTGAAGTCGCTGGAGGTGTTCGTCGAAGTTCGAGGAATACACAACGACGTCGTCCAAGTAAACAAGGCAAGTCTGCCACTTCAAGCCAGCTAACACAGTATCCATGACTCGTTGTAAAGTCGCAGGCGCCGAGCAAAGACCGAAAGGCATGACCTTGAACTCGAACAGGCCGTCCGGTGTTATAAAGGCGGTCTTTTCTCGGTCTCTCTCGTCGACTTCAATTTGCCAGTAGCCGGTCTTGAGGTCCATCGACGAAAAGTAATTCGCGTTGTGGAGTCGATCCAGGGTGTCGTCTATCCGTGGGAGAGGGTACACGTCCTTCTTTGTGATTTTGTTCAGGCGACGATAATCGACGCAGAAACGTAGGGTCCCATCCTTCTTCTTCACTAACACCACGGGAGACGCCCACGGGCTGTTGGACGGCTGGATGATGTCGTCACGTAGCATTTCATCGACTTGTTTCTTAACGGCCTCCCGTTCACGCGTCGAAACCCGGTAGGGACTCTGACGGAGTGGTCGAGCATTTTCTTCTGTTATGATGCGATGCTTAGCAAGGGGCGTTTGTCGGACCCGCGATGACGACGAGAAACAGTCCCTGTATTCCTGCAGAAGGCGTCGGAGCTGTTGCTGTTGGCGAGCGGGAAGACTTGGGTTTACGTCGAAGGGTGGCTCAGGGATCGTCGTCGTAGCTTCGTCAGAATCTGAAAAGGCAAACGCATCGCTGACGGTCAAGATTTCTTCGATGTATGCAATCGTCGTGCCCCTGCTCAGGTGTCTGTATTCCTGGCTGAAGTTCGTTAGCATCACGCTTCCTTTTCCTTCATGCAACCGAGCAATGCCCCTTGCGACGCAAATGTCACGGTCTAGCAGCAAACGCTGATCGCTCTCGATGACACCTTCGATGTCTTCAGCTTTTTCGGTGCCGACGGAAATAATGACGCTGGAACGCGGCGGAATGGTCACCTGCTCTTCTATCACATTCAATGCATGGTTCCCTGGCGTCGCGCGGGGCGGGAGCGCTTTATCTGAGGTTAGTGTTATCGACTCGGACCTCAGGTCGATGACGGCGCCGTGTTCACTTAGGAAGTCCATTCCAAGTATTGCATCCCTGGAGCAGTTTTGTAGGATTACAAAGCTCGCAGGATAAGTCCGGTTATTGATGGTGACTCTCGCCGTGCAGACACCAATCGGCGTTATCAGATGGCCTCCAGCGGTGCGGATTTCGGGGCCTTCCCAAGCGGTCTTAACTTTCTTCAACTTCGTGGCGAAGGGCCCACTGATGACGCAATAGTCGGCTCCAGTATCGACGAGAGCGGTGACGTTGTGGCCGTCTATGAGAACGTCGAGGTCGCTAGTTCGTCGTCTTGCGTTGCGGTTGGGTCTCGGCGTCGGGTCACGGCTGCGTCGGTTTGTTCCGCTGCTTCCATGTTGCGTCGTCGGGTCCTCTTTGGTCCGCAAGATCTCGTCGTCAGGGGTCTGTCTGGTTCGCGTTGTGTTCTGAAGGTTTCGTCGCGACGTCGTCGTCGTCGGCGGAGGATCTTCGGTAGTTCGTCGTACAGCAACCGCACGTCCGTCGGTTGCTGTCCTTAGTTTTCCGGATACGGGCTAGGCGACCGGCCCCGGTTTGGGCCAGTGTACGGCCGGCGGTGCGGTGACATGTAGCGGCCGGGCGACGGCGAGTGTGAAGGACGTCGTTCTTGCCACTGCGTTCCGGTTAGGTAGTCGTCGATGTCGCGAGGCCGTTCGCCTAGCTGCGGTCGCGGCGCGTTGATGGCGAATCCTCGCAGTCCCATCTGTCGGTACTTGCAGCGGCGGTACGTGTGGCCGGCCTCCCCGCAATGGTAGCAGAGCGGGCGGTTGTCAGGGGCGCGCCAGACATCGGTTTTCCTCGGGGTGTAGCGCTGGCCGACAGGTGGGCGGTAGGGCGTCGGTGGCGGCGGCGGCGTACGGCCGACAGGTGGACGGTAGGGCATCGGTGGCGGCGGCGGAGTCTGGCGACGGTACTGCGGCAGTGTATCGTCTTGGCGTGGGCGTGGAGGAGGAGCATGACGGCGGGCTGCAGCAGCATAGCTCATAGCTTGCGGCTGCGGCTCTACTAGCTGAGGAGCACCGAGTGAATGCTGGATCTCCTGGCGCACGAGGTCGGCGATGGAATCTACTTGAGGTTGCGACGAAGGTAGAAGTTTTCGCAGCTCCTCTTGCACGATTGCTCGAATCGTCTCACGCAGGTCGGCGGATCCTAGCGCTTGAACGTCGGCGTAGCTTGTGGTCGAGAGGCTGCGGTTGTATTGGCGTGTTCGCATCTCAAGCGTTTTCTCGATTGTTGTTGCTTCGGAGACAAATTCTTGGACGGTATTCGGCGGATTCTTCATAAGGCCAGCGAAGAGCTGTTCCTTTACTCCTCGCATGAGGAAACGAACCTTCTTTTCTTCAGGCATGTTGGGGTCAGCGTGGCGGAACAGCCGGGTCATTTCTTCCGCGAAGATGCTCACGTTTTCGTTCGGGAGCTGAACCCGTGTCTCCAGCAAGGATGCGGCCCTTTCCTTTCGAACGACGCTCGTGAACGTCTCCAAAAAAGCACTACGAAAGAGATCCCAGGTTCGAAGCGTGGACTCCCGGCTCTCGAGCCATGTCCTTGCTGCTTCTTCCAGGTAGAAGTACACGTGGCGCAGCTTGTCGTCGGCGTTCCAGTTGTTAAATGTTGCGACCCTTTCGAACATCTCCAGCCAGGTTTCGGGGTCTTCACATGGCGAACCACGAAATGTCGGCGGCTCCCTGGGCGGCTGCATCACTATCGCGGCAGGGTTTGCTGCGGCCGTCATCGTGCCTGTTGTTCTTGTCGCCGTGGCTTTTGGCTTATCCGGTAGGAGTCCGTATTGGGGGGGTAGTCCTTTCTGCCGACGGCTGGTTCGAGGATCAGGGTTGTCCTTAGAGTCGTCTTCTTCGCGGCTTGGGCTTGGGTCAGCGCTCCGCGGTGGCGTCCGGATCATGAAGCAGCACCTCCACCAGATGTCACGTGGTCGTGACGTCGACGAAGACAGCAGTCGGCGTTTGTAGGATGAAACTGTTTATTTGGCCGAACTTGTGGCCGGAAAATGAGAACTAGAACTACAGCAATGCACGCTGTACAATGATAGCGGCGAACAGGGCGTCGTCCGTCGATCAACTGACAAGCGGTCACGCGCGTAGGTTTTTATACAGGCGCTATCGAACTTTCCAGCAATATCGCTGGTGGCGGCGTAATCTCTAGACAAAGCTGGAACATTCGCGTGCGGGGCGCAATCTTAACAAACCGATCTACTACAATCGCGACGCTTCTAGAGCACTACTTCGCGGACAGCGTCGAGCGTTGATAACCGTCTCTGCCGGTCAAACCCGAATACATCAAAACAAGACAAGAAGTGGGCGTGGCAATATTCACAGAAGTAGCCATAGCGTCCCAAATTTGACTGATTTTCAAAAACGCAGCGTTTTTCGTGAATTTTTAAAAATACATAATTTACTCAGAATTCCATGAAATGATAAGAGCTATTTCCTCTTTACTTCTACTTCCGCCAAAAAGAAAGATATTTGTAATATATAGCTTGAGTAGCTGCCAGCATGGTTCCGAAGTTACAAAAACGCATTCTTCGTAAAATGGTCGTCGTCAACCGGCGACACTTGTCGAATTTTCCTGTGTTGAAAAAAGATTTTATTTGAAAACGAACTGCGATTTCGTGCTGTGCAATCATATGTGCACAACATACAAAATTATCAGGAAAATCGGAAACATCAAATATACACCCTTTTTCGATCTTTCGTGGAATCGACCCCGAGGTTTTACTGTATCAAGCTAGGTAAATGGCCGCGAGCACACCATGAACTTGGCATGTTAATCAACCCATGTATGACATGCATATCACGATCTGCACATTATGGCCTGTGAATTATGTTCGTCAAACACTCTTGTCCCGCCGTACCAATTTTGGTATACGTCACAATAACGAAACGGCCGCAAGCGCGCCATGAGCCTGGCATGTAAATGATCCTGTACATGGCATGCATATCATTATTTGCACATTACGACCTGTCACTTATGTTGGTCGCACAGTCTTGTCCTGCCGTACCAGTTTTGGCATACCTCAAGCTAGCGCGAGACGGCCGCGAGCGAAGCAATAGCGTGGTATGTAAATCATGTTGTACATGACATGCATGTCTAAAATCATGTTACCACCAGTCGTTATGTTCGCATACAATCGCGTCACGCAACAGAATTTTGGTGTATACCAAGCTAGCGATATGTCCGCGAGCGCACCATGAGCATGGCAGGTAAATCAGGTTGTACATGACACGCATGTCATGATTTTCATGTTACCACCAGAGTCGTTTATATTTGTCATGGCAGTCACGTCGCGCAATACCAATTTTAGTGTATATCAATCTAAGCGAAATGGCCGCAAACGCACCATGAGCGTGGCATGTAACCGGATACATGACATGCATGCATCATTTTCATGTTACTACCCTTAATGTACGTTCTTTGTACAAAAATGCCTCGCCTTACACAATTTTGGTATATAATCATTAAATAAATGGCCGCGAGCGCCTCGAGACCATGTCATGTAACTATGCCGTGCATGACATTCATGTCATGATTTGCACGTTAGAACCTGTTACTTAAGTTCGTCATACCCTGTTGTCACAGCACAGCAACTTAGTACATATCAAGTTGACGAAACGGCCGCGAGAGCACCAAGACCGCGGCATGTAAATCATGCTGTTCACGACACGCATATCATGATTTTCATGTTATGACCAGTCATTTATGTTCGCATTACAGTCATGTCATGCCGTGCCAATTTCGGTATACATCCAATCAACGAACGACCACGAGAGCACAAAGTCGTAGGGCGGATGGATGGGGATGGTGGATGGATGGATGATGGATGATGGAGGGATGGAAGGATGGATGGATGGATGGATGGATGGATGGATGGGATAAGATGGGTGGTGGTAGAGTGTGGGTGGAGTGGGTGGGTGGATGGATGGGATAGGGATGGATGGATGGATGGATGGATGGATGATGGATGGGATTGATGTATGGATGGATGGATGGATGGATACGCTCAAACTCACCGAAGTTCGCTAAGAACTGCTTCGCATTTAAAAACTTTCTGACACACTACCGATGCCACAAGGGGGACGTGCAGTTGCCATGCTGTAGTTCGTGACATAAATTGCTTCTAAGGACACGCTTCCGTTGTCGCTGAAAAAATTGGGCATAACTAACGTACAGAACTTATTGGCAGAAACGTGCGAAGTGACTGTCTGCATGAATTAAGAGTATGTTTTTATTTGCCCTACACACTTGATGTATCTTGAATATGGCTACCGGACGCACATGCGATGTGAGGACTAGTTAAATCTTTCTACTCAGAGAAATGCGTCAACCAGCTTCTGTAGATGGTACACAAGAAATAACATTAAAGGACGTTAAGTAAGAGTGACCAGCAGTATTCTAGGTAACCGAAAGTAATTATGCAAAAGAAGCTACGCGACTACTGGAGACACTGAATTCCAATAAATAGGTTGCAACACGTGGCGCACAAGTGCGCCGTTCATCTCAGATTTTTAAGGACTGCTCACTTTGGCAACGAGTATGGCAACGAGTGGCTGGTTATATATGTCTTCACAATTACCAGATATTTGTGGAAAACCAGCACCACCTCGCGGTGTGTTGCGACGTTGACGGAATTGCACTTGACAAAAGTGCACAGGCAATGACGAAATTTCGCACAAAAGTGCGAAAGCCGTGGTCCTGATGCATTACTTCCATTTACTGTGGTACCAACTAGCCCACCTAGCTCATACTGTGGTACCAACTAGCCCACCAATATCATATTGTGGTACCAACTGTGGGAGAGCACGCGCGCCCATTTCCTTTCCTTAAGGCAGGCGCGATCGGGAACTGACAGCGGGAGCGAAGGAACCACTAGGAGAGGAGCACAGTCGGCCCTTTCCGGACACCCTTCTTTCCCGCTACTCCTCGCGCTAATCCTCGCATCCCGGCCTCGCGGGAAAGGGAACTCGCCATGCGAGGGAATCAACCCTCGCGGTGGGGAGGGGAGGTGAAACAAAACTGCCGACCAGGCAGAGAGACGCTCTCTCGTGCCCTGCTGACCTGCGAAGGAACATCTCACCGCCCCGAGACCCGCGAGCCGATCATCGACCGAAGGTGTAAGCGTTATCCTTTGTTTTTCTACGAGAGCGGACTATCCTCTACGCGACATTACGCGTTATTGCTAACGTAGCAATAAAGTGTTGTTTGTTGTTCTAGCCTGTTGCCTTATTCGCCCGAACCCGTCGTAGCTGCGATGACACGCGCTACGGAAGGGGACGTTGACACGGTACGACTATTTGCGGCTGGGACTGGGCCTAGGCTTCTGCACCAGCCGTGCGTAGAGCGGACCCCGTCACAACTACCCACCTAGCTATCCTGACACCACCCCGCCGACGGAGAGCACTGCAAGAGGAAAGTGGGAGATAAAAAGGTCCATTTGTAAAGCCTGCAAATCGTGTGACGGTGGCACAGTGGATAGTATTCCCGGCATCTGTTGTCGCGGGACCAAGAGGTCGTGGGTTTTTTTCGCCTCCCGTTTGTAGCATTTATTTCTTTTAAGTTTTTATTTGCCTTCTGATCGTGTGCATTTTTTCGGCGTCATTTCCGGGACGGAAATATGTCACTTAAATCTTGGTGGACCCCGGCATACAACACCTCGTGTTATACGAACTATAAGTAAATATTTTTTCACATTTACAAAGTATTGATGTCAGTTCATTTGCAACTGTAAAAACAATCTTGCGGGATACCAGCAAAGAATCGCGAATAAACCATTTGAGAATTACGTGGCGACTCTACAAACATGCGAGGGCGACAATAGCTAATTTTCATCAGAAAAATTGAAACTACAAAGGCAATATATTGTACAGTAGCCACGCTCTAAATCAAGGCATGCAACGTTTTATGGCGAATTATTAGCACCTAGTTCAACTTTCTGCTGCATCAAAGGGCCCGGCTAGACGAGGTCCTTTAGAGAATCTGTGACTAGTGAACTTGCTCTAACAATCTCGGCTAGCAACCTCTTACAAACATGTTTGTACAAACACAATTGTTTGTAGAAACCAAGGCTGGGCAGAGATACTCCGAAAAAAGAAACTAGAATACAGGTATAGAAATACTTGTGCCGGAGGCCTGAAGTATAGATACTGAGATACAATTATAGTTGACGTAGCGGGATGTTTCGGCATTACCTTATCATGAAGACGGCATAAGAATCCCGGAATATAGATAAATGCATGATTTTTTAACTTCGTGCAAGCTGATGCATCACATACATTTATTAATATAGTACAACATGTTTGGAATATCGCGAATATTGTTGCAGCGCATTGGAACACACACGTCAAAGTTATTTCTCGAACTACTACGAAAACAAGTGTATTAGGAATAAGTATATATTTATTTTGCCACAACGCCTGTTTGGCTGAGACGAGTGTTGCATCAGTTGCATTTAAGCAACAGCAGCTTCTCAATAATCAGCCTTTGTAACAGCATCGGTTCAGCTTCGACGTAAGACTTGCGGACAAGAAAAGTCTGTCTGTAGATGAGCACAAGTTCGAGTCGCAACGAATAAATACCGGCTTCGTGGCCGCAAAGCCCTGCAGAATGGCGATATCTCTTAAATGGTCATTTAGGTACCCAAACCATCCCGGATCTGACGCGGACGATTCTGTGTGCTTGGGAACCCCCTGTGTCCTTCCTGTGTCGCCCACAGGCGGCGTGGCTTAGCGAGTAGAAGTTATCCTGTCACAATTTATAAGCACGTCAGCTGATTTCCACAAAGTAACCATATAGGCTTACCACGTCATGCACGGCAGGGGCGTAGCCAGAAATTTTTTTGAGGGGGGGGGGGTCCAACCATACTTTATGTATGTTCGTGCGTCTATATATGCACAAGCACAATTGAAAAATTTTGGGGGAGGGGGTTTCAACCCCCCAACACCCCCCCCCCCTGATGGCTACGGCCCTCATGCATGGTGTCGAGATACTATAGATACAACACAAAAGTATTTCAACACTGAGATAAAAATGCATTTTGCAAATTTGTTTCAATGCAAAAATATAGATACTCAGAAGTATTGCTAAGATACTATCGGGATACTATTGAGACACTTTTATATCGCGATACTGCCCCGCCTTCGTAGACACACACCTTGTTTTGCAGACTACGATTTTAGAAAAATATGAGGAGCACAATCAGTTCTTCTCGTTATTAAACGATGATAATTACATGTATGTACAGAAGCAGGTCCGGGAAAATAGACAACCTAGCACGAAGACACAAGGAATCCATACGTACTTCTCAGAAAGAAAGCCTCTTAGTCGCCGAAAGATGCGTCCTGGTCGGGGGGTTCGAACCCGGGACCAACGCCTTTCCGGGGCGGTCGCTCTACCAGTTGAGCTAACCAGGAAGCTAGCAATTGGCAGCGTGAGGGCGAATTCATCGACAACTCGAAGCAACTGGACAGATATTGAAAATCAGTTCTGCGGAATCCCGCAAGGTGGTGGAAGGGTTAAGGGAAAATAGACCAGGACGAATTTTTTGGCAACTAAGAGGCTTTCTTCTGAAAAATCCGTATGGGTTTCCTTGTGGCTTCGTGCTGCTAATGGGTGGTTGTCTATTTTCTCTTTCTTAACCCTTCCGCCACCTTGCGGGATTCCGCAGAACTGATTTTCATAGGCAAGTCCCATAGTTTGTCACTAGTGACAATGACAACAATTATAACAATAATTAATTGCAGCACATAAATTTACCATTAATGAAATCAGTTACAAGGCATGGCATGAATGACTCGAAAACAGCAGTCATATGTACAAACAAGCACAAGGCATAAGGTAAAACTGTAACAGTGAAAACTTCGAAGATCACTACTCTACTTTCAAAGCAGAACAAATGCAGGAAACTAGAAAGGTACATAAGTGATCGCCGAAGAACAAACAAAAAGTCACAGTTTCGCCGCAAGGGCGAAGCAATGAATGCGATAGCAAGAAATTAATGCTATACGAAGTGAGGCTCGCCAATGGATACTCTCAATTTGAACAGCGCTCCTGTTGCAAAGGCGGCCCAAGCAGCAAAGGAAACTAGCGTGCTTCAAGTGTCGAGCTGTGACACTTGATAGTTCGCGCTCATCTTCTGTTTGTTCGTTTAGCGGCGTCCCTTGAGAGCGAGTGGCTTTCGTACGCTCCGTAACATGAGCGCGGATATCACGGTGAAAGCGTGAAACATCCCTCTTCCCCTCAGCACGAGAAAACCGCGCGAGCAGACAGCGGAAGGGCAAGGTTCTCCTTGCGCATGTATAAGAGGAAGCGAGCGAGCTCGCCGACGATTTTTAAATGCGCCCGTCGCGCTCCTAACGCCATCTCGATGATAATGAAGAAACGCTTATAAGTGCAGCCGTCTCTGAGTCCGTCCAGCGGTAACGGGTACGTATATAACGCTCGCCGTTAGCTACGTGGAGGATCTGCGTTTCGTGGCGTAGTGGATAGCGCCACTCGCTGCGGAGCAAGAGGTCCCTGGTTCGATTCCGCGCTTCGGAATCATTTTTCTGAATTATTTTTCTTTGGGTCTTTTAGATATATATACATACTTATACATATACGGTGCATGACGGCGGCGACGGCGACGGCGACGGCTAAATCCAGCCGAGACTCTCCATATTATTGCTATCGCAATAAAAGCACACTATAATTTAAAAAGTGAGTCTGAGGAATTAGAAATTCACCAGATCCCACGCGTTGTGGGAATTGGTTTCATGCGAAGCAGTCAGCGAGTACCTCTATTCTGAATTTTATGGCTTTGAGGCAAACGTTACGAGGTGGATAAACGCATTTTTGTAGCTGTAGTAGCTGTGTGCCCATCGTGGCTTACCAGGCACGTCGAGAGTAATGTCATTAACGGGTAATTTATGGTGCGAACGTACGTCAGCCCTAACTTTAGAGTACATACGTCAGTAGTATCGAAACAAAGTGCGCTTTATGGTGCAATCATGTGAATATCACACGTAACTTTCGTTAATGTATTCCACCGAGATCTAGCAATGCTTCATTATAGCTTGCTAAATCATAGGAATACAGATGTAATGTTCATTAGACTGCTATAAAAGCGGAGGCCAACAGTGGAACCACAGACGTTAATCTGATATGACTGCTGTATCGCACGAGTACATATTTAATGTTTATGCTTTTTGTAAAGTTAGATAGCCAGCATCACAACCACAATTACATTGACGTAGCACTGAAATTACGCCTGCATATGCCTTTTTCAAAACCAGTTTATAGACATGGCGTGCCTCTGTGGTAGAATACCTGATTACCATGCAGAATGCTTGGGTTCGATTCCTGCTAGGATCCTACATTTTATATTTGCATTCTTTACGTCAACGCTGCTGATGTCGGTTTTTCTTAACGCTCTCGCATTTAAATTACTAATCTCTGTTTTCGCCGCTTCTGGGTATATATAAACTCTCAATCACCTGTGGCGCATACCCGTACACTGGGGCCTATTGTAACCAGGTATGTGCCACACGTGTCTGGAGGAAGGCTTTGATGACGTACGCGATAGAATTTTCATGATATTGATGTCATGACTCGATAGTCATATTCAGAAAATCCTCTTACCCTCCCATGCCAATATTGGTCTACACGAGGTTGAGGAGGCGGTCATTAGAGCACCCAGACGTAGGCGGCTACATAGATAGATACGTAGATAGAAACGCTCAAAGTGCCAAAGGTTCGCTAGAAATGCTTCGCATTTAAAAACACGTGCTTAGGCCTCAGTAGTAAACCTGTCAGCTGTCAGCAATCATACAAGTATCGCTGAAACTATTAATTAATTCCTCACTGGAAAAACATTTACGGACTGCGGAAGTGCAAAGAATGTAGGCAAGGGTGTTTCAGCTCCACTAACGTGAAACCTGGGGAGGTGCGAAGCATGCAGTGCTTTCAAAGAAATTTCTTGGTGAGGAACTAGTGGTGCCAAGCCTGAAACCGGACATGTAGGAAAGGGTGTTCCCGCTCCAGTAACGTCGTCGGAAAACTGCGTCGGAATGTAACTTACCCTGAATTGCTTCTTCTTCTTCTTGCCTACATTTCCGATTTCAGTTCCCTACGGCATGTAGGGAAGGGTGTTTCAGCTAACGTCGTCCGCTATTTGTCGGGCTAACTGTTGCCTGAATCATTTTAAATGGACCGGTGGCGAGTAGTGGGATTTAGCCAATTTTTGTGGTGCATACCCGTTTTATGATGGTCCGTGACTACATGACACACCGTGACGACATTCGACGCCGACAAGCCAAGCCCCTAAGGTGCTTCGCACCTAAAGTATAGCAGTTGTCCTGAGACACTTATGCGCAATGAAACAATCGTCCCTGTTTATTATTCATAGCCACTAATGAGTCGATTGTCGCCCTGAGCAAGTGGCAGCTCTGACGTAGTGTCCCGCGTGTCGCTCCTGAGACCTTTAGCGTACGGCTCGGACTAACGCTGATATCGAAGGTGATGCGAAGAAGCCGAGCTTCTTTAGAGGCCTACAGTCTGACAAGCTGTTAAGGTTAAGCTTTTCTTTTTTTCTTTTTTTTTCACTTGCCATATCAACATGTTCCTGACGCATTTCGATGTGAGTGTCTTCATTTACAAATAAATAAGTTATTCCTTTGTTCTTAGGTGACGCAATATTCCGTGGTTTTTGCGAATGTTTTTCTTAAGTACCTCGCGACTTTTAGCGATCCTTTTTTTTCCTAGGGCATTACAGTAGTGATTCAATACAATTGCTCGGAAATCACAGCGCGTTTCGCGGTCACGCTATGAAGTGATGGTGAACCAAGGACATATGTTGTTGTTTAAACACTTTTCAGTTAGCAACTCTGACTGCGATGACAACTTCTGCGAAGCGTACTGTCAAACCATGGGTGGTGGCGGAGGAAGATGCAAGGGAGAGAAGCTCATCTGCATATGCTACTAGTTCACGGCTTCTACTGAAACAGGATTATCAATACATGAACAAAACATATGTAACCTTTCTCTGACGACTAAACCAGCTGGAGTCAACGTGGAGTGGTTTCATATAGGCACTTGCACCTTTAATTGTTTCAAGATTACGATTACTGTTAACTGAAGGTTTTGTTTCCATTTTTTAACGTTTATTTTCTATAGGCATGCTGACTACGTTGCAATACACCAGCGCTAAAAATCAACTGAAATATTCGTACTGCTGGTTACTGAAGTTAACTTTATGTAATTTGTCTATTCCTTGAACTTCAGATGGGAAGCCTTATGGTACGATGGTACGAGATTTAGTTTGGGTTCCTAATATGATTCCAATTCCGGCGTATTCAAGAACAATAAAATGGAGCTGGAAAATTTGCTTCACGAGAACTGCGATCTAAGCGCTAGATGTTAGGACGCATACAAAAAATGGGCAGATAGCACAAAGAAAGGAGTCATCACGAGTACAAAAATTCATTGCCTACTTGCAAACGACATGTTTAAAATGATAAGAATAAAATTAGTTGAGGTAGCTGAAACGTAAATAAGCAATAATAAAAACTTCAGAAATGACCAGCCTTGTGGTTACTATTGTCTTATTTTTCGGCAACAACACGTTTGGTTTGGTACCTCGCAAAACAACACGAAAAGTTGCACGTGAATTCCATGCTGGGCACAGGTTACACGATTCAAATACGTCGCACGCTAAGCTTATGCATGATTTTCATGGTTTGTGAGACAACTAACTGCGAGCTATGAAGCCCTTTAGGCACAGTAGGGACTAATATTGCGCCCATGTTACGTACGTGGTGGAAGTTGCATAGAAAATGCACGTTAGAAATTGCAGGGAATCATAACAGGGTGAGAGAAAAAGCAATGTATGTTGCTATTCCCAATTCACATTTCGGTGTAAACAAATAAAGTGGGCATTTCACTGCAAAAAGCGAAGAACTGCGCGATATTGGCTCGCAATCATCAACTCAACTGCGGTGCGCGATTCTCCTGTTGTCCTGCAGGATGAAAATTGTATACATAGATTGCATCGGATAAATCACCTGAAAGTTATACCATTGTTATGATTCTTATCATTTGTATACAGCGCGTGTGGTGCTGTGTCACTGCGCGCTTTTTACACAAACATCTTAGCATAATAAGCGTGCATACATCATCAAATGTGCGCTATCATTTCTATTCGTTGTGTGCAGTGCTTTGTCACTGTCTGAATATTTGTCAAACGTGTGTTCGCATATTAAGCCTGCAATCTTACATGTACGTCTCTTATTTTCTGTCCCTTTTGCAACTATAGTTTCCCGCTTCTGAGCTCTTAACTGCAATTCAGATTCTTGGGGGCATCTGTGTTCTCCGTTGTCAGTCGGTTTCTTTTAGATGCGAAGCAGCTTTTGCGCTGGATTTTGTCCGTAGTTTCATTGGCGACCGTCCGCTTTCTAAAATCTACCATAGTAACATATTGAGCGTGCGCTCACGCCAAGGAGAAGTCTTCTTCGTCTTCTTCTTCGACCGCCTTGATGATACGTGCAGAACACTTTAGGGACCCGGGCTGCCGTATGCTGTCCTAGCTTGGCATAACGCAGAAAAAACCACATGTGCTTGCACGCACTAGCGCGTTGGGGCCAGTGTAAGGGGCTGGGTAAGACACTGTGGCCTCTCCTCCTTACTCTGTCAGCAATCATGTGATGGCGTCGGTGAACGAGATTCTGCGGGCGCGCGATGAACCAACGCGTTGTATCCTAGTCAGAACGCGCCGACACGCGCTAGCACGTTCGGGCCTGGATAAGGGGCTGTGTAAGACGGCTGTGGCTTCTCCCCTTTACACTCTCTCAGTAATCACGTGATGGCGTCGGGGAACGAGATTTTTCAGGCGTGCGATGAACCCGCGTGGCGTGCTCCGACAAGAGTTCGGGACGGGTAACAGCAACAGCAACTACAGTGAATTCATGGTGTGCACCACTTCCAAGGACGCGTTAACATCGGGCAAGGTGCACATGATGAATGGAACCTTAAGTCGACCGATGCGCTCCTTCGCATCCCCACATGGTTCCCTTTAGTGGGAGATGGTGAAATTTTTTTGACATGGGTAGGAGGTCCCACACAGGAACTCCTACGAGCGTTATCTAATTTTTGTGTAAGTACTGTGTTTCGTATAAGGAGCAGAAGCTTCGCAAGACCGAGAGGCACGTTAGTAACGCGGAGTTAGATGAGCTCGAGAGAACGCAAATTAGGCAAATAACATTGATTTCTTTTTATAGGCCATAACGACGGTTACGAGCGTTTGTGTTTCCCGCGTTAGTTCTATAGACCTGCCTTCAACGGAAATCTGCATATCGCAATCCTTTACTTTCTTTTGTTGATGTACGCGTGCACCACAGGCGAAAGAAATGGCACTACATGCTTCTGCTCAGGAAGCATCAATTTCTCTTTCGTTCCTGTATTTGAGCGCAGCACGCGTGTATCACCACCACCAATATGATTATGTACATAAATGTATAAGGTACAGGTATGACTTCAGCTTGCGCAAGTAGGCATTGGGCCCAGTGGTAAAGTCATTTCGTTTCGGATCGTGAGGTCCAGGGATCAGCTTAGTGTCGGACAAAATTTGCTTAGAATCTTGCTTCATTTCCAGCGATTGATCTTGCTTCACGGACGGACAGACGAACAATTCATCTCACTGACTCCGCATAACAATGGAGACGTATTCAAAACTCCTTTGTATCAGAATTATTTATCATGGAATTGAAATAGCAGCTGCTTCATTCTGACATATACGCCTCCTCATAATTCAAGCTCCAAGCACAAAACCTGCCACTGAAGCTTCATGACATCCTGCGCATCTTGATGCGATCCTTTGCAGATGTATGTTGACTGCTCGGGTTACGAGAAAACTAAACATAAATCGGCCTGGAGGTAATGAGCGCCCTATATATCTCCCAACACAATATATATATATATATATATATATATATATATATATATATATATATATATATATATATATATATATATATTGTGACGTGGTTTATTGTCGCGTCTTTAGGAATGTTGACAGACGTCAAGGGTAGGGCGTCCGCGAGCGGCGGGGGTCAAGCAGCCAAAATCCGGACAAGCGCGAGCAGGTGTCCCCTGCTACTATTGACACCGCGGCTTGCTTGCTTGCTAACTCGCTCATGTGCTTCGTCGTCGTTCTCTCTTCACTACATTGACGCCCGGGGAAGAGCATAGCCATCCTGGCGATTTAAGGCGTTGGCAAGATAGCGGAGTCATAATATGGCTTGATGTGAGACACGTGGACGATTTGTCGGCCGCGACGGCGCAAGTCATCAGATGGTGTCAAGGGCTCGACCTCGTATTTGACGGGAGACGTCCGAGCAAGAATGCAGTAGGG
Source organism: Rhipicephalus sanguineus (assembly GCF_013339695.2). NCBI lineage: Eukaryota > Metazoa > Arthropoda > Arachnida > Ixodida > Ixodidae > Rhipicephalus > Rhipicephalus sanguineus. The sequence goes on along the minus strand of NC_051183.1, from coordinate 121,514,266 downwards.
GCCGTGATATCGGGCCTCGAACTTGGAGGAAAGACAAGAAGTGTTCGGCGGGACCCAAATCCAGAGGAGGGCACCTGTCTTGAAAGCAGCAAGAGGTCCGTAGTCGTCGCGCCTATGCTTGTGGCGACCTTGGTCTTCTGTCGTAAATGAACGGGCCAATTGTCGCCAATCTTCTGCGTGCCTGGCAAAGTCGAAAATTGGGCTGTACTCACATGCGTGAGGTGTGTAAGGAAGCATGGTGTCCAGCATGCATGATGGCTCGCGCCGGTATAAAAGAAAGAACTGTGAGAATCCTGTGGTCGCTTGCGTAGCAGTGTTGTAGGCATATGTCACGAAAGGAAGGACGGTGTCCCAGTTGGTCTGGTCTGATGCGGTGTACATCGTCAGCATATCACCTAGAGTGCGATTAAATCATTCGGTTAGGCCATTGGTTTGTGGATGATATGCGGTCGCCATGAGGTGAACGATGTTGCACTGAACGACCAATGCTTCAATAGCTTCGGACAGGAAAACACGTCCTCTGTCGCTCAAACGTTCGCGCGGGGCGCCGTGGCCCAGGACGAAGTTGCGTAGAATTAAAAACGCAACTTCTCTGGCTGTTGCTGTGGCCAAAGCTGCAGTCTCTACATAACGCGTGAGGTGATCTACGCCGACAGTGATCCATCTGTTCCCAGAAGTGGTCGAGGGAAGCGGGTCGTGTGAATCAATTGCGGTCAAATAGACGCGCCGGGCACGGGAGACTCTAAAGTATCCCGTCTGGTCGTTGAGGTAAAGCCTTTCGTCGCAGACAGGCGGTACAAGTGCGGATATACTTGCACACAAATGGATACATTCCGCGCCAAACGTGTCACTAACGCAGGCGGTTGTAGGTCTTGAGAACGCCCGCGTGAGCGCTTTGCGGGTCGGTGTCAAAAGCAGCGCACATTTCCGTCGCATGTGGCGAGGCATCACAAGCAGCCACCTCCGGCCATCAGACTCGTAATTCCGCCGATAGAGGAGACCATCTCGAATAGCGAAATAGGGCGCTTGGCGACGAAGAGTTCTTGAATCGGGGTAAGCTGATGGATCAGCCAGAAAATCGAACATGTGGCAAACCCCCGCATCCTTGCGTTGCTCCTACGACATGTCTTCCACGCCGATTGCAATAAGGAAACTGACGGAGAAGCTGTGTCGGACGCTAGTGGTGAGCGGGAAAGCGCATCAGAATCAGAGTGCTTGCGGCCTGATGGGTACACAGCACGAATATCGTATTCTCGCAGCTGAAGCGCCCAACGACCAAGGCGTCCCGGCGGATCTTTCAGGGATGAAAGCCAACATAGAGCCTGGTAGTCCATGACGACGTCGAAAGGGCGGCCATAGAGGCACGGACGAAACTTAGCCAAAGCCCAAATTATGGAAAGGCATTCCTTCTCAGTGACTGAATAAGAGCAATCGGCTTTCTTGAGAGTTCGACTCGCGTAAGCGACAACGTATTCTTCGTATCCAGGTTTCTTTTGAGCCAATACTCAGTATTCGAGGCGATGCTAGTAAGCGCCGTAGCGTTACGAATAATGTGTCACACTCTCTTGACCAAGCAGACAGGCAGTTAGAGGCTGTCAGAAGATTTGTAAGATGGGCGATGATGGAAACTGTTATCTACTGACGTCACATGTACATTTCATCGCTTATCACCCACGCAAGCAGCGGTGGCCTTATCACGAGTTATCACTCATGCTATAAAAGGAGTGTGCGTCAATAAACCTACGTTCATTTCACCACTGGGCGTCCGACTGATTTACTACATTGGCGACGAAGCGGACCGGCCCGGCGAGGCCGCCGTTAAAGAAGGCGGGATGGCTGTCGGCAAGATCGGCGAGTATCGTCTTGGCACGGACTCGTCTTGGGATGAGTACGTCGAGCGGTTGGAAATGTTTTGCGACGCGAACAAGATAACAACGGACGAGCAGAAAAGAGCAGTTCTGCTGAGTTATTGCGGCGAAGCAGCGTACGGGCTCATCGTAAGCCTGGTGAAGCCAGTAAGACCGACCATGGCAAGCTACGACGAAATCAAGACGGCCGTTCGCAAGCACCTGCATCCGAGGCCTTCCGAGCTGCACGCAAGGTTTTTGTTCTTCAGGAGAAACCAGGCGGCTGATGAATCGGTGGCAGACTACGTCACGGCTCTGCGGAAGCTAACGGAAGACTGCGGTTTTCGTGGCAAGCAACTACCGCTGGACGTCATGATGCGAGATCGTTTCGTGTGCGGCATCAAGAACGAAGCAGTCCAGCAGAGACTTCTCGCCGAGCCCAACCTTACGTTCCAGGTCGCGTACGACATGGCCGTGACAGCTGAAGCTACAGCAAAGCAGCAGCGAGACATACGTAACCAGGGACGAGACGAGACAAAAGACAGCCAGGGCCTAATTCAAGCAACTCGCACGAAGCAAGACACCGCAGCGGAAGAGTCCAGTTGCTATCGCTGCAACGGTAAGCACGCTTCGCATTTATGCAGTTTTAAAAAGGCGGCATGTTTCAAGTGCAAGAAAATCGAACACATCGCGAAAGCCTGTCGTTCGAAAGACGAGGTCAGAAAGTTTCAAAGAAAAACTTCACACGAGCAGAAGAAAAAAGAGAGTAAAAGCAAGGGCGCCTACGAAATGACCGAATTATTTTCCCTCTACGAGGTGAACGAGCAAGAAGAAAAATTCATGGTTGAAGTACAGATTGAAGGGCAGAATGTACCCATGGAAATTGATTCTGGAGCATCGTGCTCAATTGTGAGTGAAGAAACGTTTCGCTCTATCGAGGGAAAGCAAAGTAAAATACCCCTTCGAGAGTCAAGCACAACGCTCGTAACCTGGTCAAAAGAGGCGTTGCCTGTAGTTGGTCGCGCAAGTGTTGTCGTGGAATTCAAGGGTCTGACGGCAAAGCTGCCTTTGTTGGTAGTAAAGAGAAGCGGTAACAGTTTGCTTGGGCGGAACTGGTTTAGGCCGCTGGGCATTGGGCTGCAGGGAATTCAGCAACTGAATGTTGAAGACGTCACTTCACGATTTTCTGATGGTGTTTCGCAGTGACCTTCCTGGCTTCAATGGACCGCCAGTGCACATCGAACTGAAAGACGACGCCAAACCAACGTTCCTCAAAAGTCGTACAGTTCCACTAGCACTGAAAGACGATGTGGCCAAGGAAGTGGACCGCTTGGTGCAACAAGGAGTCTGGGAACCAGTCGAGTACTCCAACTGGGCAACTCCGCTCGTGGTGGTAAGGAAAAAAGACGGAACCTTGCGTCTCTGTGGGGATTACCGTAGCACGGTAAACAAGGCAGTTAAAACCAGCGGGTATCCTTTGCCTACTGCCGCGGAAATATTGTCGACTCTCGGGTCAAGCAAGATATTTACTAAGCTCGACCTAGCTCAAGCTTATCAACAGCTTATTCTGGATGAGGTGTCGGCCGAAGTGCTCACAGTTAACACTATCAAGGGGCTACACAAGGTCAGGCGGCTACCGTTTGGAATTTCTGTCGCGCCATGGGTGTTTCAACGAGTCATCGACACGTTGTTGGCAGGCATTCCTGGCGTTAAAGCTTATCTTGATGATATCCTTATTTCCGGGCGTAACGCAGCAGAACACGCAGAAAGACTGGAGGCTGTGTTGTCGCGTTTGCAAAGAGCGCAGTTGAGAGTTAACAAGGAGAAGTGTGAATTCAACCAGACGAGCATTGAATTCTTGGGACATGGGATTGATAATACAGGGATCCACCCGAGTCAAAGCAAGACTGACGTCATCCAGCAAGCGCCAACGCCCACTAGAAAGAAGCAGCTGCAAGCCTTTTTGGGGCTACTGAACTTCTATAGCAGTTTCCTCAAGGGCAGGACCGAAGCGGCGGAACCTCTATACCGGCTCCTAGACCACGACCACGAATGGGAATGGAAAGGCGAGCACCAACGAGCTTTCGAGAAGCTGAAGAAGCTACTTAGCTCCGATGCCGTACTTGTTTCTTATGACCCCGAGCGTCCCTTGATGCTGTGCTGTGACGCATCCCCTGTAGGGGTGGGGGCGGTGCTGGCCCATAAAGCAGCTGACGGGAGGGAACAACCCATAGCTTATGCTTCACGAACTCTAGGCGCAAGTGAGCGTAACTACGCCAAAATTGGCAAGGAGGGTCTAGCAGTCGTCTTCGGGGTAAAAAAATTTCATCAGTACCTGGCTGGGCGAGAATTCACGGTGATAACAGATCACAAACCGCTTTTGGGTTTATTAAACATGGACAAGCGAGTGCCGGAAGTACTGTCGCCCAGAATGCTGCGCTGGATTTTGTTGTTGTCTGCGTATAACTATCGCATCCAGTACAGGCGAGGTGAGGACAACTCCAACGCTGATGCACTCAGTCGACCGCCAGCCCCCGGGGACGAGGACGAACCACAACCAACTGGAGACGTGCTTCTACTGGAAGCTGTCGAGTGTGCACCGTTACAGGCACCGGACATCGTCAAGCTGATCAAAAAAGACAGCGTCTTGACCAAGGTGAAGGACTGGATCCTGAGTGGTTGGCCTTCGACACAACTAGACAGCGCGTTTACACCATACGAGGTGAGGAAAACAGAGTTGTCGTTGCACCGGGATTGCATACTCTGGGGAAATCGTGTGATAATTCCCGGAGCCGCAAGAGAGCGAGTGCTCCAACTACTGCATGCAAATCACCCGGGGATGAGCGCTATGAAAGCAGCAGCTAGAGGGCTCATGTGGTGGCCAAAAATGGACCACCAGATTGAAGAGTACGTACGGTACTGCCAGACATGTCAGAGAAACCGACAAAGTGACCCCAAGGCTCTCGTTCACTTTTGGGTCAAACCAGACCAACCTTGGAGTCGTCTACACATGGATTTCGCGGGCCCAGTCAAAGGAGATGTATTCCTTATCGTGGTAGATGCGTACAGCGACTGGGCGGAGGTTGAAATCATGTCATCAATGAAAGCTGCGGCCGTCGTGACAAGTTTAAGGAAAATGTTTGCGACACATGGTGTGCCAGACGTTATCGTTTCGGATAATGGAACGGCCTTCACAAGCGCTGAGTTGCAAACTTTTTTGAAGTGTAATGGTGTGCGTACTGTTTTTACTGCACCTTATCATCCCGCCAGTAATGGCAGAGCCGAGAGGGTGGTAAGAGAAGTGAAAGAAGCTTTAAAAAAGCAACGGGAAGGAACAACACAGTGCAAGATTTCGCGATTCCTTTTTAAACAGCACACGACGCCACATTCTGTCACAGGGAAATCGCCAGCAGAAATGATGATGGGGCGAAGGCTGAGAACTGCGCTGGATCGTCTTCATCCGGACCGACAACATGCACCTGAGGTTCACCACCCAGTTACAAAGAGGTACTGTGTCGGTGACACTGTCTACTCTAAAAGCTTCACTCCAGGTCCCAGGTGGAAGGCGGCCAGAGTGGTGGCGGTCAGAGGCCCCGTGTCGTACACGCTCCAACTGGATAACGGCGAGCGCCATCACCGACATCGGAACCAACTGAGAAGCGTTTTGACGAGGTCCGAATCAGACAAAGGTACCGGGGAGGGCTGCCATGCCGAGCTGTTTCCCACGGCAACACGACCCCAGCCGCAGCCGACGGCCCCAGAAGCAACCATCGGGGCGAGCCCGGGTCAACCTGCTCAAAAGCCAAGCGCAAGAGGTCCACAGCAGCAGCTGACGAGCCCAGAGGCACCGGAGGCAAGCCCAGAGCATACCAACGAAGATTCGATCGCGCCTCGAAGGTCAACGCGCGTTCGACGGCCTGTCCTACGTTATGGCATTAATGAATAGCCCAACGTACCTTTGTATTCTTTGTATAACTAATCTTAGAAGCAAGGGGTGTTATGTACTGACGTCACATGTACATTTCATCGCTTATCACCCACGCAAGCAGCGGTGGCCTTATCACGAGTTATCACTCATGCTATAAAAGGAGTGTGCGTCAATAAACCTACGTTCATTTCACCACTGGCCGTCCGACTGATTTACTACAGAAACAAAGTCACGGACAAATCGGCGGGAATAGGAACACAGCCCAGTGAAACTTTGAAGCGTCTTCGTGCAAGTGGGCTTGGGGTATTCGGCGACGGCCCGGAGTTTCGCTGGATCCGAAAGAACGCCTTCCTTGCAGACGGCGTGACCCAGTATCGTCAACTGGGGTGCCGCAAAATGACACTTTTTGATGTTAAGTTGAAGACCAGCTGAGATTAGGCATGTCAAGATCTCTCGAAGGCGGACAAGGTGAGTAGGGAAATCCCTAGAAAAGACTACGATGTCGTCAAGGTAGCAAAGGCAGGTGTTCCACTTGTAGCCGCGAAAGATGTTGTCCATCATCCGTTCGAAAGTAGCTGGGGCGTTGCACAATCCGAAAGGCATGACGTTAAACTGATAGATTCCATCAGGAGTGACGAAAGCAGTCTTCGCACGATCGGTGACAGCCATCGGTACTTGCAAATAATCCGAGCGTATATCTAAATACGAGAAATAGTCTGTCCATTGTAAGCAATGGAGAGCATCATCGTTGCGCGGCAATGGGTACACATCCTTTCGAGTAATCTTATTGAGGCGGCGATAGTCGACACAGAATCCTATTGATCCATTCTTCTTGCGCAAAAGTACGACAAGAGAGGACCAGGGGCTCGGGGACTGCTGAATCACTGCACGTTTGAGCATGTCATCGACTTGTTCGCTGTTAATTTGCCGTTCTACCGCGGAAACTCGATAGCGTCGTTGGCGTAAGGGAGCATGTGAACCAGTGTCGATGTGGTTTTTCGCACTCGTCGTGCGGCCCAAGGTTGGCTAGGCGCAATCGACGGACGAGCGGAAGTCTTCCAGAGGAGCGAGAAATTCGCTGCGATGCGATGGCGGTGGATCGTCGGCAATAGAAGAGCGGAAATTATATGGGGCTGAAGAGTTGGGAACAGGTGACGTCATGGCGTTCAGCTGAAGGTAGGATTGGTCCTCAGAGAAGTCCAGGGCACGAAAGAAGTCGACGTCTTGTACGTGCCCCAAAGATTCCCCGCGAAGCAAGCTAACGGCGGACGTCCGCAAGTTGGCATCGAGCATTATCGTAGTGCCAGATTTAATCGACAGTAGTGCAAAGGGCAGTCGTAAGCCGCGGCGATGAAGAAATACTTCCGACGGCGCAAAGAATGCTGTTCCGTCTGGTACGGTCGTACAGGTAATTTCTACAGGGGTCGACGTTTTGGGGGGGATTTCTGTGTCCTCAGTGACGACAAGTTTGTGAGAACGGTCCGTCGAAAGAGAGGTTTGCAGCGGCATATAAACCACTTCGGCACGAGAACAGTGTATGATAGCGCTGTGACTCGACAGGAAGTCCCACCCGAAAATAATGTCGTGAGAGCAGGACAGTAGCACAAAGAACTCGATCACGTAAAGTACATCTTGTATGATGTCTCTCACAGTGCAGGCAGCTGACGACGCAATCCACTGTGAGCTGGCAGTACGGAGCATTAGTCGTGAAAGTGACGTCGTCAACTTTTTATCTTGCGGCACAGTGTCACAGAGATGGCGGAAATGGCGGCCCCTGTGCCAATAAGTGCAACGGCGGCGGTTCCTTCAACGCCGACGTGAATAACATTTGGCGGCGAAACACATGGAGGTCTTGGGCAGTTCGAGTTGCATGCAGCTCTTGCCTTCGAAACTGCAGCAATCCGTTTCCCTCCTCTCTAGCTGAGCGGCGAAGCCTGAGTGACAGAAAGCGCCGTCGGGGAGATGATGATCGACGATTCGAGAAGGATGGTCGATTATCAGCGGCATATCTGGGTGGTGTGCATGACGACCAAAGATCAGGCGTGGCCACTGTGTCGAAGAAAGAAGGTGGGCAACGGCAGCGGTGGCGAGCGACGTGTTCAGCAACACCACAGGCGAAACAGATGCAACTGCTCGCTCTTCTGATGGGCCTGTTGTCCAGCGCTCGCCACACCTCTTGACGGTGGAAAAACGAAGGCGAGGGTGCCGCGTAGTGAAGCGGCGAAGAAGTCGTGGTCGGCGGCGAGCCAGGGGTCGGCATCGCAGGTCGGGCATTCGGCGTAGGCTGCTCAGGGGGCCCAGCAGTGACAGCTGCGTAAGTGAGCAGCGCATTGACGAATGGTTGTTGGGGTACACATTGTAGGTGCTCAGCAATTTGGGTCCGAATGACGTGGTTAAGTTCATGAGCCGAAGTCTGCGCCGGCTCGTTCGTGAGAGGTAGTAATAAAGGCTGACGCGCTATCAATTCACGGGTAAATTCCTTGATGGTGGATAGCAGCGGCTGCTGATCGGCAGGGTGAGCAGTAACCTGCATGCTAGATAGTGTGTCGGTCGTCGTGAGGTCTTGGCGTGCGATCGAGCGCTGCCGGCGCAACTCGTCGAAGCTCTGACACAATGAGACCGGTGCAGCGACTGTGGTGGGATTCCTTGCGAGCAGCATCTGAAATGCATTGTCCTCGATGCCCTTCAGCATGGGCTTGATCTTCTCCTCTTCGGTCATGGCAGAGTTCACGTGGTTGCAGAGGTTCAGCACATCCTCCATGTAGCCCGTGAAGTTCTCGCCGGGTTGCTGCGCCCGTTGACGCAAGCGTTGTTCCGCCCGAAGCTTGCGAGCCGATGGCCGACCGAAGACGACCGTAATGGAAGTCTTAAAGACGGACCAAGTGGGAATGTCGCTCTCGTGGTTGTTATACCACAGTTGGGCGATGTCCGCAAGGTAGAACTGGACGAAACCAGGCTTCATTTGGTCGTCCCATTTGTCGCTGGCACTGACACGTTCGTATTTCGACAGCCATTCTACCACGTCCGAGTCACCTGAGCCCGTGAATATGGGCGGATCTCGCTGGCGATACACGGCGCCGCAGGTGACGTGGACTGCCGAAGGTCCAAACTGGAGAGGGTTCGTGACCACATTGCCATGTTGGCAATGTGGTCACGAACCGTGGAGAGCTTCCGGTAGCGAAGGTCCAGGTTGCTACCGGCAGTCCACGTACCTCCACCAAATGTGACGCGGTTTATAGACGCGTCTTCCGGGAATATTGACAGACGTCTAGAGCAGGGCGTCGGAGAGCGGCGGTCATCAAGCTGCCAAAATCCGGGCAAGCGTGAGCTGGTGCACCCTGCTACTATTGACACTGCGGCTTGCTTGCTAGCTTGCTCGTGTGTCGGCAATTTGGAAAAGTAGAAGTGTGAAAAAGAATAAGCAAGAGTGCACAAGACTGGACAATTACATCACACGAGTACTGTGCGCTGCCATGTGTGGCGTGAGCTGCACATTACAATCTGTTGATAATAACACTTCCGAAATTTGTGCAATGTTTATCCCACGAATCACTTCCACGTTTTACTTCTTATTGTAATTAAAGTATCTCGGATAGCCCCAAACTGCAGTTTGCTCTTAAAGGGGCCCTGCAACACCTTTCTTAGTTATATTGGAATAGTCTCATTATTGACGTATGACTCTTCACGAGTCATATACCGCAAAAATTTTTCGAATCCGTCAAGTCTAAGTGGTGTTACCAAATTATAGAGATCACGTTCCACAGCTTTCTCCCTCAACTCAACGCCGCGAGCGCGCGGAGAGCTAGGCAGCGAGAGGCAGCGACTCGAGGGAGGGAGCGCAGACGAGCGAGGCTCCGCCCAAGAGCGCCGGCGGAAATTTTTTGTTCATTTTTTTCACTCTGACGTCTGGGCGCAACCACGTGGTCTGTGCCGCCACTTCCGGTCGGCTTGCGTCGTTCTCGACGAGCGGAGCCGATGTGTATCGCGCGTGCTTGAAAACTGCGCGTCGGTTTGGTAATGTTGGGTGTGCACCTCGAGCGCCGTAGTGTTTTCATTGCTCTGCCAACCATGAAAGCGAACCTGCGCGCTCGTTTGGAACGAATGACAGCTGAGATCGGTTTCGGCCCATACTCCGATACACCGCCTCGTAAGACGGCACTGGCAGACGACCCCGAAGCGCCGCCATTACCGGACGCCAGCATTGTTATCGGAGACATGCTGCACGGCTGCCTCGGTCGGTCGTGAGAACGTGCCGACGATGCAGCTCCCAGCTGACGAGGCAACACTCGAACGGCTGCCACTCTCAACGGCAACCGGTGATGGTCAAAAGCACAGAAATATTCACGTTTTCGGCACTGCGCATGGCGAAGAAAACGGAACCACGCAACTACGAGCAGACGAGCTGTCGGTGAGACCGGAAGTGCTAATATTAATGTTTGTTCGGTGTTTTTAACGCGATAACAGAATATAAACATACATATTATCTAATTATTGAACTCAAAATTAACAACGAAAGTAATAATGAGGGTGTTATCGTGATTATAACATCAGCCAATGGTGGAACTGCCGACAATCGCGTCATATTTTGCGAACTAATACATCATTTGTCGAGAGAAGAGGGAGCGATTTTCAGCTGACTTTGAGAATTTATTGTAAATTCCAGGCCGTGCGCATCGCTGTAATATTTGGCTCGCGTGTTCTCGGGAGCCTCGACTACCGATCGGCAGCGCTTTTTGAGCATGCTCGAAAAGTGTTGCAGGGCCCCTTTAATAGCGCAGATCTTACAAATGCAAACTGCCACTTTGAGAAGAAAACAGTTCCCTGCATATAAGTGGAATTTCGATGCAGAAGGTGAAAGATATTAGACACGAGGGACCTACGTACGACGTCATTTGCTCTGCCATTGCTGCACTGTCACAAGGATATTTTCACTTCATATTGCCCTTCATATTGCCCCCCCCCCCGGGCCTCCCACCTCGTGCGCACGCCTATGGGAATAAGCATTGAAATACACGTATTACGGTCTTCAAAATCGCAGAGATAAGTCCTCAACAGAAAACATGATCACAAGAACTATTAAAGGGCGTGGCAAAAAAACATACACAAAGTGTATGCATAATAACTCAATCATGCTGCTATCTTGAAGCAACTCTCTTCATGCTGTATCTGGTGGCTCGCTAACAGAAAATGCATTCTACTCATAGTTCACATGCAAACATTTTTTTTTATTTATTGTGTGTCGTTATATTCCTACAAGTGTTGGCTAACGTTTCGCATGACTGTGCAGTGCTAATGTGAAATTATTACCATGATGGGGTAGTAGGGAGCTTAGCCTAACTATGCCAATATCCGAATGCAAGCACGTATACTTGAATATCTGGCATCGCAGCTAGAGTCAGTGCTGTTTTTTGGGGCCTTCCTATCCTGGTGTCCCGTATTATTGCGGTGTTTTGTTTCCAATAATTCTTGACTTTCACTTTTTTGAAGTGAGGAGCTTTCACTCTTTGCGCGGCTTTCGTTACTTGCAATTATTGAGCGGTAAAGTCGTCGTGTCTGTATTGCACGCCACAATTTCACTCCTGCTACAGAAAGAACAATTGTATTTATTTTAGGCACGCAATGCAGTGAAACGAGTTGTCAGATGTTGCATGTATAGTGTGATGCACACAAACGGCACAATTTCTTTCAGTTTGAAGCATTAAACCTTATCAAAATAGCTGTAATGAACTGTAAACAGGTATTTACAGCACAATTTTTCGAATCACTTTTTTAGAATCACTCAAATCAAGGCAAGTTCGGGAATATCTTTCGGATGCATCCTTCGACATTGCTCCACTTTCCACTGGCGATTTCAAGTTTTTAAATGGTACTGACACAAAACTGCGTGGCGGAGATAGCCTTTGAAATCGATTCCCGTGAACATGCGTATAATATCTGCAAAATATCAACAGCGAATATAGCTCGGAAGGTATTTTAAATGAATTTTGAAGTTTGCGTGAGCAATCGACATCCTCGCGCTATTGACACCCTCAAAGGTGGCCATCGGTGATCTCCCTACTTCTCTCACGTGACCACGTTGCAACGAGTTATGATATCGCTGGCTCCTCATGTTAGAGTATACGGCACCCCGTCCCGACTCCCTTCATTGAAGAATTGGTCACCTAGGTACAAAAGAAATGTGGTGGTGTCTCGGATTTCCTGTAGCCGTTCGTGCAGCCGGGAACGCAACATGTCTGCATGGTGAAGGCGCGCAGCGCACCCGAAGCACAATAGGGCGCGGAAAGCGCAACACTGTTCACGCAGAAAGCAGCCTCCACGGATACTGACGCCCGCAACATTCACCGCCGGCTGAAGCGAGTGGAGTGAGTGAATCCCGTTGCGACAGCAGCGCCACATGTGTCGCTGATGGTGGCGCGAGCGCAGCATCGCTCAGTTTTGCAACTGACATAGTTCTATAAACGTTGCCTTGAGCAGTGTACCAATAGGTACATATCAGTTTGTATAGATGGCTTGCGCTGACGTCATTGAAACAGCCACGTTGGAGCACCAACATGGTGAGACGCGAATTGCGCAATGTCACGTTAGTGTTATCAGTACGTTTCATGCTGGTTCCTTCGTTATTCATGCACAAAGGCCGAATCATGTTCCAGGGACGTCGTTATTACACTGAATCAGGTTAATCACAGAATGGTTATATTGCTTTGACGTAATCTAAGCCGCCACGTTCGAGCCATATTGAGCGTCCATGACGTCACCTGTAAGCTATCAATACGAACAGCTGAGGCGATACGTTTAAGTGCAGAACACTTCAGGTGCCCGGACTGTCGTACGCCATCGTATGCTGTATGCTGCCACCGTGTGCTGTCGTGTCATTTCGTCGCTGGGCGTCACGCAGGCAAAGCCATGCATAACATAGCCACGTGTAGCATTGTCATATATAGTATCGTTTAGCGAGTGGACAGGAAAGCGAAATGATGGTGAGGAGGAGTGATGTGAGGGTGATGAGGAAGGAAATGAGGCAAGGAGACGGTAAAGATTAGCATAGCCATGTAAGGTGTAACGCAGGCAAAACCATGTATAGCACATCCATGTAAAGTATTCGGGACGCCGAGATACGGAGTCGCGCTCTATCGGGCGCGCCTCTCTCGCGTGTTTGGTAGGATCACGCCAGCGCTCCTCATAGCTTTCGCGGTCGGCACTTCATGAAAACACCATGGGGGAGCCCTCCTGGACATTTCTGTGAATACTTTCGAAATGAGGGAAAAATTCACAGTAAAAAATGTCGCCCGCATCTTCCCACGGGAGGAACTCGAGTAAATGCGTCGCAGAGTGGTGGGGGTATCGCGTGAATGTTGCGTAATTGGGTATGGTTTGGGAATGCTTAATTGTTAACCGATGCGCACACTAACGACTCCAGCGTGCACGAAGTTCCGGGTCCGCAGCTCGCTTCAAACGCGTGCGTTCAGCGTCGTATGCTCGTCTCTTCGCAGCCTTGTCTTCTGCGTTGCTTGCTGTTGTTGACGCCCACGACGGTGAGGGTGGGGTAACGTTGCCTTCAACGAGTGGTGGGACGCTGATTGAAGGTACTGTTGCTTCCATCGCATCTACTCGAGTCAAGCAAAGCGTCAAGTCCAGCGAAAGCCAAGTAAAGACGCCCTTGACTGAATTCCGAACGCGCGCTCCGCCGCTTATATACACACCGCCCGCGTTCGAAGGAGAGGAGGGAGGGAGGGAGGGAGGGAGGGGAGAGGCTTGCTGCCGGCACGAGGCGAGCCGAGCATGCGCAATGGGGGTGTGGACGGCGCCGCCGACGCCGCAGGTGCGTTTGAAATAGTAATCTTGCCCCAAAATAAAGCACAAAATCGTTTACGGGCGCTCTCTGCTTACAGATCTTGTGCGGTGAGCGCACATTGCGCGCGGTGGCTGCGATGGGGTATTGCCAAACAAGCTTCATGCGTTAAAGGCAGGCAAGCCCTGTAGGCGACCTGTGTGATACGCTCTTACATTTGTCTGTCTGTATAAATAAATGGGGCATACCAGAATGACGGTTCACCTGAGCGATCGTGCTGTCGCAGCATATATGAGCATTTGTAACTCGTTCCTGCGTGGGCGTTACCAAAACTGTTCGAAAATAATTTCACACAGACTTTAAAGAAATCGGCGCCTCCGGCGACATCTGCGCGCCGCCCGCAAGAGTAATTCATTTTTTTCTTGTAAGTCCATGGGCGTTTCGTTGTCATGATTACTCAAGTGGCACCGTACTCATTGTTTATAGGTCTCCACAGCGAGAAAGTTCCCGCTCTTTGCTTTTTGTTTATTTACTCTAGTACATTTATTGGTTGGATCTAAAAAAAACATGAGCATATGCCGTGTGGCGCTCATTTTACAGCGAAAGCTTTTATGAGACCAGGGCCAATTTTGGCGGCGTAGTTGTCCAGCGCCGCCTCCGCTGGTGGCCGTACCCACTATTGCGCGAAATAAAACAAAACGAATTAAATAAAGACTACCCAGGATAAAATGGATTAGAACCGGCGCCCTCCGCGCGTCAGCCCAGTATAGTGCCACAGAGCCAGGCCGGTGCTTAAAACTACGTTGCAAACAGATCCTATGACGGCTTCATGTCGGATAAGGAATCGCGTTAACATGCATAATAGAGCGTTTTAGGACAGTAAAGTAACATCCAGGCGTCACACAATGCGCATTGCGTGACGAGTGCGTCGTTGAATGATTCCAACCCGTTACAACCACGGGGACAACACGTTCGGCGATAATTCCCCATCGGCATCAGCCACAGCATCAACAAAGTGCACACAATGCCTTAGAAGTGTGTAGCGGGTACCTCTCTTCTCCGCACAATCACGAATAATGGCATAGTGGGTGCTTCCCTACTTCACAACAATTATGAGGATTTATGGTGTAGTGGGTGCCATGCACGCGTACTTGTAGTAGTTTCCCAAAGAGTGCTTAAAAAGAGTTCTACAAAGGCCGCTCCTCCAGCTTTCTCTGTGACAGTGCTGCGTGTTCCTGATGGTTTGCGTGTTGATGCGTGTTCCTGATGCTGCTGCGAGGCCTGATGGTTTTTTTTGTTTGTTTGTTTAACCAAATTCTTACCCATCCCTTTCCATTGCGATGTATATGGCAGTATCTATAAAATCAAAACTTGCCTAGATCGTAGCTTAAGGCCGCAGCTTCGTGACCGCTGTTAGGAGGAGAAGCAGACTACGAGGCGAAACGAGTAGCATCGTGCAACACGATGGTGAAAAGATGTCACATAACAGCGTTCGCTGAACTATTTCTTCAAGCGACCGCAGTACACAAGGGCCCGCACGAGCTAGGAATCTCAGTGACAAAAAGAAGCTATTACACCAAGTAGCTCCAAAGCGGGGTAAAAACAAGTTGTAGTGACCGCAATATGAAGTTTGAATGCGCAACGTTTCTTTGTGAGTTTACGAACAATTTTGCTGCGTCTATAACGCGAAACGCGGTGGCACCTTTCCGACATGAATACATACGGCTCAGTAGAAAACACAAACTTGGGATCGGCCAACATAAATTTGGGAGGGATCCTGATTTCGGGGTTTAGGTGGAAGTGGGTAATATAAGGGCCAGCATGCACAAATGTTGCCGACGTACTCGTGCGATGGTCTGAGTGAGCGCTTTCTGCTACTCACTGAACATCGCATCACCACGCGAAAGCAGGAATCGTCCTCGCGGAAGTGCTGGCCGCACGTCCTTGTTGTAGCCGATGGCTGTTCACTATTTCGGAGTTACAAAACTCAAGCTTTATACACCTTCTTACCCTGAGGACACGTCTCAAGGCTGACACCGGTCTCCGCTGCGTGCGTCTTGCACTGCGGCACCGAGTACTGGCGAGTAGGATGAAGCGCCTTGAAAAACAGCAACTGCACATTTCACTGTCGTAGTTGTGGGCACACCGTGGGCTTACCAGGAACATCTACTACATTGGCGCTTAATGGGTAACATATTATCTGACGTAGCGTCAGCACTCACGTTAGAGTAATGACGTCATTATTATAAAAAAAAATCGCAGCATATTCACGGAGTGAATTATGATGAGTGGGCGAAGCTGCGGAGGTTCATCGGTAAACCGTTAATCTTCCGTGAATTCGGCCCAGTACATCATCACCGACGTGAGATCGGGCGCGTTTACACTAAAGGTTCGATGAGAGTTATGACGACTTGCAGCTTACTTTAATTTTACATGTACGCTGTGAATTTTCATTGTTTAATCACGCACAGGAGAAATCGCACACACGCACTACCTTGGAGGTCAAAATCCAGTGCCTATATATACGGGGTGGTCAGTGAACGGTTGTGCAGCGCGAGCGGTCGGTTTTTTCAATCAAGACGCTGCCGCGACGCTGCCTCGCGACGCTGCCTGCGTCGGCGCCGCTGCGCCGCGAGGCAAGATAGGGGAGAGGGTGGAACCGTAGGAGGACCATGAGGCGATGCGAAGCCGGAGCACTTGCACGATCGCGTTCCGTTGGCGTTCATTGGGCATGCTCCCGACCTCGCGTCGTGGAACGCGAAGAGGGACGCTACGAGCGTCGTATCTTCCATCTAGCCTGGCCGTTAATTCTCACAGGGCGAGCGGGGAACGCGGTCGACAGGCGGGCGAGAGGGGGGCAGCGTAGGAGAGGAGAGAGAAGGGGAGGGGACGCGCATGTGCTCGAGCTCATCGCGGCGTTGCGCAGGAGAGAATTTCGCCATGTCTAGCCCGCGTTTCAGAGGAAGAGTGGAGAGGGGTATGGGAGAGGGGAAGGGTGAGGGGCATGGGGAGAGGGAAAGGGGAGGAGGGTAGAGGACATGGGGAATGGTGAGGGGGAGTGGAGAGGAGGTGTGTTGGGAGGGTATGCGCATGCGCAGTAAGGGTGGTCACGCCGCACACCACCACCACCGGACAGATACTGCCGTTTACTGCCGGCTGCCGGGAGATACGCCGGACAACGGAGACGTGACAAGGTTAGACTAAGAGGAGCTACGCCCCTAAAATGGTTCATCCCTCCGTCATAGGAATCGGAATAACACGAAATTAAAGCGTGTCCTTACAGAAGCAACTGAATGTTTACTGCACATTGATATAAGAGAGTTTGCACAATGTATATTGATGTCTGGCAGCTATAGCACCGTTTACCCTGGATGCACCTACTTTGATGATTGATGGTACATCGCCATCCCGACAACTAACGTCCATGTTAAATGATTACACAAAACCTTGTGGTATTTGTAGTAGTTAACGGTGAAAGCGTAATCAGAGAACGAGCTGTGATAGCCAGAAGAGCGTCGCATATTGGACGCACAACTTGGTCGCCATCCCGCGGACTGTTTATGTGATTGACCACGGCCGTACTAGAGAGAAACGCAAAGCGCGTCGTGCCGCCCCGGTAGCCGGGCGGTGATTGTTCTCGGCGCGAGCGCGTGAGCGTGGAACGCTGTCTTACAGCCAGGTGAGGCAGGCCCGCGTCGCAGAGCTATTTTACAGCGAAAGCTGTTATGAGACCATTTCACCGGCCGTTTTTGGCGCCGTAGTTGTCCGCCGCCGCCGCCGCCGGTGTCCGTAACCAGTATCGCTCGAAATAAGAAAAAAAAAACGACATAAGAAAAAAATTCCAGGATGGAACGAGGTTCGAACCAGGGCCCTCTGCGTGGGAGCCCAGTATTCAACCTCTGAGCCATGCCGGTGCTTGAAACTGCTCTGCAAAAAGGTCCTATACAGGCTTCATGTCGGGAACGGACCACATTAGCGTATGCAATATAGCGTGGTAGAAGAGTAAAATAAGCACCAAGCGTCTCACAACGCGAATTCTGTAACCAGGCGTCACACAATGCGAATTGCGCAACGTGTAGGTTGTTGAATGCTTCCAACCCATTACAAAGGGATCTGCCATAATTCTTCGTCGTCATCAGGCACAGCATCAACAAAGTGCGCATGATGCCTTACTAGCGTTTAGCAGGTACCACGGCTCTCCGTAGAATGACGAAAAATGGCACAGTGCCTGCTGCCCTACTTCTCAAAAATTACAATAATTTATAGCGTAGTGGGTTCCTCGCAAGCGCACTTGTATTGGTTTCCAGGAAGCCCATAAGCGCATGATCCATTTCCTCGGGGTCTCAGTAAAATTACAATAATTTATAGCGTAGTGGGTTCCTCGCAAGTGCACTTGTATTGGTTGCCAACGAAGCCCATAAGCGCGTCATCCATTTCCTCGGTGTCTCAGTAAAATTACAATGATTTAGAGCGCAGTGGGTTCCTCGCAAGTGCACTTGTATAGGTTTCCAAAGAAGCCCATAAGCGCATGATCCATTTCCTCGGGGTCTCAGTAAAATTACAATGATTTATAGCGTAGTGGGTTCCTCGCAAGTACACTTGTATTGGTTGCCAAGGAAGCCCATAAGCGCGTCATCCATTTCCTCGGTGTCTTAGTAAAATTACAATAATTTAGAGCGCAGTGGGTTCCTCGCAAGTGCACTTGTATTGGTTGCCAAGGAAGCCCATAAGCGCATGATTCATTTCCTCGGGGTCTCAGTAAAGTTCTTCGCCCCCCCCCCCGTCTCTCTCTCACTTCAACGTATGTTATATAGCATGACGGGAGAGGGAAATAGCGACCGGGCGTCACCCAATACAAGTTACATAACTGGTGGGCCGTTTAAAGCTTCCAACCCATTACAAAGGGCGCAACCATAATTATTCATCGTCATAATTAGACATAATTCTACATCGTCATCAGTCGTCGCGTCAACAAAGTGCACATAATGCCTTACAGACGTGTAGCTGGTGCCTCGTTTCTCCGCAGAATGACGAATAATGGCTTAGTAGGTGCTTCCCGACTTCACAAAAAATTACGATTTATGTCGTAGTGGGTACCTTTCTAGTGTACTTGTATTGTAGCCCCAAGAGAGCTTACAACGGGCTCTAGAAACGCCGCTCTTCCAGCTTTCGCTGTGACTGTCCTGCGGTTTCAGCGCAGGCCTGGCGTTTTTTGGTTTGGATTAGCGTGATGCTATGAGCGAGGCCGACGCTTTTACGACGCTTGCGCTAAGGTCGCCACCTCGCGGTGTGTTAAGGCATTGACAAAATTGAACTTCTATTCAAAACGTGCCAAATGGGACGGACGAGTAACGCATTGCAGGTGCTAATCGCGGAGACTGCAGTAATGACGAATTACTTTACTTTACCGCTCCCAGAGGGCAACACCATCCCGCCGACCGGAAGAGTGGTAGATATAAAAGGCGCGTTTGTAAAGCCTCTAGAGTCTGTGACTGTGGCGCAGTTGTTAGTGTGCCCGGCATGTGTTGTTGCGGACCGAGCGGTGCTGGGTTCGACGCCCGGTGACGGAGCATTTTTTTTCTTTGCCATCTGATCGTGTAAATTTTTTGACGTCATTTCCGTGACGGAAATACGTCACTGAAGTCTTGGTGGACCCCGGCATAAAACACTTTCGTGTTAAAAAGCGAAGTTCACTTTACCGTATGGTGATGGCATATCATACGTAACAATCGCTAGCCTATTCCTCCGGGGTCAACCAACGCTTGAATATAGCTTGCTCAATCATAGGAATACAAATGTAATGTTTATTAGACTGCTGTAATAGCGGAGCCAACAGTGGAAGCACAGTTGGCGTTAACGCGACATGATTCTTGCATTAGAGCACATATCTAATGTCTATGGCTATGTTATAAAATCCGATAGCCAGCACTACAACAACAATTTACGTTGCGCTGACAGTACGCCTGCTTAGGGCCTACCTTCAAAGCACTTTCAAGACCTGGCTTGGCTCTGTGGCAGAATACCTGACTGCCACTCAGAATGCTTCGGTTCGATTCCTGCTGCGTTCCTGATTTTTATTCTTTCCATTCGTCGGTTTAGCGCTGCCCCTATCGGCTTTTCATAACGCTCGCACATTTAAGTTGTCAATAGAGGATTTTAGCCTGTCCGGCACACCGCTATACGCAAAATGCTTTGCGCGTACCGGAATACCCGGCATTAACTGCGCATGCGCACGCCCGGTAAACATGGCCGCGCAGCCGAAAGCGATTGCCGTCCACCTCAATTCTATCAAGTGGCCGTTGCGCGCTCTGTCGATCATTATCTCCGAACTAATGCTTTCATTTGCTTTAGATTCATGTCCTTAAGCTTCGACAGCAAAGTATTCGTGTCGATTCGGCACCTTTTTCGAGGCCCATACTCAATCAATGATGTAAGCTTAGCGAGTGTCAATCCCGGAATCTCGGAGGTCATACATTATGTGTTTGTTAGTTGTCTTTATCCTCCATAGCTGGTGCCACTTGACGTGGCGGCAGCTACGGCGCACGCTATCCAGTATTACCGGAATAGCGGACAGACTAAAATCCTCTAATGTCTATTCGCACCGTTACTAAGCCGGCATAAACTGTCAATCACCTGTGGCGCATACCCGCATACCGCGGCCCGTGCTATACGGGTATGCGCCACGTGTGACTGGCGGAGGCGGTTTGACGACGTACGCGACAGCATCTTCATGTTATTGTTCATGTTACCCGACAGTCGTATTCGTGAAACCCTCGTACTCTCCTGTACCAATATTCGTCTACATCAAGGTAAAGAGGTGATCGCGAGAGCGCCAAGACATAGGCGGTTAGATAGATAGATAGATAGATAGATAGATAGATAGATAGATAGATAGATAGACAGATAGATAGATAGATAGATAGATAGATAGATAGATAGATAGATAGATAGATAGATAGATAGATAGATAGATAGATAGATAGATAGATAGATAGATAGATAGATAGATAGATAGATAGATAGATAGATAGATAGATAGATAGATAGATAGATAGATAGATAGATAGATAGATAGGAACGCTCAAACTGCTTTAGGTTCGCTAAGCAATGCTTGGCATTTAATAAAGAAAAACAAACAAGGCCGCCGAGCTTCGTATTTCCTTCAGGCTTGGCACCGCTTGTGCACAGCCGCCTTAATTAATTTTCGATATCAAACGTACGGACACTATAGGCGCATGATTTAACTTACCGCTGTCCAAATCCGTATAATCTACAAGAGTGATAACGTTGAGCAGTGCATCTTATATTCTATGTGCAAGTAGTAGCACGTGAGGGCAACCGACGATTGTAACTCAAGCGAAGGGCAAACGCGGGGGTAGTCTTTCTTGGGTAGGTTGGTACATATGGTAGCGTTCTTTTTTCCAGTGCTCTTCCACAGACTACAGCCAAATGATTGTTCTGGATGGCTATGGTTGAATAAGAATGTAATTTCTTTAAGTAGCAGAAATGCATTGGTAGTAGGGTTCTTTTTTTATTTTAGTTGCTTTTGATGCATCATATATGGCCCTGTGGTTTGAAACCGAGGAGGAAAGAGAATTGTGGGACGCCATGGATAGTGCGTAAATTAGGTAGTGACACGGATATACAATTGACGTGAATCTTTCACACTCGACATAGTGACTGTATTAACTAGTGACAATTATATACAATTAACGTAAATTTTTCACACTTGACATTGTATATATTATAAAGACAGACATCTTAACGAATAATGGTAGAGAAACACGAAGCCGCTAGGGTAAATGCATGCCTTGTTATAAAAGTTATTTCTAAAAGTTGCATTAAAGCAAGTAGCAACGTCGGCAGTAGCACTAGCTGCCTTAGTAGTAACAATTTTATTCATGAAAGTTGTACTAGCCGTTGCTTTCCAAGCTGTGTAAAGGTTGTGTATGCTGTCGCCCGAAGTATGATTTCGAAATATGAGGACGCCTTCTCCACGGCACCTACTTGTCTTCGGTTCACCCCTGTTTATCGGCCAGCATGAAGACCATGACCTCTACAATGGCCAAAAATGGTTGGTTCAACCAGATGCAAAAATCTTGCTGGACAATATCAAAGGTGACTGGTACTAGCCAGTGTAGTCGCAGAGAAAACTGCAGAAGACCTGGCTGATGTGGTTCGTATTTTGTAGACGACGGCTGCGTCCAGACAGTGCACTTAAAATGTAGGGGAACTCACCGATATGTGCGCAAGTTTGTGCAACGCTTGATTGTGATGTAGGTGCCGTAGAGATAAGAGAGTTACAAAGATGCTCTGAGCACTCAGGCAGGTTTTCTTGTATATGAGTTGATTCTAGCTTAAGTTGACTAGTAGACTGAAGAGGCTCGAAATCTTAGCGTGTCTAAGATTTCGAGCGTGTCTATATAGCGAACTAGATGTTATGACATCTAGTTCACTATATATCGCATGTTTGTCATGCATGCATGTTTGCAGTTCATTCTGATAAATTAAAAGCGAGTGAGTGCGAGCTAGGGAATGCAAGCTACATTCTGATATATACCACGCTAATGAACTTAGAAGAACAGACTGTTGGGCGAGTTGGTAATGCATTCTGTAAAAACTGCGCGAAAAACGTGGACAAAGGGAGAAACGGACGGCACAAGCGCATACTAACAACTGAAAGTTTATTGAAAAAACACAGAATATGAAGAGCAAATAAACCACGTGTGCAAGGTTAAACAACAGACAGTTACAAGCGCGCATCGAGATACGCAATCTCCACCTCGTGCAACGCCACAGACGGCCTGGCAACACAACTATCTCCGGCTTTGAAGATAAAATACGCTTCAACAATCTCACGTATAATACGTTCCTTGTGTCTTGCTAGAACTTTCGTTCCGCGGAAAAGCGGGCTGCACTTACAATCGCGACAGTGTAAAGATAGATTTGTAGAAGGCTGTCCTTTCATCGACAACCTGTGGTCATTCAATCTCTGATTAAGACAGCGGCCGGTCTGCCCGATATAACTGTTTCCACAGGAGAGAGAAACAGAATATACCACACCTTTGCAACATTCCGATAGGCCGTCCCTGTGTTTGACCCCGCACTCAAACCACTTTGGAGATGCACCCTCCACCTTTCTTTCGACAGCCCCGCAAATCCTGCCCAACTTATTCCTCGCCGAAAATACCACGTGTACTCCGTAGTTCGCGCCAACCTTCTTGAGGTGGTGCGAGACACCATGCAGGTAGGGGATGCTCACCAGTGCATTCTTATACGGATCACTCGCAACAGGGGTTGAACCTTTTCGCTCGGACTTCTGGTTGCGCAAAATCTTTTCACACAGGCGGGCCAAAACAGGCCCAGGGAAGCGGGCCTTCCTAAGCCGCACCACCTGCCTGTTGAAGCTTTCCGCAAGAAGGTGTGGGCATGTTTTCTTTAAGGCTGCGGTCAAACAAGAAACAGCCACCCCGTTTTTCACTAGCTTAGAATGGCTGGAACGAAAATCCAAAATTGGCTTTTCGGAACGTGGTGAATAAATCCAGCAAACATGGGAGCCACCGAACCGAATGACCAAATCAAGAAACTGCATAGCACCCTCTTTGCGAACCTCAAAAGTGAAGTTTAGACCACACCCTTTCTCCTTGAAAAGTTTCAGAGCGTCCACTCTAGCCCCAACACATCGACAGGAATCTACGAGAACAAGGTAATCATCAACATACCTAAATGTTCTTACAGCAATGAAACGTCTATTCTGGTATATACATTGCAGGGCTTGGAATGCTTTACATTGCAGGTCGTGCACTGCTTAAAGTATAGTGGGATCTGTTCCAGTGCTGTTCTGTTGATAGATATTGAGGACCTGTTTTATTCAATCCCACATGAGCACCATGAGCAGCTGTACGCGAACTTATTGAAGAACGAGGGGAAATAGCCTTTATGAATTCATGCGCTCTCTCTCTCTTTCTTGCTTCGTTTATGGAACTCCTCAAGCTTTACCTGTCAAATACTCTCGTGTCCTTTAACAACGATGTCTTTATTCAGAGAAGGGGCATCTGCATCAGATCTAAGGTTGCTCCTCTTTTGTGCCGAATTTTCTTATCCAAGTTTGACAGGATTCTAAATCAGAGTCTACACGACGAACGAATCGTGAAAGTGTTCCGCTATGTAGATGATTTTTTAGCGCTTTTAAGCTTTCAACCAGACGACAGCCTAGAAGTAGCTAAAAAGAGCATTTTATTGTGTTTTGAAGATTCCTTCTGGGACCTTAGGTACACCTATGAACTCTGCAATGAGAGTGCAATTAGATTTCTGGATTTGGGCATTAAGTTTCAGTGTGGTAGCCATGTGTGCTGGCGTTAGTGTCCCAGGTCAACAAAAACCCTTCTCCCGTACGAATCGTCCCATTCCAAATTGATAAAAAGAGGCATTCTTTCGTTTTGCTTCACGAATGCTCTAAACAAGAGTTGCACGTACACCATGCAAGAAAGTTTTGATGCCCGAAAGGCTAGGTTAACTTCGGCAGGCTACCCGAATTCACTACTCACAACCGTGGCTGAAACATTGTTCAGCAAGATGACGAGAAAGAAGTCAGTGAAGGCTGACGAAGACATGAATTCCTTATTTATTTATTTATTTATTTATTTATTTATTTATTTATTTATTTATTTATTTATTTGTTTAGTTATTTTTTATTTATTTATTTATTTATTTATTTATTATTTTTATTGCCATCAACATTCAATACTCAAAATACTTTAAAAAATTTCGTAAGATGAATTCTTGGCCAATCCGCCGGAGTAGGTATGAGCCATGTGCCAGAGGATACTACTACTACTACACAAAAAGAAAAAAGGTCGAAGTGATGCCATATCTTCATTGCTTATCTCACAACATTAGACTGGTGGCCACAAGAAACGGCATTTCACTGATGTTTTCGGCGCCCAGAAAACTGGCCGGGCTGTGCAAAAGTATCACAGAAGGAAACAAAGATGAAAGCAGTGGGTGAGGGAAAAAACACTGCTGTTTTCACAAAATGCCTGACGCCTGTAATGTATCAGATACCTCTTTCCTGCGGTCGGTCCTACGTGGGCCATATGGGCCGATGCCTCAAAGAGTGCATGTGGTAACATCGTAATTCGCTGCCAACTGGCAGAGGGGGGTACTTGCCCTTGCGATGTAAGAGGCGCGGATGCACACCCTATTTTGACAGTGTCTCGATTGTGGGGAGGGGACGCACGAACTAGAAAGAGAAATATGCGAAGCTTTTTACATCAGGAAGTTGGGCGCTGAATTATGTGTCAGTGAATGTGCGGTGCATATAACTGATAAAGAACTCAAATACCTAGAGAATCTATAATTTCCCATGTAGTAGACGTGTTAAGGTCCAGTTAAGATAAAGAAAGAGGGGGGGAGTGCATGCTAGACAGTATGTTTACATGCTAGTGCTGTTGGCTTTTTGCGCATGTGCGGTGGTGACCTAAGGAAAACCGTTTTTTAATAAACTTCAGTTGTAAGTCCAGCCTTGTCCTGTGCGTTCCTTTCTTCTTGTGCTCGCATTTGAAACTTGCTGGAACTCTTCTCTACTCATCATGTACCAACTGGCCCAGAAAACCACACTGCTAGAGTACTCGATATATAAAAAATGGCAGTAAGGAAACTTTGACCATAAGTCATCATAGGTGTTTGCATAAACATATCAGTTTAACCTAGCATTAAAATTTAGTAGGTTCGTGCCTTGACACGTCCTCAGTTTAGTACAGGGGGCGAAGCATTTCCTCTGCGTCGTAATTTAATGCGGCAAACAGTGCGAAAGTTGGTGGGAAACCGGCAAGCTGGCGAAATATTCAAGGATCTGGTTACTAATTCTGAATAAATGTACAGTACTAGGTGGTGCGGCCGTTCGAACTATTTCGAGGGCACACCTGCTCGACGCTCCGAAAAGCAAACAGGCTGCATGGACCCGTATCACATAATCAGTGTCGGCAATCACTCTACTGTTTCACCAAAACGATGCGGCGCTGCTGAAGTTGCGGCCGCCTACATTTGCGGTCCGGTATTAGGGCCCGTGTATACGCGACCGCACGTAGAAGGCCAACTGGAAGCGCACGTATCTATACAGTCCAATCACTCAGGTTGGGCTAGTTGGCGAATGAATAAATAAGAATTACGTCGCTGCGGAAGACGAGGATAACAAGTGTTCACCTGTTCTCGTTAACCTCTTCTATCGTCTTTTGTTGCGCTGCAATTCTGTAATGTATCTACATTGTGTTGCACCGTCAAGTGACACGGAGTCCTGGTCAAGTACTCCGGCGTTTTTGCTACTCATGTACACGCGAACGGGTAACCGCTCACGTCGTCTACCTTGACTCAAGCACAGCGAAAACGGGTACTCTCATATTCAGGCCTCGAGGTCGCTCATTAGTGTCACCGTAATATAGCGAAGTTAGCTCGTTCATTCGTTGAGCCGTGATGCGACTGGGGGACCGGACACGTGAGTGCGAAAGCCCCCACGAAGGCTTACGAGACCTCAGACCGTAGGGCCCGACATTCAAGGCCACTTATGTCCAAAAAAAACTTGGAGGACGCTTCAGCTTTGCCTTCAAGAGTAGAACGCGATAGCATAATCGGGCCCCGTGCGCATCGCCTTCTCAAATGCTAGCCTAGCATCGCTGCTCGGTGCATGCCTCAACTGTGCCGTAAAGAAACGAAGGACTGTGAGCGTAACATTGGCTGTTTCAAACTATCCTAGAATCCCTACTGAAAGTACAGTTGCAATGCCCACTACGCCATAATTCTTCCTTTTGCGAATCAGCGAAGGGTCCACTACGCGTCCTTAAAGGGGCCTGCAACACCTTTCTTAGTTATCTTGGAATAGTCTCATTATTGACGTATGACTCTTCACGAGCCATATGCCGCAAAAATTTTTCGAATCCGTCAAGTCTAAGTGGTGTTACCAAATTGTAGAGATCACGTTCCGCAGCTTTCTTTCTCAACTCAACGCAGCGAGCGCGCGGAAAGCTGCGCGCGGCGTGAAGGGAGGGAGGGAGGGCGGAGGTGCAAGGAGGCGACGTCAGCGCCGGCGGCATTTTTTTTTCATTTTTTTCTCTCTGGCGTCTCGGTGCAACCACGTGGTCTGTGGCGCCACTTCCGGTCGGCTCGCGCGGTCGTCGTCGAGCGGCGGAGCCCATGGCACCGTGTATCGCGCGTGCTTGAAAACTGCGAGTCGGTTTGGTAATGTTGGGTGTGCACCTCGAACTGCCGTAGTGTTTTCGTCGCTCTGCCAACCATGGACGCAAACTTGCGTGCGCGTTTGGAACGAATGACAGCTGAGATGGGTTTCGACCCACACTCCGATACAGCGCCTCTTCGCACTGCTCGCGCTTGAATCGTATTCAACACGGCAAAGCTGCGTGCACCCTTCTCCCAGTGGCGGTACATCGATGCTGTTTGCTCTTCGAATGCGGGCGCACAGCGAGTGCGCGCTGACAACAAAGAACTACAGACTAGAAGAAAGGATCGTGGGGCATCGGGCCGGCGCGGACCCATCCCCCTGCTGTCTGCAGCTACCGTGAAAATGCGAATCTGCTTGGTTGCTGTGTCGCGGTTTCTCGGGAACCTGAGACTACGGGGAGGATACGCCGAGGTACGGCTCGATGACATACTGAACAGACAGCGAACGGGACTCTCGCCATACAGCGAACACAGGTATCCTAAGCTAGCCGGCGCCAGCGCTGTTATCGGAGAAATGCTGCACCGCTGCCTCGGTCGGTCGTGAGAACGTGCCGACGATGCAGTTTCCAGCTGACGAGGCAACACTCGAATGGCTGCCACTCTCAACGGCAACCGGCGATGGTCAAAAGCACAGAAATATTCACGATTTCGGCACTGCACATGGTGAAGAAAACGCAACCACGCAACTACGAGCAGACGAGCTGTCGGTGAGACCGGAAGTGCTAATATTAATGTTTGTTCGGTGTTTTAACGGCATAACACAATATAAACATACATATTATCTACTTTTTGAACTCAAAATTAACAACTAAGGTAATAATGAGGGTGTTATCGTGATTAAAACATCAGCCAATGGTGGAACTGCCGACAATCGCGTCATATATTGCGGACTAATACATCATTTGTCGAGAGAAGAGGGAGCGATTTTCAGCTGACTTTGAGAATTTATTGTAAATTCCAGGCCGCTCGCTTCGCTATAGTATTTGGCTCGCGTGTTCTCGGGAGCCTCGACTACCGATTGGCAGCGCTTTTTGAACCTGCTCAAAAAGTGTTGCAGGGCCCCTGTAAGGACAAGAAGTTCACAGACGAGCGCTTACTCGCAACTGGCAGATTTATTAGAAGAACCAAGGAAAAGAAAACATGTGCATGTTAGTATGATCCCCACGTGGCGGCGATAACGCAGATCATTTGGGTCACCTTCTGTATGTTTTCTTTTCCTTGGTTCTTCTAATAAATCTGCCAGTTGCGAGTAAGCGCTCGTCTGTGAACTTCTTGTGCTTTGTCCCGTCTTTTGCGCTGCTCTAAAATATTATGGAACCTTACCCACTAGCCCAACTGTCGACCTTGCTGCCCCTTTAAGGCAACACGCGAACCTACGCAGCTGCACACTTTGTCGATTCTTTTGCTGATGATAATGATTAAAGATATTTGAGTGCTTTGTCTTGGGTGGCCCTTTAAAACACCCACTCATTGCGCATATCACAAATTTTGAAGCTTGGCGCGATTCTACGCATCTGCCACGGACTACTACATGCGCTAAGGATATTCCTCCCAATACAGTACATTCATGAAGTTTTTTTTTTTTTTCGAAGCACTTTCAAGCAATGGCGTGGCTCTGTGGTAGAACACTTGCTTGCCACACAGAAGGACTGGGTTCGATTGTCACTCAAGCCGAAGATTTTTATTATTTATTTTATCCTTCTCGACTTTCAGACCAGGACAACGCTGATTTTTCCCTCACAACCAACTACGGCGGCACCAGAATTTCTGCGAAGCGAGTTTTTAACGGTATCGCTTTGACAACTGTATTTACAATATTAAAGTCAGTGAGATGACTACAGAGACATCTTTAAATCTCAACTCACGACGACGTTTTTCTCTCCGGTTCTTCAAGACTGGCCTCCTGCTCCATTGGTGGAGGCCGATCAGAACAGGGCAAGGAGGACCGCAGTGCTGGCGCGGTAAAATCCAATCGGAGCAGGGACAGCACGTGGGGCAACCCGCTGAAGAAGCGCCGGCTTTGTAGTCTTCGCTCCTCCTTTTTCCCTCCGAAGCGTGCAGCTTTCCACGAAGTTCACAAGCCAGAGAATGTCAGCCCTGCCCCGTACAAAAAAAAGTGGTTGACCTTATTTTAGGCCTGCAGGTCCCATGCCACCAATTTCCCACATAGTGCGCGCCTTAAAGTGGGTGCAGAATTTCCCACAGGGTGGGTGCAATTGCAGTGGGTGCAACATGGTTGAGCCTCCGCTTCCAATGCCGTAGGTACCGGGTTTGATTCTCGCTGCCTGTCGGAAGCCCGCCCGTTTTTTCTAGTTGATATAAGAGTACACATGGCGCTCGGAGTGCGCCGAGCGCCAGGTAATCTCCAAAGGCGGCCCCATAAGGTTCTGTGAAAGCCTTTGTGAAATAGTTGAGCCATCCGCCGATGCTGTGGGAGGGAGAGAATTGGTGCCGCCAGGTACCTACCGGTAAAGTAGGTACAAGCGCACTTCCGACCTGGTGCTCGGCAGGAGAAAGCACATAGTCGCTTGGGAGAGCACCCACTGGGGGAGACTGGCGGCGTGGGACCGCCAGACCTAAAAATAAGGTCATTCTCTTTTTTTTTCTTTGTACGGGGTCGTGAAAAGTCTTTTTTACCCTGGCCTTTAGCATCCGAAATGAAGGAATATCGGTATCAATAAAGTTTTCAAAAGGTTTTTGAAGCCCGGCAACGGCTACGGTGTATCGACAGGGTCGGAGGAACGCGTGGGAGAACGTCTTTGGGTTGGTTCATTCGTGGGCGCAGCCACCTAGGAATGCACACCTGCACATCTGTGCAGGACGTTCTCCCTCCTTTTCGGGGAATGTCATCCCTGTCACAACAGCCTGTCCGCCGCCGGGAAAAGGGCTCCCAAGGGGGCAGCCCAACGCTGCACCACGAAGAGGCCTGGCAGCGTAGCATGGCTACATCGCCTCAGGCTCAGCTTATCTTCCACGCCAAAGAGGAGTCAGCAGGCCTGTAACCAGTGGGGCTCTCGGTCGAAAGGGTCTCCGCAGGTCGAAGGCTGGGAACTGACATTAGCGATCAAATCCACAACGTAACCGAGCAGCGAGCGACAAGGCAAGCACACAACCCTTCCATAAGAGACCCAATGTGAACGATTGGAGCTTCTACAACGCAAAGGTCTCCGCTTGTCCTTGGGAGTTCCGCAGGCAGCCTCAAAAAAACGCCAGGCCTGCGCTAAAACCGCAGCACAGTCACAGCGAAAGCTGGAAGAGCAGCGTTTCTAGAGCCCGTTAAGCTGTCTTGGGGCTACAATACAAGTACACTAGAAAGGTACCCACTACGCCATAAATCACAATTTTTGTGAAGTTTGGAAGCACCTACTAAGCCATTATTCGTCATTCTGCGGAGAAGTGAGGCACCAGCTACACGTCTGTAAGGCATTATGTGCATTTTGTTCACGCGACGACTGATGACGATGAAGAATTATGGCTCAGCCCTTTGTAATGGGTTGGAATCTTTAAACGGCCCACCAGCTATGTAATTTGCATTGGGTGACGCCCGGTCGCTATTTCCCTCTCCCGTCATGCTGTATAACATACGTTGACGTGGGAAAGAGACGGGGGGGGGGGGAGCGAAGAACTTTACTGAGACCCCGAGGAAAAGGATCATACGCTTATGGGCTTCCTTGGCAACCAATACAAGTGCCCTTGCGAGGAACCCACTACGCTATAAATCATTGTAATTTTACTGAGACCCAGAGGAAGTGCGTTTTTTGAGAAGTAGGCCAGCAGGCACTCTGCCATTTTTTGTCATTCTACGGAGAGCGTTGGTACGTGCTAAACCCATGTAAGGCATTATGCGCACTTTGTTGATGCTGTGCCTGATGATGAAGAATTATGGCAGGGTCCTTTGTAATGGGTTGAAAGCATTCAACAACCTGCTCGTTGCGCAATTCGCGTTGTGTGACGCCTGGTTACAGAATTCGCGTTGTGCTACGCTTGGTGCTTATTTTACTCTTCTACCACGCTATATTGCATATGCTAATGTGGTTCCTTCCCGACATGAAGCCTGTATAGGACCTTTTAGCAAAGCAGTTTCAAGCACCGGCATGGCTCAGAGGTTGAATACTGGGCTCCCACGCAGAGGACCCAGGTTCGAACCTCGTTCCATCCTGGAATTTTTTTCTTATTTCGTTTTTTTTTTCTTATTTCGATCGATACTGGTTACGGACACCGGCGGCGGCGGCAGCGGCGGCGGCGGCGGCGGACAACTACGGCGCCAAAAACGGCCGGTGAAATGATCTCATAACAGCTTTCGCTGTAAAATTAAACTCGTACACGAGGCCCAGTCTCTACCACTAGATCGTCTGGGATCGTAAGCTCTACTGACCCAACTTCTACGACTGAGTGAGTCCTTCAGTGGTAAAGCCCTCATGAGAGGACTCAGAACCAGGCACAGATACCATCTTTGTGCGGAGCTAAGTACTTTAGACATCCTTGGTGTTAAAAGCTCCAAAAGAAGGCAACAAAGTGACCCGCCTTGAATGCTTGAAGACGTTATTTGCGACTTCAGTATACCTGAGCTTCAGTCTAAGCAATCAACACCTTCTACTGAAGCGCGCTGCCTGGTGCTCGAGCATTTGGAGATGAAGTAATCAGACTGTCTTCACGTATACACGGATGGTCAGTATCGACAATAACAGCTGTGCTGCGGCATACTGGATTCCATCTAACGGAGCTGCATGGTCTGGCCTCTTGTACCACCTAGTCTCTTCGACAGTTGAAGAGAGCGCAGCTGTTTCTGCTGCACTTCGCATGCTGAAGAATGGACCAGCCCAACAAGCAGCAATTCTGTCGAACTCTAAGTGGGCAATGCAACAACTTTCTCGAGGGACACGCACAAACAAGTTATGCCGCAAGTAGCTACCATCACTGAAAGGTGCTAACAAAAAAGGTATCAAGATAACATTCCAGTGGATATCATCACACGTTGGTGTCAGCACCAGCGAAAGAGCAGATGCCCCAGCCAACGAAGCACTTTCAAGACAACCGACAGTCGGGTCTCCTGTGAACAAGTTTCCACAAACAAGTTTTGCCGCCAACAGCTTACGAAACAGCTGAGAAATTCAACACGTACGGCGCCTCGTCGCACATAAACGAACTGTGCAGCGCTCCAACGCCAACCGCATAGGTAAACACAAAGCTACGAACTACGGTGCCTAGATTCAGCAGTAATAACTACCTTTCTGCCTCAACGAAGCTGACGAAACTACGCATTTTACATCATCCGTGACATTTATTTATCTACTACTGCCGCTGCACGTTAGATCATGTTGCTGGTTCGAACTGCCTGACCGGCACGCCCGCGGCCTCCTGCTCCTCTTGGTTGTTTGGCGCAGCAGGCTCGTAATTGTAAGCAGCTATATTCCTTGGCAAGTTGAAATGGTCTGCATCATCAAAGGCGTATTCATCGCTGGTAGACGGACCACGACACGAATGCATGCTATGCAGTTATGCGACGACACGCGCTTCCAAAGATCGCCGCCGGCGGGCCGGCTGTCCGACGAGGGTTTGTGACGTCACTCCGCCTAACTAGCGTCGGCGGAGTCGCTTGGCACACCGCTCACAAAAACGCCGAAAATAAAACCACCCGCGGAAAAGTTCGCCAAGTGACGACTTATTTTTCTGTGTAATCGATCACTTAGAATTCATTCAAAGCAAAATTTCACATTTTGCTTCAGTATCCCTTTAAACGTTCAGCGACAGTGGCCACTGCAACGCAAGGACGACCTACATCTAAAAGACGCGTAACCTGTGCGTTAAAGCTGGTACTCATTTTGTGCTCACAAGACCAGGTAAGGGAAGACTTAAGGCCTAATATGGCTATACCGCTTTTGACAACTTTAAAATCCTTCGCTGAGAAGTTTAACAACGGTTTTGAAGATCTAGGAGAATACTGCCAGCATACGTGGTTCCACCTAAACGTCAAGGAAAGGTCTAAAAATGGGAAGTACTCCTTACATTCATTGCGTATCTCACACGCTGGGTAGTCGATGCGGCGTTAATGTTGTTTTTACGGCGGCCTAGGTAAGTTTTGTGCCGCTGTGCAGAGAAAGAATGAGAGAGTAATAGACAAGAAGCGGACTGACATTTGTTTCTATAACGCGCCAACAAATCACTGATCGCCGTACATGTCTGGTTTATAAGGCTCTTTTTACCTGCCGCCGCTTCTACGTAGGGCAGACGGGCCGCTGTGTTAACCAGACATTGTTAGAAAGTAAGAGATTGCTAAACGGAGGCTCACCTTCTACGCTACCTTTACATTGTCGAGAGTAAAGCAAGAGCACTCCAAAATTTGATCAATGCACAGTTTTGTACCGGTACAGGTATAAAGAAACGCGTCTAATAATTGGAGCACGGCATATCGATAATAGTGGAAGCGCATGTGTGAGCCAACCGTCAATTAACTTCTATAAAGAAGAAATCAAATGTCTTAACGGTTCTCTTACACGTAAATCCCCACGCGTGCCGGATTGATAGGTTCGCCTATTGCTTGGGCATGCGCAGATAAGTTTTCGAGCCTTCTTTCTTTACCGCCGTTGTGCGCTTTCGCAGTTGTAAGTCGGCTTTTGTGGTGTCTTGACTTCTTTCTTGTGTCCGCGTTTGCACACCCAGTCTTTTAGAATCAATACTTAACAATTAGCTCAGCTCTCCGCTATTCTAAGGAAAAAGGGACCTATCACTGACACAACAACGAGAAGGCTGTTTGAATGCAAACAAAAAGTACACCACTACGCTGCACGTAAAAAAGAAGATGCGCATATGCAAATCTGGTAATCGAATTCAATATATTCAATGCGAAATGTCGCCACTTGGCGCCTTGGTGGCCTGACAAATAATGATTGGGACCTCACGCACATGACGCTTCCTAGCTCACGCACCAGTATACTTTTGCACTTGGTACCACTGTGTGGGCTCTCAAAACAAGGGTACCACGACGCGTGAGATCGCGAAAACATTTCTGTTGAGGCAAGGAAGCACTCTTCCCTGAAATGCTTGTCATGTACTCGCGTTGTTGCTCATTTCAACGTCAATGTCAATAATTTATTAGGTCATACTCTGGACACAGTAGCGTATTCACGGTGTTTCTTCTTTCGCCGTACCAGGCGTCCCTCCGCATCGATCCATCCTATACTTCCTGTTGCCAGGGGACACGCATACACTTAGAAGATGACTTCGTAGAGCCCTAACAGGGAAGCCAAATCGTGAAATGGTTGCCTGCTGACGATCGCCGTGATAGAGGACCCGCAGAACACACCGCGCCATTTGCGTTTCAGCATTATTGTGGACCACAATACAGATGCTCCCTTTCCATGCTCATCGTGACGTCGTGGATTAATGATTTGTCCCAGGACTTTCAGTGAGGGCTATCTGGGCAAGCCTTATTTTTTACGCTGAAGAGAATATTTTCAATGATGACAGCATAGCGAATTATGCTTTATTTGCCCTTTCGAACCACCGCATTTATGAAAGTGATCCTCATAAGAGACAGCATACCTTCCAGGAAAGTATTCTCTCAGATCTTCGAACACTACCCTTCAATCGATCATTTTATAGAAGACGTAATCCCTGACGCTATTTCATACGCTGCTCTCAGGTATTCCACGTACAATGCACTAGTATTTAAATACAGATGGTCTTTGTAGGAAGCTTGCCGCGTCAAGAAAGCAACGATCAAATACGATTGAAGTGAAAATTGAACAGGCGCTGTCCATAAGTACGGCGAGGGTCAGTGATCTAGAAGAATGCGCACGCAACACTCGGATCGATAGGTATCTCAAAGAAAATAACTTATTGACAAGCACCTTAACCAAATATTCCCGTTTGCACAGGAAATCCATATATCATTATATGTGGTCAATATGTATAGAAGTTTCATACGGACTGTACTTTCGACAACATTCTTGTCATTCATGGCTCTTGCTATTACCTCACTAGACCAGCAAAGTCCAACATTTCAGGGGCACAGTAATATGCAGGCCCTAACGGCTATTGCTTCCCGCATCTCCAGCACTGATCACGTAGCCATCACTACTTGTAAACGTCATCGGGAAGAACGGGACGTTGCTATTCTTCGCTGCCTTCCATGGCCTCTAAGTGTTTGGAAACTTCCGAACAGAGCATTTGAGGATGATATAACGGCAAAGCTGAAAGGCAACATCAGAACAAAGTTGATGACCGTCGATTTATGGCGTAGCTTCAGGCCTGCCTTAGCAGAGAATTTCGCTATGGAGCCACATCGTACTTAGTTGAGTGGCTGTTCTTAGAACTTAGACAAGACTCGAGTGGTACGCCATGTAGATACGTCTGCAGAAAAGCGCATAGAAATTTCACCTGTGGACCTAACCAAGCAAATGCGGCTGCAGTGCCTTTGACTAAAAGTAAGCACCAATTAAGCGCTCCGTTCGTCTCAATGTACTCAAAGGCTTCTAAAGCGAGTGCGCAAGCAAAAGATTCAGTACGTCACGGCCTAAGCAATCAACGGAACACTGTTGTAACTATCGGACACTCATGCACACTACAATCCAGAAAGAAAAGTCACTACTCAGAAATCTTCTGGAAGCTTTTCAGCGCCTCCAACGTTACTGTAAAACGCAGATGCTACAAAAAGGTGCCTGATCTCTACGCCGACCTCGTAGCGGGTGTCATTGACATATCCGGGGATACAGTACTTGCTGACTATGAGCAACTCTTATGGTTCTCCATTCCAGCGGTAGTCCAGCAGATTGAAGAGCTGTTCTTCATTAAGCTGCAGCCGCCGGAATCGGTCGCTTTCCTTAATATTCTTGAAGAGTCCAAGCTCGCTCTGTGGTTGCTTACCGCGTCAATGATTGTAATCTTGGCCGTTGTTTGCTTCGCCAGTCGGAAACAACATCACCGTTCTTCGTTGTCGGGCACCCTCATCCGTTCAGCGATGTTCCTGCTTTCTTCGATTTTCTCTACTTCCTCCCCAATCCCTCGCGGTCAACGCTGGAACACCTTCACGCAGGGTATGTTGCACGGTGTGTGGCTCATGGCCATTCTTCCGCTCTCCAACTATTTAAGAAGCGAGTTCGTGTCTAGAATGAGTGTGAAGGCAACGCCGCCTATTGTTGACACTATCCCCGCGCTTGAGGATGCGCTTGCTAACTCAAAAATTCACGCTTGCGTCCGCATGTTCTCTACAGCACACCGGATGATGCAAGACAACAACACGAACGGCAATGACATCTACGGAATACTGAGCTCTGGTTTGCGAAGACGTCAAACTGCATTGGTTGACAGTTTGGCAAATTGCCTTGATTGCGCCCTAAAAGTGAATCACGTATGCATAGCGCAAAGTGTCGCGCCCTGCCTTGCAAAGCAGCTACAGATGGAAGGCATTGTTGAATCAAAAGAAAGACTCAACACGGTATGGTTGACAGTGCTCGTTCGAAAGAACTTTCCCTTGATACAGGCGTACAGGGATTTTCTGCGTAGAATCGTGGAATCTTCATTGTTATGGTGGGAGGAGTTAAGCGCCTCCTTGATGTGTGAAAGCCGACTAACCCACACATCAACTGAGGAGATTCCATCAGACCAGCTTGCTGAACTCTCGAGCTTCTTTTTGTTTTTCGCATCAGCACTGGGAATTGCTTGTCTGGTCTTTCTGATGGAATTAATTACAGCAAAACTCCTAAAGCTGAGCATCCGACGTCCATAGTAGTTTGAGTCTTGCTGAATGAAGCTGTTTACCTGACTGAACAAACATTAGGTTTTTCTAAGAAGTAAACACACAGGCTCCATTACAATGGTTAAGAACACCTGGGCATTTTTTCCAGCAACCCACTCCGGATGTAGTGGTTCATATTTAGGTGGAAGTAATAGCAGAAATCTGCTACAAACCAAACGAAAGCCATCCTTCCAGTAGACCTCGAGTCCCCGTTAAGTAGTGTGGCTCATGTCCAGGTGCTCTCCAACCAATCAGCTACAAAATACGGCAAACGAACATAATAATGCGCACGAGCTTTTCCAAAAGTTTACATAGTGTTCACCGCGGTAGTTTACCGCGTATGGTGTCCTGTTTCTAAGCTCGAGGGCTTGGGTTCGATTCCCGCCCACGACGACTGCATTTGCATCGGGGCAAGGTGAAAAGAACACCCGTTTACTGAAAAACCAAAAAGACGCGTACCTTCAAGGAAAAAAGTAAGGACAGGACAGAAAGGGCGTCACTCGCAACTAACTTTATTCCCAGAACATCAGCATCATATACAACCACAGCGACCCTGCGCGCGCACATCGCCTCACAAGCTCGTCAAAAAACCCGCGATAACAAGATGAACTAATCGAAAAAATGAATCGATGAAACTAAATTCACCCCCACGCAGAGCAACAGATGTGTCACTAACACAGCATTCTTTCTTCTTTCTAATATAGTATGCTTCCATAATTTCACGCGCTAAGACATCGTTACTCTTTCCAAGAACGGAAACACTGGCAAACCCAGGCTCACACTTGCAGGAACCACAATGCACAGGCAAATGTGCTGATAGCTTATTTTTCACCGAAAGTTCATGCTCCCTCATTCTGTCGTTTATGCACCGGCCTGTTTGGCCGATATATACCCTACCGCAACTAAGCGGGATCTCATACACCACGCCAACCGAGCAGGCGACAAAGGGTGAAAAATAAGCTATCAGCACATTTGCCTGTGCATTGTGGTTCCTGCAAGTGTGAGCCTGGGTTTGCCAGTGTTTCCGTTCTTGGAAAGAGTAACGATGTCTTAGCGCGTGAAATTATGGAAGCATACTATATTAGAAAGAAGAAAGTATGCTGTGTTAGTGACACATCTGTTGCTCTGCGTGGGGGTGAATTTAGTTTCATCGATTCATTTTTCGATTAGTTCATCTTGTTATCGCGGGTTTTTTGACGAGCTTGTGAGGCGATGTGCGCGCGCAGGGTCGCTGTGGTTGTATATGATGCTGATGTTCTGGGAATAAAGTTAGTTGCGAGTGACGCCCTTTCTGTCCTGTCCTTACTTTTTTCCTTGAAGGTACGCGTCTTTTTGGTTTTTCAGTAAGCATGTACCAACTAGCCCAACAAAAAGTTCTATTAAGAACACCCGTTTACTTATATTAAGGTGCACGTTAAATAACCACAGTCGGTTATATTAATCCGGAGTCTCTGACTACAGCGTATCTCATAACCATATTGTTATTTTGGCACATGAAAGCCATGAAACTATTATATGTAATAAAAGCTTCACCATCCATCCACAAAAGGAGTAGAAGCCACACCATCGCGCTCCATTCCTCTGGCAGTGATAGGCACGTATGCTGCTCATTACTTACTTCAGCAGATGGAAAGTGCGGCTTCCCAATCAGAGTGTTTGTGTTTGTTTCTTTGAGTATTATATGGAGCAATGGATGTATGTGGCTCTTTAGCTGAAGGCGCGTCCGTCTTCGCACTTTGTTTGTTATGAAATATTGTGTAGTCAAGACCGTGGAGCTTCATATTCCAGGCTTGTAGCGAAGCTGCAGTTTCGGTAAAGATTAGTGTCGCGTGTAGCGGATAGACTGTTCTACAAGAGAGTCTTTCCTGTTTTTTGGGTGTGAATTAGAGTGGTATACTCCCTCCATCTCCGGTTTGTGATTGCGTTCCGCTGGTGCCTGAAGGCTGAGGCCTCTGATCACACGAATTGGATCATTGTAAGGGAGAAACTGGTGTTCAGGTACCCAGAGATGGCGGCCAAATCGGATGTGCTTGCTTTGCGGTAGCATCTCATAAGTAGTCGGTGAGATGTCTCTGGGCGTTGTTTCGACGAGCATGCTGCGAGTCTGTCCTGCGCACGTAAGATCCCCTGCTCTACTTTGTGTCGGCTGGTGTCCGCTGCTTCTTGTACTATGTCGAGTATTTAGTCTAAGCCTCTGGCGGGTCAAGTGCTAACATTGCATGCGTACAGCGTTCGCATGAGTATGTGCTCTTTTTTAAAAAGCACGAGTGAGAGCGCTGGATCTTGTGGCGTGCAGTGTACCGCATGGTGATGTGCCATATGGTACGTCGCCATAAAGTATATCGCTATGAGGTACACGTCACCATAAGGCAAACGTCACTAGCTGCCGCACAAACGCTCCGTATTATTCCGTTGTCGCAAGCATGCCCAAAGACTGGTACCACTCTCCCTCCGACATTGCTTCAATTTCAGATCGTGACTTGTTTGTTTCACGCTACACAAATTTACTTCATGATGTGTAAAGTGTTTATTGTATATTTTTGTGCTCTATAATTCTCATCCTACCTGAATTTTAATAGAGTTGTGTTAACCTACCATCGTATCTTCATATGTATTGTAGTTATATTTATCGTTATGTTCCCACATCCCAGTGTAAAGGTTTGTGCGACTGAGAGTAGAATAAACGAAATGAAATAAAGATCAAGCAAGAAACGCCCAGCGCGTGCCGCATGCGAGACAAGACTACGCGTGTCGCAGAAAAAAATTATGCTGCTCGAATCAAAAACTTTAAAAGAGCATGCACCAGACTCATAAAGAAATTTCTGGAGAGATATTTCGATTTTAGTTGCAAGTTGTCTCGACGTGTATGTCACCTCTGTGCTGCGGGCTAAAAAGGTTCGATGTTTCTAAAAATGCATATTCAGAAAACAACGCTTGCAAAAATTACTTCGCTTCTATTTTTCTTCTGCACTAGCTATCTTTCCCATAAAGCTTGGTGCCTCGTAGTCCTTTTTTCAGTTTTTCGTGCGTTTACGGCGAGAAAAGTTGTGCTTAATCTTACTCCTCGTTTCTTATAATCAGTCGTTTTTAACTTCGTATTTATGAACAAGGACAATCTGAACACACAATGCTGGTCTTCCGCAAGTGCTCTTCTTCACTGTGAAGGCATTTTCACCCTTTGTACTCCCTCTGTCAGGGTTCACTCGAATATTCTCTTTAGAAAATGCAAGCTCAAATAAGCTATTCAGATAAACGGAAAGTCGACTGAATAAGCATTGTCTAAAACTATATCATCACCACTTTTCGGGACATATTTTGATTATTAAAAGTAAAAATGGAAGTCGAAGTTCTCCATGTTAAATAGATAACCTCTAAACAGAATTTCACTGCGTATCTCTCCTGTTGATGGATGTAAGTTATTCTCTTCGAGAGAAGTTTTCGGAAGAAATCACAGTGAGCGCATGACAGCGCTAAGCATTCGCGGTCAAAAGGCGTACGTCTCATAGCAGCACGTGGAGTGGTTGTATGCGAATGTGCAATCAGTAGGAGTGTTCTCTGCTGCCATCGCGATTTTAGGTGAACTTAATGCGTGTATAGTGGCATGGTGTTGCTATGAACAGTCGATAAGTGAGGTGTCGTTGAAGAAACTGGCGCCAGCAAGCAGCTTGCTTCCTCGGCCAAAAAGTGGATCGCGCAATTTTAGGGAGGTACAGATCAAGCTGGTAAAGGAAGGAAGAATGGTTTGCCAAGTGAAGCACCTCAAGTGGTTTGTCCCGCGAAGCCAAATTGTCGTGTACGACATTCCTACGTAATGTGACCGGCACAACATTGGGAATACGGCGGCGCTGTCAGAATGTGCCTCCATGGGAGTGAAAACTTCTTACAATGTCCTATGTGTTCTCAGCCTGGAGCACTGCAGTCGCTTGGGTGCCCATCCAATGTTCAGCGAAACCAAGGTGCTCCTTGACACCTCCAGGTAAAACACGGCTAATTGTGGAGGAATATTTCCTTTCTAAAGTAACAGACGCGTGTGTAAATCTATCCTTGACACATATGCACTCCAATGAAATGTTTTCTCTTGACTGTAAATCAGACCATTCGCAGGTGCGAATATAATGGTTGTCGTGTGCGTGTTATTTTATGGTTTTTGAGCTTCTGCCTGCGATTTCGGTGTGCGTGTGTGCTTGCATTTTGACTTGCATACACGTTTATAAAAAGTCAGTGTTAGTGTAGCGACCATGTGTGTTTAGTTCCTTTTCTTTGTGCTGTGCCTCGTGTGCTACAGTTGAAAAAGCCCATGCATGTACGGTTTCAAGCCAATGTGTATATTGATGGGTCTTGAGTCTTGTGAATTGGAAGTTGTGTTTACTGACCCTGCACATTTTGTAAATTGTTTTTCGTTTACCGAAAGGGCTTTTTGCATAGTATTTACAGGGTTACAGAGTTCGGAATCCCTGAATGCCGCAGGAATCTGGCATTCGTATGGCATTCACAATTACTGCGTCAGAAGAAAACTTCTTTAACGCGAGTTGTCACTGAAGCCGACGCTCCGATACGTCTTCTCTGGGCTACCTTGAAGAAGACAACTGCACTTGTCGAAACTCTGGCTCCAGCGACACCCCGAGTTTCAGGATTTGTAATCTCTTCGTGCGTGTATCTGCCCCTGCACTTCTAATTTAATGATTGCACTTATAACATGTTTGTTGTGCACACATTAAAAGAAAGCGTTAAACAGGTAGATTGGTTTAGTTTATTTGCAGTGCACAAGACACCTTTGGAAGTGCAATGTTGTTTGCAGACTACCTTAATTTCCATTCAACGTACGCTGTCATTCACTATATCCGCTTTAGCGGCCGTGTGTACACATAAGATGTAGAGGATTCTCAAGTGCTACTTCAACTGGTTGGACACGCGATGTCCGCATTTCTACATGCTTTTTTAGTGGCGCTCTGAGCATTGCTGCAGACGATCAATTTGCTGAAGACACTATGGCATTCCATCAGCTATTCAACGTGCCATATTCCGGGAGGCACACGAAAATCATAACTTTTGCCTGCTCGAAATGGATGCAACGTCAAAAAAAATCTGCGGGCATAGTGCGCTTAATCCTTTAAGGCGCGACCTATGAAGAACTGTCTGGAAATTAATCAAATATACTGACCATTTCAAGGCACTGTAAGATACGAACTACGCACCATTTCAGCCTACAGCTTTTCAGCGCGTAAGTGCGGCATTCTCTCAGAGGCATGGGAGTATGAGTCATCCTGTGAGCGACGCCTTCGCGCCGGAACCTAGCTGGTTCATGTTCCACGTTCATCGACCCGGGGACGGTGGCCTCGCCGTGATGCAACATGATGCAACGAGGCATTGCATCTCCAGGCGCGCGCTTTCACTACAATGGATAAACGCCGCAAGCAGTAAAGTCCCCCGGCAGCACGGCTCTGGGTCTCCCATTGGCCGAAAGTGACGTCACCTGTTTGGGACTGCCGATTGGACGAGCATGACATCACTCGGCTCAGTTCTTGATTGTCTGGAAGTGAGGTGTTGTAAAGCTTTAAAAAAACACAATCATCGAAAGGCGGGTCGTCTTCGCCTGGTCGTGGACCGCAGCGTGCGATATGCTGCCGGCTGAAACTATGTGTATCTGTAGTCTTTTCACCATATTCTCTTAATGCACCTAATGTAAATAAACCCAAATTTTTCATCGTACGTCCGCATCATTCACGGTCAACTCCCGCACCTCAGCGGCGACATGCAATGGCACTCAATATTTCATTGAAACAAAAAGTATCGCATAATACGTCGAGTTGTGTGTTTTAGCACTTAATCCTAATCACATTAGACCCAAATATATACTTATCCGCGAGTCTTTGATATGCTTTGCATAAATAGAATCAAATTTCAGGATAGAGATATGGTGCAATTTTGTTTTAGATGATAACGTTTCGAGCAAATAAAAATGAATTTTTTTACGTGGCTCGCGGAAAGCGACCCTTCATACGACTCGTCGAACGTGCTAGTGCGTTCGGCAAAGGGATTATATGCAGCAGTGAATTGAAGATTGAAGGTGAATGAAGACATATTTGTTACGCAGGACGTTGAGTTCATCCAAGCCTGAATGTATCTTGCTCTTTCTTATGTCCTAGCCAACACATCTAGCGAAAGCAAGCTGTGTACATAAATGTGTACAACACGCCTCAAAGGTTTATATTTCGTTCTTTCCACGTAAAAATAGATATAAAAGACTGTAGGCTAAAATTATATTTATTTACACGTTAAATGACTTATTGATTGATACTTGCACAACACAACACATCTCTTTTTAGGTATTTTTACAGTGTATATTATAGAGTGCCTTAGAATAATGGCATGTAAATTCGATACATTTGCGGACAGTCCATCATCAATCGCACATGATGGGTGTATAGTGTTATCGCACAGCCGGGCGCAGGCGAGCGCTCGCAATGTGTATAGTGACAAGTGTTGAATTTTTTTGACAAATTGTACGTTGTGATTACTCAATGTACCTATTTCCTTTCACTGTTTTTCGTTGGCCGACATGACTTTTTATATGGATTTTACAGAGCTACGGCGCTCGTATTGTATGAACTCCAGATGAATCTGTCATTCAAATGGTTCTTATACTTAAAGTGTGTATAACATGTTCGCCATACAATCAGTCAAGCACCTTTAAAGAGGTGGATTTGTTTGAGAATGTTTCTAGTGCCCAAAACATCTTTGCGGCTGCAAAGTTGTTTGCACACCAAATAGATTTTTTTTTTGCTCCTGCATATCTGTCATTCAATATATAGTGTCTTCGCGCATGCTTGCAAGCATAGTTGGAGACAAAACTAGGGATTTTACTACGGAGAACACACCAATTTACCACTCGTTTTATACCAACTTAACGAGGTCAAATCTCCGTATGTTCTGCTGTTCAATGCTCATTCATATCCCGTAAAATCCGCGCTTATTGTATCTCGTCACACTCGTTAGCTAGCTCCAGGACTCTTAGTCCACTCAGCAACAGCGTATCGGCCACCCTGGTGTTCGGTATTTCGAGCTCTTTCACCGCAGTAACGTAGCCTTACTGAAACTTTCCATAAACATTTCCAATAATTCTACATGTTTCCGAGAGATTTCACGGAAAGATCTGCAAATATAGAAGATATACAGTAAATCTATGGATTTCATGAGGAAAGGTGTGGAATTATTGGAATTGCATAGGGAACATTTCAGTACGGAGAAAGCGACGATAATAGAATTGATACCCTTCTAAGTTAAAGATGGCGTCACATTTTCTTCTAGACACGCCGTTCCTTGTCTGAATTTTGGCCAGCGGTATAGGGTCAAACACAATAAGATTAACAAAGCACACCGTACTCTTTTCGACAAAAGCATTAAAAAGCTGCGACCATCACTTGTTTCTTTAAACTTAGACAGAAGCTGAAACCTAAAGTTAAGCGATTTATTTAAACTTTGCAGTAATGTATCGCTTTCAACAATCTTGCTTCTTCGGTGACACCTTCAATAGATCTAAACACGATGCAAATAAGACTTCACGTTGTCTCACAGGCGTGTGCAAAGCTGGGGGTGGGGGCTGCATCGGAGCGGTCCTCCCCCCCCTCTTATGCCCCGTTTTCGCACTGCGTTATGATCGTAATGGCCTCGGTGGCAGAAGGACGACACGAGAGGGGAAGTGCTCCGACGGAACCTCTCCCCTCCCCTATAATGGAGAACCCTCGCCACGCCGATGCGTTGACTGAAGGCCATGGAGGGTCGGGAGACCTCGTCC
Organism: Rhipicephalus sanguineus; assembly: GCF_013339695.2. NCBI lineage: Eukaryota > Metazoa > Arthropoda > Arachnida > Ixodida > Ixodidae > Rhipicephalus > Rhipicephalus sanguineus. The sequence continues at coordinate 121,469,938 of NC_051183.1, read as the reverse complement.
CTAAACGACGTCTACAGCAAAAAAAACTTGAGATTAGTGTCACCTTGTGCACTTTGGCTACTAGTGCTTGTCTAAATACGTCATTTTGTTTCTAGTCACTGTACTTCATTCCTGTGCGCTGCATGGTATTTGCTATTATGCATTTAACCTCCATCGTGCGTACTCCTTCAATGTACCCAACTTCATTGTATTTATGCAATAAAGTGTTCTTTGTGTGCTCAGTAGCTTGAGCTTTCTGTGGCCTTATTGACATTACAGCGCTCATTGAATAACCTTCACTAAAATACCCTAAGTAACGCAGCCCTAATTCAAATCCAAGGAAATAAATTAGTGAAGACTTCCGATTAATAATTCTTAACACGAAAGATTTGCGTGTGTTCCAATTTAGAAGTATTATCAGCCTCATTAGAGGCTGAGAACCAATTGCATAAATGTGCATAATGTATACCACTGTACCACAGTGGACAAACACGTTTCGCATGTATGTTATCAACAAACGACATTTTGGAGAAAAGGAGGCTAGGCGACATACACTACACGTGGTCCATATGTTAGGTAGTACAAGTAAATGCGAGTTCCTTCCTTTATAATGCTGCAAGCATGAAAATATTTACAAGAAAGCGAGCGAAGTGATATGGTCATGTAGCCGGCAATGGCAGTGCTCCGTTTCTCTTTGCCGCTGAAACATAGCAATTCATCTTTCATTAAGACGAGAGCCTTAGATATCTCAGGAAAAAGGGAAGAGTGAACGTCGGCGGTGACGTCAACACGAACGAAGCATAAATGTCACGTGATGAGAGATTGCGGATTGATGACGTCATCATGAACGTTACCGATTACTAAAATTTGTGACGCCATAATCACGAAGACAAATGATGACGTCATCACACAAGATTATCACGTGGCAGTAGGTGGGTCTTCCTGGAGGCAGTACCAGGTAAACCCAGGTACAGAAGGTTGGCAATTCCTCCGATCCTGGTGGCAGTGCAAAACCAAGATACGTGCATACAGCTTTCGGAGGTTGGGGCGAGCCAAACAATACATCGATTGAAAAAAAACACAGAATATGACTTTGACCTTCAAGCCCTCTGACATACGGTACCCTCTGAGATTTCTTTCTTATGGGGGGGAAGGGGGGAGGGAAACCGGTCTGCAGTAAAAGGCAGTATTACTTCCTGTCCTTCAGCTGCATTAGAAATATAAAAAAGTCACAGTTTCGCCGCAACGGCGAAGCAATGAATGCGATAGCAATAAATTGGAATGTAACGCGAAGAACGGAAAGCAGCTCAAAATTGCCAGCGCGTCGCTCGAGCCCAAAGGACGCACGAAAAGAACGCATACAGGACGAGCGCAAACTAATGCGTCACAACTCGACACTTGAAGCGCACTGCTCAAACATAAAGCAGGACGCACGAAACGAACGAACAGGTACACACAACACGAACGCGAACTAATTGTCACAGTTGTTACTTATATCTGTTTGAACAGCGCACTCCTTTCGCAAGCGCGGCCACTGCAGCGAGCGCAGTAACCTTCGTGCCCCCGCTCCACCCTAGAGGCCGCCCCTTCTTTCCTAGAGATAAGCGCACGAAGGCGACCACGCCCTGTAGGGCGAACAGCAACGGCGTTCGCAGGAGCGGGGCGACGATGTTTAAAGCGCGCCACGCGCACGCGTCGCGCCATCTATGTGTTCACTAAGAAAGCATGCTGAAGTAGGTGGTGTATATAAATAGCTCGCCGTTAGCAGGCTGTAAGACGTTGCTGTAAGAGGTCGCACGTTCGAGTCCGCGCGTCGGAAAGATTTTTTGCATTATTTTTCTTTTGTAGCTTATATATATATATATATATATATATATATATATATATATATATATATATATATATATACGGTGAATGACGGCGGCCACCGAGGGCAAAAATCAGCCTAGACTGTCCATATAATTGCTATCGCAATAATAATTATCATAACATTAGTAATAATACGAACCTTTTTTTTTAGTTCTAGAAACGATGCACAAGACTGCTGGTAAAAGTCCGTAGAGCCAAAAACAACTTGACAGAGGCACGCAGCCACCTCCCCAATGCAGACAACGACAGCACACATGTTGAGAAGTACAAAGAAATAACAGAAGTTATATTCAAAATATAAAATGTTCAAAATAGTTTGATTTCATATGAGACAGTCACAGAAGGAACAAAAAAATGAAAAACAGACCAATACTTTTCTTTATCGTGCGAGCAGGTATTGATGACATGTTTGCGCAGTGCTCGAGGCACATGTTATTCGCAGCTCAATATTTATTTCATAAGACGAATTTAAGAGGCTAATAATGTGCAGTTATTCCGTATAAACTACTGAATGGCAAGAACAATCAGGAACAACTGCATTGCGAAATAGCTTGCGGTCCCGTCTAGTATGACATATTAAATAGAGCACAACAGTTCTATGTTGCTGGGCAGTCATCATTGCTCTAACTGGCATTGGACTACTACCAGTAAGCGAATGCTTTCTTCACTACTTTAGCGTACCGCACATTGTTGTGATGACAAACACACCATACAACACGAAGTGATCCCTGAAAAGCGGCCTCATATTAGGTTTCGTTTCTTTCATATTTTATCAATGCGAAAACCTTAGATGCCTCATCAAACGCGAAAATTGGCCAGCGTCCCGCTTCGGCGGCGTCGACACCAGTGATGCAAGAAATCATCATCACGGGATGGCGTAGCCATGCAACGTCACCATAATTCTGTGACGTCTTCATCACATCGCTGTTACGTCATATCACGTCACGTCACATGATGGCCTCACCACATTAAATGCTTGCTTGGTCAACGGTGCGCTAATCACGGAGGCTGTGCGAAACCAGCCGAGGTACCTCAGATCCTGGAGGGAGTGCGAAACCACATTAGCTGCAGAAAGCTTTCTTAGGGTGGCAGGCCACGATCAACGCATCGGCTGAGAAAAAAAAAGATGGCTTTCGCCTTCGAGTTGTTTTAGGTGAATCCGCGAGGGACCCTGTGAGTTTTTTTTTTTTTTCGGGGGCGAAGCACCTTAAGAACTCACAATGTCCATCTGTCCGCTGTAGTCTACAGTCGAAGCGCAGGTGCGAAACAGCTCTGCATAAACCGACTACAGAGCGAGCATAGCGCGCATATCGTTAGAAAGAAACGTCAGGTCTGCGCGGAAAGCGCAGCACAGTCACAGCGAGAGCTCGAAGAGCGGCATTTCTAGAGCCCGCTATAAACTCTCTTCTGGCTACTAATACAAGTGCACTAGCAACGTACCCACTACGTCACAAATCATAATTTTTGGGAAGTTCGGAAGCACCCACCACGACATCACTCGTCATTCTGCGGAGAAGCGAGGTACCGTGTCTAAGGCATTATGTGCAGTTTCTTGATGCGACGGCTGATGACGATGAAGAATTATGACTGAGCCTTTTGTAATGGGTTGAATTGAATTGAATTGAATTGAATCTTTATTTTCATGTTTCATACTACATGAAGGATGGCGTGGTTATTGTACATACGCGGTTGGAAGCTTTAAAGGACCCACTAGTTACGTAATTCGCATTGTGTGACGCCCAGTCGTTATTTCCCTCTAGCACCACGCTTATAACATACGCTAACATGAGAAAGAGATAGAGAGAGGGAATTAACTTTCCTGAGACTGTCAGGAAATGGATTATAGAAGCTTTATGAGCTTCCTTGGCAACCAATAGAGGTGTGCTTGCGAGGAACCCACTACGCTATAAATCATCATAATTTTTGTGAAGTAGGGAAGCAGCCACTATGCAATTTTTCGTCATTCTGCGGAGAACCGTGGTACTTGCTAAACACCTGTAAGGGATTATGTGCACTTTTTTGATGCAATGGCTGATGACAATGAAGAATTATGGCAGATCTCTTTGTAATGGGTTGGAAGTATTCAACAACCCACTCGTTGCGCAATTCGCATTGTGTGGCGCCCGGTTACAGAATTGGCGTCGTGTGACGCTTGGCTGTTATATTACTCTTCTTCTTGAGAACCTTTTAGCGCAAACTAAGACAGGGACACTGTGTCCCTGTCTTAGTTGGCGCTAAAATAGATAGAGCAAATTTATTAGAAGGCACAGAGGTCGGCCTGAGCTTGAGCGCTCTAGCCTGCTACACTGCACAGGGGAAAAGGGGAAGGGGAAAAAAGAGTAATGAAGATGATGATGGGGACAGGAAGAAGTAATGCGTATGTACAATAACCACGAAACACAGTGGTTCTCAAGATGAATATGTACCAACTAGCTCTACTTTCGGTCTTACTTCAGTGTATTACTCTTCTACCACGCTACATTACATATGTTAATGTCGTTCCTTTCCGACATGAAGCCTGTGTAGGTTCTTTTTGCGAAGCAGATTCAAGCACCGGCATGGCTCTGAAAATAAAGAAAAAAAACCGGCGTGGCTCTGAGACAAAATACTGGGCTCCTACGCAGAGGGCCCAGGTTCGAACCTCATTCCATCTTGGAAATGTTTTCTTATTTCGTTTTCAATGCGAAGCATTTCTTAGCGAACTTCTGCGACTTTGAGCGTATCTATCTATCTATCTATCTATCTATCTATCTATCTATCTATCTATCTATCTATCTATCTATCTATCTATCTATCTACCCGCCTACGACTTTGTGCTCTCCTGGCCGTTTCGTTAATCGGATGTATACCAAAATTGGTGTGTCATAACATGGCCTTATTACGAACATAAATGACAGGTCATATCATGAAAATCGTGACACGCATGTCATGAACAGCATGATTTACATTCCACGGCCTTAGGCTCTTGCGGCCGTTCCGTTAATTTCATATACACCAAAATTGGTACGGCGTGACAAGTATTCATGACGAACATAATGACAGTACCTAACATGCAAATCATGACGCGCATGTCATGTGCAGCATGATTTACATGACATGGGCTCTGGGCGCTCGCGGCCGTTTAAATGAAGGGATATATACGAAAACTGGTATGACGAGACATTTCTGTATGACGAACATAAATGACACGCGGTAACATGAAAATCATGACATGCATGTCATGTACGACATGATTTACATGCAACGCTCATGGCACACTCGCGGTCGTTTCGCTAGATTGATAGACACCAAAATTGCTTTGTGCGACGTGACTGTATGAAGAACATGAATAACAGGTGGTAGCATGAAAACCATGATATCCGTGACATGTATGTCATGATTTACATGCCACGCTCATGGTGCATTCGCGGCCGTTTCGCTTGCATGATATACACCAAAATTGGTATTGCGCAACACGGCCGTATGACGAACGTAAGTGAGAGGTGGCAACATGAAAATCATGATATGCAAGTCATGTACGTCCTGATTTACATGCAACGCTCATGGTGCGCTCGCGGCCGTTTCGGTAGATTGATATACACCAAAATTGGTATTGCGCGAATTGACTGTATGAAGAACATGAATAACAGTTGGTAAGATGAAACCCATGACATGCATGGCATGTATGTCATGATTTACAAGCCACGCTCATGATGCATTCGCGGCCGCTTCGCTAGCTTGATGTTCACCAAAATTGGTATTGCACGCAGCGACTGTATGACGAACGTAAATGAGACGTGGTAACATGAAAATCATGACATGCATGACATGTACGACATGATTGACATGCCACACTCATGATAATTCGCGGCCGTTTTCCTAGCTTGATATATACCAAAATTGCTATTGTGCGACGCGACAGTATGACGAACATGAATAACAGGTGGTAACATGAAAACCGTGACATGATGTCATGTATGTGATGATTTACATGCCGCGCTCATGGTGCATTCGCGGCCGTTTCGCTAGCTTGATATACACCAAAATTGGTATTGCGCGAAGCGCCTGTATGATGAACGTAAATGAGACGTGTTAACATGAAAATCATGACATGCATGACATGTACGACATGATTTACATGCCATGCTCATGGCGCTCTCGTGGCCATTTCGGTAGAATAATATGCACCAAAATTGGCATTGCGCGATGCGACTGTATGAAGAGCATGAATAACAGGTGGTAACATGAAAACCATGACATGCATGTCATGATTTACATGCCACGCTTATGGTGCATTCGCGGCCGTTGCGCTAGCTTGATATACACCAAAACTGGTATTGCGCGATGTGACTGTATGATGAACAATAGTGACAGGTGGTAACATGAAAAACCATGATATGCATGTCATGTATGGCATGATTTACATGCTATACTCATGGTGCACTCGCGGCCATTTCGCTCGTTTGGTATACACCAAAATTGGTATTGCGCGACGTGGCTGTATGACGAACATAAATGAGAGGTCTTAACGTGCGAATCATGTTATGCATGTCATGTACGTTATGATTTACATGCCACTGTCATGGTGCGCTTCCGGCCGTTTTGTTAACTGGGTATATACCAAAATTGGTATGGCATACACGAGTGCGTGATGAACATAAACGACAGGTCATGCATTGTATATACCAGAATATGCGTTTCAGTGGCATGATGTATACTAGATTGTGCATGCATGCGTGCATGGCAAACATGCGATATATGGTGGACTAGATGCCATGGCATGAATGATTTCATTTGGCTCAAAGATAAACAAGGGGATGTATGCAGCTCTTTGCTGGCTGCTTCGCATTACATCGATTCCCACAGTGCGTCGGATCTGCCGAATTTTTTTTTCTTATTTCCCGCGATAGTGGTTACGGACACCGGCGGCGGCGGCGGACAACTACGGCGCCAAAAACGGCCGTTGTTTTGATCTCATAATAGCTTTCGCTGTAAAACAGACCGTACTCGGCGCGGCACCGCTCCAAAGCTGCTGGAAAACAAGCGCATCGATTAACAGGTGAAAACATAAGCAAAACCGTCCAGAGAGCGCGCGCAGCGCGCACATGGTCCCAAAACAGACCGTTCTTGGCACGACCTCGTTTTTGCCAACTTCAGGCTAGATCTGATCGAATAGCCATTGGCTTTACATTTCACGGGCCACAAAGCAGTAATAATGAAGGCAAAACGGAATCCACAGCTGAAGACGACATACGAGTTGTGACCAATCATACACATTGTATATAACTGTACAAAAGCGCTGTCACTCATTTACATGCGCGAGTGGGCAATGTCATCGGACATTCACGGTTACAGAACGATCTCCAGTGCTTCGCCCACTCATCATCATTCACTTCGTGAATATGCGTGGACTTTTTCTTGCTCGTCTGTGAGGCGTTCTGTAGATGCATACAACAACTTTCACACATTTTGCTGCACATATCCGTTGTCTTTATGCAATCAGTAAACAGGATGAAGTTACAAACTCTGCTGGCGCTGACACTTGTTCGCTGAGCACTGCATGTCTCAATGAAAGTAGCTTTCTTGGGAGGACATGGAATTCTGAAGAGAGCGCTCAGCAAAAGACCAACGTTTAACGAACCATTTGAATTCGTCATTAAAAAGTGGCATCGCATAGTGCATACGTGTCACTGTTTTTCAAGCAATAGAAACGTCAAACTTGTATTTGATATATTTCAGTCATGCTATAAGCTAAGCACAGGCGAACACACCATTCCTAGCGCATTTCACATGTTTCAATTATAATAAGAATATCTGGAGTTTAACGTCCCAAAGCACGATATGGTTATGAGGGACGCCGTAGTGTAGGGCTCCAGAAACTTCGACCACCTGGGGTTCTTTAACGTGCACCTAAATCTAATTACACGGGCCTCTAACGTGCACCTAAATCTAAGTACACGGGCCTCTAACATTTTCGCGTCCATCGAAAATGCAGCCGCCGCAGCCGGGATTCGATCCCGCGACCTTCGGGTCAGCAGTCGAGCGCCATAACCACTAGACCACCGCAGCGGGGTCACATGTTTCAGATGCTTTTGAAAATATTGTAAGCGCATTTAATGCACTTCATCGTTCTCATTTGTACATAGCCATCATCATCCCTGTTCTTCTTCTTCTTCCTCGTGGTTCTGTGCCGAGGCAGACACTGGAATAAACGGTTCTGCTGGCGTTCTCTGGTCCGGTCGTCCTGCGTCTTTCACAGTGGTGGAGGTTCGTCAAGATCCCGACGTCCTCCTGCGTTCCCGTCCTACCTGGAGCTACGATCCGGTCGCCGCTTGCGCCCGGCCACCCCTACAGCTATGCAGCCATCGGACCACACCGCGAGCCCTAACGCTACAACGCCGATGTCACCGGCTGCGCGCTCTTCGTCAACTGTAACAAGCCCTCAACGCGAACCACCCGTGTTTGCGGGTCTCCGCGGTGACGACGTCCACGACTGGCTCGACATTTACCACCGCGTGAGTGCAGTCAATCGGTGGACCGAAGCAGAGAAACTGACTTATGTCCCATTCTACCTCACCGGTGTGGCGAAAACGTGGTATTTTAATCATGAAACTGACTTCGCCGATTGGTCCGCTTTTACCGTCAAGCTGCGGCAAATCTTCGCATGCTCATCGGGCCGTTCCGAGATCGCGAAGCAAAAGCTGGCTGCGCGTGTTCAACTCGCACACGAGTCATACATCTCGTACATCGAGGATGTCTTGGCCCTCTGCCGTCGTGCGAACAGTGAAATGACGGAAGCCGAGCGCGTGCGCCACATCCTCAAAGGAATAGGCACGATCGCGTTCAACGCCTTGGCTGTTCAGAACCCTACAACAGTAGAAGACATTACTTCGACATGCCAGCGCCTAGACGAGCTGCAGTCTCTGCGTCTTCAGCAAGGCAGCGATCCGCACGTTCCGCCTCACTCTGATTTACGAGCCCTGATCCGCACCATCATTCGCGAAGAACTTCAAGAACAGGAACAGAGGCAATTCACTGCTGCCTCCACTCAATCGGCACCTTTCGACCTGCGCAACCTTGTCAAGCAAGAGTTGGCAGCCATGACGTCACCGACAGCACCTGTCGCTCCACCAGCACGCCCGATACCCCTGTACGCTGATATGGCAGCCATGACGACACCGACAGCATCGGTTGCTCCAACAGCACGTGTGATGCCCACATACGCCGATATTGCTGCAATACCGCCTGCTGCCGTTACATCTGGGCCTACTGACCTTGCCTGTGGCCACTTGGCTTCTGTGGGCGGCAGAGCACCACCTGCACCTTCATATCCTGAGTGGCGTTCATCCCGTCCCGTCTGTTTTTACTGCGGTATACGTGGCCACATCTCCCGTTACTGCCGTCGCCGCCAGCAGGATGAACGACGAGGTTATGCTGACTTCGAGCGAGACCGGATCCGAAGACCCGATCCTTATTGCCCAGATTCCTATACGTACACGCCGCACCGGTCTCCGTCTCCTCCAGCGTCCGCGCGTCAACGTCAGGACTCCCGTTCCTCTAGACGACGCTCTCCTTCGCCCTACCGCCGCTCTGCATCACCGCTTCGCCCCATCTCCCGCCTTGTTGACCAGCATTCGGAAAACTAAGGATCGCAGTTTTTGGAGGGAAAACTGCATCCTGTCGACTACCAAAATTACCTCCTGTCTGCCCGGCCAATATGTTGTCAGTGACTATTCAAGGTGTTCCTGTGCAAGCTCTTGTTGATACCGGTGCCGCAACTTCTGTTTTGCGTCGTGACTTGTGCTCGCGGCTCCGTAAAGTAAGAACACCTTACGTAGGACCTGTGTTGCGCGGCGCAAATAACGTACAGATTCAACCCGATGGACAGTGTACGGCTCGTGTCTTCATTGACGGCATACGTCACCACATCGAGATGATTGTGTTGCCCACGTGCGTTCATGAACTTATCCTCGGCTGGGACTTCCTACATTCTGCCTCCGCCGTTATATCGTGTAAAGAGAGCGTCGTTCACATCACGGATACAACGGATGCACCTATATCGGCCCCGTCGCCCTCGATTATCAACTTGGCTGTCGCTGAAGACTGCGTCCTGCGCCCTGGTCACGAAGTCGTGGTAGCTGTCACATCTAGCCAAGTAGCCGATGGTGACGCACTAGTTGCCCCTTCTGCTCGCTGCACTTCGCGTGGAATTCTCGTCGCCTCATGTCTTCTCCGGTTGTCCTGTGGCCGCGCCCTTTTGCCTGTCTGCAACACAACTGCAGAATCCATGCTGTTGCCCAAGGGGATGACCGTAGCGACGATAGACGCCTCTCCACTGATCTCCGTCGCAGCACCTTGCCCGTCTTCATCACCAGTACCAGCTTCAGGTTCGAGTTCTTCCTCTTTGCGAGCAGTGATCGGTTCCGACCTGACATCTGCACAGTCCGAAGCGCTACTGGCGCTTTTGGATAAGCACAAAGCCTGCTTCGACAGCTGTACCACAACACTGAGCCATACTTCCGTGGCTGTACACCGCATTGAAACCGACGGTTCGGGAATTATACGCCGTCGGCCATATCGTGTTTCGCAGTCGGAAAGGAAAGTAATCGAAGAACAAGTTGACGACATGCTATCACGAAATATAATACGACCCTCTTCCAGTTCCTGGGCTTCTCCGGTCGTTTTAGTCAAGAAAAAAGATGGCTCCGGCCGTTTCTGCGTTGATTACCGAGCGCTAAATAAGATCACGCGCAAGGACGTATATCCTATGCCTCGAATTGATGACGCTTTAGACACACTCCAAGGGGCGAAATATTTTTCCAACCTTGACCTGCGATCGGGCTATTGGCAAATCCCCATGAACGAGGCTGACAAAGAAAAAACCGCCTTTGCTACGCCGGACGGGCTTTATGAATTTAATGTAATGCCATTTGGCCTGTGCAACGCTCCAGCCACATTTGAGCGCATGATTGATACCGTTCTTCGTGGCCTAAAATGGAGGACCTGCCTTTGTTACTTAGATGATATCGTTGTTTTTTCATCTACCTTTACCGAACATCTTCAACGATTAGACGAGGTACTCGCGTGTCTTATATATATATATATATATATATATATATATATATATATATATATATATATATATATATATATATATATATATATATATAATATTATATTATATATAATTTTGAAATTACGACCAATTATTCATCCTTCATCACACTCCATACTTTTTGACGTATTATACAATGCTGGCAAAAGGCAAAGGTACAGCCACCTCCAATTCGCTTTTAAATTTTTTTAGTCTATGTGAATCCGTTCCGCCACTTTCTTTTCAAAATTAACACAGTGTATGGCTGCGCCGCTGGGTTGAAAAAAACGACGCAGTTAAATATGAGATTCATCACAAATGTTGTAACTTCTACTAAAATCAATGATGCAGCATAAAACATGTTGCTAAAGATTCATCAGTTGGTTTAGGTTAATAAAATTACTCTCACAACAATTGTGAAGCGACGGCCACTTTCTGCGCATCACGCTGAAGCGTCTTTCATTATCTACACGGGGTGTTCAGCTAAAAATAGCTATCGCTCTCGTGGTATGCCTTCCGGTAACGACGACAAAAAAACTGCTCAGAAAGGATTCGTAGAGCGTGTAAGAACAACATACTTACGAAAACGTTGCCAAGCAACAAGGGATCTAGCGCTGACAGAATGATCTGACAGCGCTGACAGAATGACACATCTAGCGCTGACCAGTGAGTGGACTCGGAAAAAAATACGACGATGAGTGAGATTGCGAAAACATTCATCTGGAGGTAAGGAGGCACCCTTCACTGAAACGTTTGTAATATATATTACTGAAATAATGAGAGTGACATTCAGGCAAGCGTTAACGCGCGTATATACTCGCATACTTGATCTCCTGAACGCTAATGTCATTATTTCTGAGATGTCTGAAGTGTTTAGCGCAGATTTGTCAAGACGGGACAAAGTAGTTACGCTATTTTCAACGCTGTGGTTTGGCAAGCGTAGATGTCTGGATAAGGGTAGCTTCGGCAGTGAAGTGGCGTGGTACCGGTGATCATTAAACCGTAGCCGAAATAAACTCTCTGAAATGTCCTTGAAGGCGAGAGTGACGCGGCAAGAAGAAAAATTCGAACGTCGTCGTCAGTTTTAACTCATCCCCCGAGGAAGGGAGGTCCCCTCCCGAAACTGTTGGGAAATAAATATTTATATCACTGTTGACAACGCCTCCGTTGTGTTATTGGCCTCGAGGCCCACCACTGGAAACGCCGGCGCCACCGTCGGCGTGACGTGCTTGGCAGAATCACGTGGTCTCAGCGGCCGCGTCGGCTGCTTGTAGCGCACTGCCGCGTGCTTTGAAAACGAGTTTCAAGTCCCACATGCGCTGCTGTCTGTTCAAATTCGGAAGTTTTCTCTCATTTTCTACTCAAGTGGAACCATTGTAATAGAGTGGCTGCCTCCGAAGGCGACGAACATGGGGCTCTACCGCTCGGTGCCGCAGTGCCGCGCTTACGCAAAGGAGCCCAGTGTCAGCCTGCACTGGTAACCGCGGGACAAGAAACAGCGTGAAGCATGGGTTGTAAAGCTAAGAACCGGCAAGTAGCCATCCGCTACGAGTCTTGTGTGCAACAAGCACTTCCGCGACGAAGACTTTTGTTACTGCTTCGGGCCTGCGATGTTTGGTGAGTAGCAGACAGCGCGCACTGAGACGATGGCTCGCGCGCGCTTCCCGCCGGCAAATGATGCTTATCTGCCACAGGATGGTAAAAGCGCTACCTTTTGCCACGTGCGATGCCATCTCATAACCCTCCAATGCGACCTCTTGATCGTCGGCCCCGTGCTCAGCGTCCACGAAATCGGCTGCAGATGCGCAAGTCATTGTTTAGATACGTTAATTTAAAAAAACGCACAGGGTCCCTTATGCATTCGTTAAAGATGACTAGAAGGCGAAAGCCATCTTCTTCTTGTCAGTCGATGTACTGATTCTCCCGCGCCCCCCTCCAAAAGCGTTCTGCGCCTAACGTGGTTTTGCACGGCCTCCGTGACCGATCACGGAGGCAATGCAAAGCGACCATGACGTGTGAATACGTCATCATGTGGCGTCATAATGACGCTACATATTTTGGCGATCTGTGACGTCATGATGACGTCATATGGTGACACCATCACGTGACGATTATTTTTTGCATCACTCGTGTTGACGCCGCCGACGCGGGACGCCGACGGGCAACCTTCCCATTTGATGAGGCATGCATTGCTTCATAAGCTACATAAATTTTGCATTGCCTCCGTGATCGGCCCACCGGCCAACCCCATGTATTTTCTTGGAGCCTCATTTATTTACGTGGGAAAGATGCCACCCTGTTGGCGTTAGACACGACACTGCTGCCAAAATTGCTGGGGTACATGCCAAATAATTACTATCCTGTTTTGCGGCTGTTGGTTGCTGCAATAACTTCTATTTTATTCACCGCTATTTCAAGTTCATGTGGGTCCTAGTTCACAGCCGACGTTTGCAGAACAAGTCCGCAAACGTTACTGTATTTTCTTTCTTTTCCTAGGCGTCGCATGTTACTACATGCTCGGTCTCGTAGACTGGTTCTTCTTCCACCAGCAATCTCGAAGTGGTGAAGCTTTGGTCTATGAATTTGTTGATGACAGAGAGCGGCAAGTTCACTGGAATGCAAACGGAACGATAATTAAGGAGCATTAAAAAAAGGCGTCGCATTTGCTCACGTTTTGTGTGAGCACCAAACGAAACGAATGCGCGGAATAAAGAAACATAAGCATGCAGCGGCATTTGCCCGCTGAGAAGACCGATCAATACATAGTGCGAGAGCGAGACAACTTATCAAATGACATTGAAACGTACCCGAATTTGGACCAAAAAAGAAAAAAAAAACATTGAATCGTCCGGACGGCAGATCACAAAGTTGCCATGCGCACCGAAGCCGCAGTTGTAAGGAAATTGTTTTTGAACTGCTCTGATGGCGTCCGCGCAACAGTAGTTGTTTGTTTACTCACAAATTCCCATATTTTGCGGCCTAAAGTTCACAGCGCGGTGCCAAAATGCGCTCGTAGCAAAAGCGAAACCATCAGTACGAACATACATGCAGACGCTCATACATGCAGAGGCACCGTCAGTCGTCGCGAACCCGTGCGATCGCTGGCTTGGGGTTTCTTTCTGTTATGCTCCGTTTGGTTATACAGGCAAACCCGTGCGATCGCTGGCTTGGAGTTTCTTTCTGTTATGCTCCGTTTGGTTATACAGGCAGTCTACTCTAACGAGATATTTCACATAGTTTGCACTCAGCGAGTGACTACCTTTCACGCAAGAAGCCGGTTCAGGGGTCTGCAACGCGGTGACAGCGTGAAGCGGGTGCTCGGTTTTCTGCAAAGACAGCGACTGATAGACTATCTTGTGCTTTCAGTTCGTCGAAAATGATTATTTTGACATTAAAAAACACAGTTCATTTTGAAAGTACTTACAGAAATGCCCTGGAGGGCTTCTGCGAGGTGTTTTTGTAGAGCGCCGACAGCAAAACCTATGGGGAGCGCGCCGGCGGTATCCTGCCTAGCACGCGATCGAGGCGCGTCCGATAGAGGGCGACTCCGTAACTCCTCGAGGCCAATACCCACTATATATATATATATATATATATATATACATATATATATATATATATATATATATATATATATATATATATATATATAGTGAGTATAACATATATATATTGTAGTGGGGAAGTGAGACAGCGAGACAGCATCGAGTAGGAGTGGAAGAAGACCAAGACGAAGAGCCGATTGAGAGCGCGCGTGACAGTTTTTCAGCCGCTGAACCCAGGCCTTTGGTTTTGTGAATAAACCCCCTTATAATTTGGTGGAGTCGCTGGGTAGTCTTCGAAGCTGGATCTACGAAGCCGCACCTTACCTCCAGTGTCAGCAATGCCGGAAAAATCCGCCAACCAAGGTACCTCCCAGATTCCCGCCACTGCATGTCCTGGCGTGTTGCCACTGCGTCACCCGCCGATCTTCAGCGGCACTGACGACCAAGACGTTGAGGAGTGGTTGGCTACATACCACAAGGTGAGCGCAGCGAACAAGTGGGACGATGCGGCTAAGCTGACTTATGTCAGCTTTTACTTGGCCGGCGTCGCTAGTCTCTGGTTGCAGAATCACGAAGCTGATATTACCAACTGGGCTTCGTTCAAGACAGCCTTTTCAGAAGTCTTCGACCGCCCCGCTGTACGAAAGCTCCGCGCAGAACAGCGACTTCGTGAGCGCGCTCAACAGCCAGGAGAGAACTTCACCAGCTACATTGAAGACGTTGTTGACTTGTGCAAGCAGGTGAACACATCGATGCTCGAAGCAGACAAGATCAAGCAGATACTCAGAGGAATAGCCGATGACGGAATTAAGATGTTGTTAGCCAAGGACCCACAAACCGTAGCCGAACTGGTCAGTTTGTGCCATAGTTTCGACGAGTTGCGCAAGCAACGCGCCCAGACACGACGCTCTCTGGAACAGCGTGACTCGATCGCAGCTTTGACTCTCGTATACCAGAATTACATGTTGGTTCAGATAAAACAGTTTGTGCGTGAGGAGGTCGCTCGGCAGCTCTCCATATTATCAAGCACTCCCGAACCAGCACAGACACATCATCTGACCCCAGCCATACGACAAGCTTTGCCTTTCCTCGTGGTGAACGAGGGAAAGGCTTTGCCTTTCCCTCGTTCACCACCTCTGGAGGCTGCGCCCTTGTACGCACAGGTCTTCGCAGCCAGAGCGCCCCGTCAGCCAACTTATTCTCCCTCACCGGTGCCTGTTCAGTCGTCACCAGTTCCGTTCGGACGACCAGTCGCTACGTTTCCTAACCCGTGGCGCACCGCAGACAACCGCCCTATCTACTATTCTTGCGGCTGTGCCGGACATGTGGCACGTTTCTGCCGCCGCCGCCCTCTCGTCCACACAGATACCATGCCACGATCTTCGCACGACCCTCCACGGTTTAGCGGCACATCAAGGCCACAAGAATCTTCTTCACCCGACCGCCTCCCCTCAGATAGCCGCCGATCTCCATCGCCCCGACGTCGCTCCTTGTCACCGTCGACCCTACCCGTCAGACACGGAAAACTAGATGCCGCAGTTCCCGAGGCACGAACTGCGTCGTCGTCGAAAGAATCAAGTCCTCGAATTTCTCCGGCAAACCTGATCGAAGTTTTTGTGGATGGCTTTCGTACCCTTGCGCTTGTGGACACTGGTGCTGCCGTTTCAGTGATAGATTTAAAACTTTGCCGATTGCTTCGGAAGGTCACCACGACGTCAGAGGGATTGTCGCTCCGTACCGCCAGTGCTCACCATATTCAGCCATCAGCCGCCTGCACAGCCCGCGTTCTAATCCAAGGTGTTTTGTATACTGTCGAATTTCTTGTGCTCCCTGCGTGTTCGCATGATGTGATCCTCGGCTGGGATTTTCTCTCTCGTAATCATGCGGTTAACCACTGTACTCGCGCCGAAGTTGCCTTCTCTGCGTTTTGTTCCTCGTCGCCTGAAGCTGCGTTGAACAAGCTCTTTGTCGCCGACGATATCGACGTACCACCCAATAGTGCAGCCTTTGTTCCCGTGTCCTGTGCCGATGTATCCGAGTCTCCAGTTTGTTTGCTCCCTCCCAAACCTTCCAAAATCGCAGGAGCCTCGCGTTGCCATTCGCTATTCTCGACGTAGCCACCGGCGTTAGGAACCTATTAGTCACGAATCCCTTGCCGTCTACATCAAACTTACTCCGCGGAGAATGCACTGGCACATATCAAGAGTTGGACGCTTCCTCCATCTTCGGCCTTGGCGGCGCGAGTGATTTGCTCCTTAATGCACTGACACCATCTGCCTGTACGCCTGATCGCCCGACTAATAATGCGTTTGGACCCTCAATTGAGGGCGACCTTGAAGGGCAACACCGAGAGCAACTCCTCGAACTTCTGCACTAGTTTCGCGGCTCGTTTGACTGCCAGCAGACGTCGTTAGGTCGAACACACACCGTTGTCCATCACATTAACACCGGCTCACAAGCGCCTCTGCGACAGCGTCCCTACCGCGTGTCTCCTGCTGGGCGACGTGTGATCACCGACCAAGTAGACGACATGCATCAACGTGGCGTCATTCGGCCGTCCAGCAGTCCCTGGTCGTCACCTGTTGTCCTCGTGAAGAAGAAAGACGGCTCGATTCGCTTCTGCGTCGATTACCGCCGTTTAAACAAAGTTACGCGCAAAGATGTGTACCCTTTGCCACGCATCGATGACGCCCTGGACTGCTTGCAAGGCGCCGAATTCTTCTCATCACTAGACTTACGGTCCGGCTATTGGCAGGCCCCCATAACACCCTCAGATCGCCCGAAAACTGCTTTTGTGACACCTGATGGCCTATACGAATTCAATGTTATGCCCTTCGGCCTTTGTAATGCGCCAGCAACATTCGAAAGGATGATGAATAGCGTCTTGCGTGGGTTAAAATGGAAGACATGCCTTTGTTACTTGGATGATGTCGTTGTCTTCTCCCCCGATTTCGACAGTCACCTGCGTCGTCTCAAAGAAGTCTTGAGCTGCCTCACGCGTGCAGGCCTTCAGCTCAACATCAAGAAGTGCCGCTTTGGAGCTCGCAAGCTTACAATACTGGGCCACGTTGTCTCAAACGAGGGCGTCCTCCCTGACCCGGAGAAGCTTCGGGCAGTTGCTGAGTTCCCGAAGCCTACGAACGTGAAAGCGCTTCGCAACTTCGTCGGTCTCTGGTCATACTTTCGCCGCTTTGTGAAGAATTCATTGTAGCACTTGCGCGAAAACAAACGGGGACGAAGAAAGGAGACACACGGACAAGCGCAATCTAACAACTGATTTATTTTTGAAAAAAGCGTGATCTGCGCGCTTCCGCCAGAGAGCACACACCATCCGCGCATACAACAATCAATAGACCACAATTCCCGAGATCATCGCGTCCACACAAAATGAAAAGGGAACGTCATTAAAGATACGCGGACAGCAGCGAAATCTCCTTATCTAATAAAGCAACAGACGGATGGCTGATGCACTCCCTCCCAAACCTTCCAAAATCGCAGGAGCCTCGCGTTGCCATTCGCTATTCTCGACGTAGCCACCGGCGTTAGGAACCTATTAGTCACGAATCCCTTGCCGTCTACATCAAACTTACTCCGCGGAGAGACGGGCTTGTTAAGTTTTTGGCATCAGACAGTATAAGCGGTTGCAACTGGGGATTTAGCATAGACGTGCAGGACCTCTTCTATTCCTTACCGCAAGGACCCCTCATGAGCTCAGTTAAAGACTGCATCACAAAGGACAACGATGAAGTTGCTTTCCGCAACACGTGTGGGATGACGGTTGAATCCTTCCTAGAACTCTTGCTTTTTTATTTACAGAACACGCACGTAGGATTCTGTGATGGAACTTACATACAGGCCAAGGGGGTGTGCATTGGTTCTAAGGTGGCTCCTATCCTCAGCAGCATTTTTCTGGGAAGTATTGACAGAGATCTCAAAAATGATTTAGAAGGTATAACATACAAGATATACAGGTATGTTGACGACTATTTGATATTGGGCAGACAAGAGGACAAGGAAGGGTTCAAGAATAGGGTGGTTGATGCCTTCAATTCTCGGGGAAAAAGCTTGACATTTACGTCTGAAGTACCTGTAGGCAGCAAATTGCAGTTTCTTGACATCAAGTTAGAATTTCAACCAGGGCAGGTGTGCTGGCAGTTCTCGCCTAGAGCGGGGAAGCCGCTTTTGAATTATGCATCTAATCATTCCAGAATTGTTAAGAATGGTATTGTAATGTCTTGTTTCATATCAGCGTTAAGAAAGTCATGTTTTCATACTGTGAACACCGTGTTTTTACAGCAAGTTGATCGCTTGCGGGAAGCCGGGTATCCAAACACCATTCTGCAGGCTTCATGCACTAGGCTAATGAAGAAATTAAAACAGGAAGATGACTTAAGCGGTGCTAACCCCAGAAAAAATGAACCATTTTCTAAGGTTTCAGTTATTCCGTATGTACATGGCGTGTCACACCGACTTAAAAAGGTAGCCGAAAACTACGGAGTGAAAGCGGTGTTTTCAGCTCATAACAAATTAGGAAAGGTGTGTGCCAAGGTGAAAAAGATGTTCGAATGCAAGGAACGAACAAAAAAAGAATGCAATATCAAACATCCGAGCAAGAACCAGTTTGTGGAATGCGCGACTAATGCGGTGTATAACATTCCTTTGACGTGTGGTCATGCGTACGTGGGGCAGACTGGACGTTGCTGCAACACTAGACTAAGGGAGCATTTGTCCAGCCTCAAAGGTCGCCCTAGTACGCATATGGCCATGCACTGTAAAGAATGTGGCTGCATACCTCAGCCTGGAGGCACTGGCATTCTGTTCAAACACCGGAACAAGACTGCGAGGGAAATAGTTGAGGCGCTTTGGATTAATAGACTAGAAGACAAGTGCATCAGCCATCCGTCTGTTGCTTTATTAGATAAGGAGATTTCGCTGCTGTCCGCGTATCTTTAATGACGTTCCCTCTTCATTTTGTGTGCACGCGATGATCTCGGGAATTGTGGTCTATTGATTGTTGCATGCGCGGATGGTGTGTGCTCTCTGGCGAAAGCGCGCAGATCACGCTTTTTTTCAAAAATAAATCAGTTGTTAGATTGCGCTTGTCCGTGTGTCTCCTTTCTTCGTCCCCGTTTGTTTTCGCGCAAGTGCTACAATGAATTCGTTCCAACTAGGCCGGCTAGCAGTTTTGCTTTTGTGAAGAACTTCGCTTCTGTGATCGCACCGCTCACAAAGCTGCTCACCTGTGATGGACACCTCTCTGATTGATCGCCAGCATGCGATGAAGCTTTCGCAACATTACGCCATCTCCTGACTTCGCCACCCATTTTACGCCACTTCGACCCTACTGCTCCAACCGAAGTGCACACGGATGCCAGTGGCATTGGCCTCGGCGCTGTCCTTGCTCAACGCAAGCCAGGCTTCTCCGAGTATATCGTTGCATATGCTAGTCGCGCCCTCACCAAGACAGAGTGCAAATACTCGGTTACCGAAAAGGAATGTTTGGCCATTGTTTGGGCATTACAAAAATTTCGCCCGTACGTTTACGGCCATCAGTTTGATGTCGTTACCGATCATCATTCCCTTTGTTGGCTTGCTTCATTGAAGGATCCTTCGGGCCGGCTTGGGCGTTTACAGGAATTTGATATTCGCGTCATTTACCGCTCAGGACGCAAGCATACCGACGCCGACGCACTTTCTCGTTCGCCCCTGCCTTCCGTTGCACCCGTTTCCATTGCCGACGCTACTATCGCCAACATTGATCTCGCTGACATGCCTTCGGAACAGCGCAAAGACCCTTGGATAGCGTCGCTCATAGACGTTCTCTCCGCGTCTTCGGCGACACCATGCGAACGGCTACCTCGTGCACAACGCCGACAAGCCCCTCATTATGCGATACGAGATGCCATGTTGTATCGCTGCAACTATCAGCCAGATGGTAGAAAGTGGCTTCTTGTTATACCTCGCCATTTGCGCTCCGACCTGTGCACGTACTTCCACGCAGACCCACAAAGCGCCCACGCTGGCGTTTTGAAAACTTACGACCGACTTCGCCAGCGATTCTTCTCGCGTGGAATGTACACATACGTTCGCAAGTACATACGTTCCTGCACTGAGTGTCAGCGGCGGAAAACAACTTGCCATGCGTCTGGCGAATTGCAACCTTTGCCGTGTCCAGCTCGCCCGTTTGATAGAATTGGCATAGACCTCTACGGCCCCCTTCCTTGCACACCTGCTGGCAATCGATGGATTATTGTGGCCGTTGACCACCTTACCCGTTATGCCGAAACCGCCGCTCTGCCAGCCGCTGCAGCTCGTGATGTTGCCTTGTTCATCTTGCGCAGCTTCGTCCTTCGCCATGGCACGCCACGTGAGCTGCTTAGTGATCGAGGTCGTGTCTTTCTTTCGCAAGTCGTCCAGGAGCTTCTCACTGAGTGCAATATTCTTCGTCGCTCCACTACGACCTATCACCCGCAGACGAACGGTATGACGGAGCGCTTTAACCGCACTCTCGGTGATATGCTCTCCATGTACATATCATCCGACCATTCCAACTGGGACTTGGTGCTTCCGTTCGTGACGTACGCGTATAACACGGCCACACAAGCCACTACTGGGTTTTCGCCTTTCTTTCTACTATACGGACGTGAGCCCTCTTCGATGCTTGACACAATCCTTACATACCGGCCGGATGCTTCTGAATACCGCCCGGCCTCCGAACTCGTTCAATGTGCCGAAGAGTGCCGCCCATTAGCACGGTCATTTACATCCGTCGCACAAGGTATTCAAAAAGAACGACTTGACCAGGACAAGCCTGCCCACACCTTCCCCGTCGGCTCGTTCGTGTGGCTTTCTATTCCGTTCCAGTCTCCTGGCCTCTCCCGAAAGTTCGCACCCAAGTGCAGTGGTCCGTGCCGCATCGTTCAATGCACGTCGCCGGTCAACTACGTCGTCGAACCAGTGACACCTCCCACCGACAGACGATGTCGTGGTCGTGAAACAGTCCACGTCAGCCGCTTAAAGCCCTATTATGATCCGCTTGTGCTTGCTTCGCCTTGAGTCGCCAGGATGGCTCCTCTTCGACACCGGGGCAAGTGTAGTGGGGAAGAGAGACAGCGAGACAGCATCGAGTAGGAGTGGAAGAAGACCAAGACGAAGAGCCCATTGAGAGCGCGCGTGACAGTTTTTCAGCCGCTGAACGCAGGCCTTTGGTTTTGTGAATAAACCCCCTTATAATATATATAATTTTAGTTTCTTAATTTTTTTTATACGCACAACCAAGTGGAAAGAAGTAGCCGTCGCCAAGCAATGGTGACACCCATTCTTTCATTTATTTTTAATTTCAATAAAAAAAAGCACTTTCAAGGTGTTCAGAAAGTATTCGTTTATACCTCGGAAAAGAACCAACAATGCACAGAGATAATGTCTTACGTTTTTATTAACCCACCTATAGCAGAGTTCATGTTACAAGCACTAAAAATTCGTAGCACGGCCTCTAGAGAGAGGTCGCTGCTGCTATGGCAGTGCATCAAAGCACACGCCTTCGGGCGCTTACTTCCACGAGCCTTGATCAAGTGAAAGTGCTAACTTAAGTCACCAATTTTACGTGATTCCTAAATACCACATCCCTGCGTCTGTTTCAAACGTCAGTAAACATGCCACACTTTTCATACCTCTCTTTGACGCACGCTACAGCTGCAGTTTTATAGACATTTATACAACAAACGTTACACCGATTCACTGTCATTGACCGCATAATTTCCTACCCATCTGAACACGCTCTTGCGATATCTAGCCATCTTTGATCCTTGAGCAATAAAACACTACATATGACCATCATATCAAATTTATCATTCAGGCTGAAATTCCAAACCCGTGAAAACACACTCCTTTCCGAGTCATAAAACACGGCCCGCCTTCACAATGCTGGCAATGCGTTTAAACAAGTTGGAGAACAGTCCCGGCTTCCACTACAGTACAGACACACGCGCGCCAGGAAAATGCATACATGCGTATGTTGCTCTAACAAAGGACGCCATTTGTCACTTCGAAGTCCACTGGCCGGAAACTAAGTTCGAACAGATGGATTTTTTAAATGTTTGTCGTCCTTTCCCCGCATAGGGTAAATAACAAGTGCGACGGCTCATAAAGGAGCAGCTGGTTAGAAGCGTATCGCAAGGAAAGAAAGAAGTGCAATTTTTATACGCACGTACGTGTGCGTGCTAATAAAGTCAGTATCCCGACATTCCGTGACGTGCAATCATAAATGAACGTTCTGGACAAAAAGCAGTCAGTGACCGCCCGACAGCTGTTTAGCGATATGAGAGCAGTCCCTTACAGCGTACTGATCAAACCGCTCTTCAGGTCCTGAACAATTGAAAAGAATTGAAAGGTAAGTTGATCTCTAGCTCTTCGAGAAGGACCGCTTTTGACTGATGCTTTCGCGGCGTTATTATTGCATAAAATCGGGCTTGTGCGCGATACTTCGAAAATATATTCAGGATTTTAATTGATTAATTTAATTGCTGTTTTAACGTCTCAAAACGACGATATCATTATGGGAGACGCCGTAGTGGAGGGCTCCGGAAATTTCGATCACCTGGGGTTCTTTAACGTGCACCTAAATCCAAGTACGTGGGACTCGAGCATTTTCGCCTCCATTGAAAACGTGGCCGCCGCTGCCGGAATTCGAACCCGCAACCTGCGGGGTATTCAGAATTAGTACCTGACAATTGCGGGAAAAGACGCACTTAAGCAGTGCAAAATATTTAATGGTCGATTGCCCACAAGAACACGTGCTTCTTGAACTGCTCAGCTGAGAGCTTGCCTGTGTTTTGTTTTAATGAATTGGAATGCTCAAAATGCGTTCCAGGCACGCAATAGAAGGGCTGTCTACATTATCATCTAAAAAAGTTCATGAAACGCCAGACATATTAAAAAAGCTGCGACTTCCTTCCCCCAAAGCGGTTAGCTGGGCTAGTTGGAATACTGAAGTTTCACGCATTTTCAGCGCTGAAGAGAAATTAAAAAAAAAAACAGATGTGTAGAAAGACAGAACAGTCCTTTTGTCTTTCTAAGCCTCTGTTTTTTCTTTTTAAGCGCTGCAAGTGCACCAAATTTCCTTCTCTAGTTTTCGCAAATGTACTGTGCTCAGGGACTTAAATACAGATTAGGGCTAAGTAATATACTTTCGTTTGCACAGTCTTCAGATCGTGTCATATTGGCATAATTTCGATTCGAACACTTACACCAGAGCCAACATAACCTTTAGCGACCAGGTTCGTAGCGACATGAAGCGGTTATCTCGGGCAATTGCGCATAATACTAAACGCTTCCATGTCGCGCTTGAATCCGTGTACACAGTACAGGGATAACCACTGGGCAGCTAGAATGCTTTCGTCTTCGACAGTCGCTGCCTCCATGAAGGAAAAAAAGTCATTGTGCTGTGCTGCTTAGCGCTGTTCTTTCGTTATCTCCATGCGTATATTTCGTCTCCGGCAGCGAACATGTCAGCGTGTGTCGGGGATCCAGCTTCTCTTGTGTTAAGTGCATCAATTGATATGAGTGTCGTACGTTCGACTTCACCGTTTGACCAGGACGTAAGGTAGCGTCAACATTTGTGATTAGGTAAACCTAGAGGAGTGCAAGTGTGTGTAGCCCCGCGAACAGCTTCCGTTCAGCAATGCAATCATGCCCATAGCTAACCAAATCTGTAGGCCTTGTTCTGTGTTGCGGAGGGATTGGGTTTTCCTTTCTTCGAGTATTTGAAATACACGGTGGAAGACACGATGAGACGTATTCAAGTTACAGCCTTAATACTCCCCTGTAAGAGCAATTCTAAGATACCAAACCACTGTGAAATAAATTATCATCATCAGCCTGTCTACGCCCACTGCAGGGCAAAGGCCTCTCCCATGTTCCGCCAATCAACCCGGTCCTGTGCTTTCTGCTGCCACGTTATACCTACAAACTTCTTAATCTCATCTACCCACCTAATTTTCTGTCTCCCCCTCACGCGTTTACCATCTCTTGGAATCCAGTCAGTTACCCTTAACGACCACCGGTTATCCTGCCGACGTGCTACGTGCCCGTATAAAAAACCTTACAATAGAATATATATATATATATATATATATATATATATATATATATATATATATATATATATATATATTAATATATATATATTAACATATATATATATATATATATATTAAAATATAAAATATAAAAAAACCTTAAACCGGGGACATACTTCCTCTCTTTCGCTCCTCCATTTTCCTCTTTCTCTCTTTTCCTTCTACAGCAAACGTAAATACACAGAGCAAAGGTAGGTAGTTGCTGCACTGAAGAAAACAAGACCACTTGTCGACACGCCGTCTACAGCAACACCCCCTGTTCGAGGATTGTTCATCACAGTAAGCCTCCATCTTCCTTGAAAAACACAGGCGCCAACTTCGAACTGCTTATTGCCAGAAACCACGCCAATTTACTGGTGCTGCCGAGCAAGGTAATCTCATTACAGAGTAACGTGAATTAAATAACTAACAAATAATCATGAGCCACTGATCTAACAGTGCCTAGACCTGCACCAGAAAATGCATTGACCCGAGCTGACACAAGTACACGTGTCCGTTACAGGATCGTTCCGAGTGAGAAGCAAAAGGGGCAGCGCACAACCTAAACTTGACACGTCTGCAGGCTATCTTTCAAAATCATCATTTCTTTCTCACGTAAACGTAGTGATAGCGCGAGCGCACTGACTACCTGCCCTTTTTATTGCAATAGCAATTATATGGACAGTCTCGACAGGTTTTTGCCGTCGCCGTCGCCGTCATGTCCTTCCGGTATGAAGTCCTAATTGATAAGATCCCTCGCACACTGTGTGTTCTATCACAGGTAAAAGCGCGCGAGCGGGAGTGACGAACGCGGCCGAAGCAGAGATCAAATGAGCCGGCCCATTTCCGTCGCTCGGAGGGTGCATGCCATAACATCACCCCGCTCGGGAGGCCTGCCGTCGAAGCGGACAGGAAACGCCCCGTCCTTCTTTAACGACAATGAAAAGACACGAGGTGGGGGGCGGAGAGGGGGGGTTGTCGCGCGACCAGCCACTTTGAGCTCTGAATCTAAGGACGTGGTCGCGATCGCTGGGGCGCGCGCTATCTCGAAAGCCATCACAGCGGGCGACTCGTATACCCTTCCACGTGCTGCGCTCTCAACGCGAAATGACTATGCGGAGAGCATCTTTCCCTGGAGAGGCCGTATTCTCTTACACAAAGTTTTGTAGTTACGCGAGATCGGATACAAAACAGTTAGCTGCCAGCCTGACTTCGTGTAACACTACAGTTTGCTGCCATCGCATTCATTGCTTCGCCCTTGCGGTGAAACTGTTACTCTTTTTATTAGGAACGCCGCACTTGTCTCCCTTTCAGTGCGGCTGATTGCTCTGCTTTTAAATGTGGTTTGGCTGAGGTATGGCGCACAGCCACAGCGCTTGCAGTGGTCTGCCAAGTGCCGGCCCATGTTGCTGATGACCGCCAAGGGGTGCTCCATCGCACGATCGTTGAAACGGCGGCCCGTTTGGCCGATGTACAACCTACCGCAGCTTAGGGGAATATTGTGCCGCATATTGCTCACACACTCGGCGTATCGCGTGGCGTGCTTCTTGGAGCAGGCAACCGGCTACTTATTTGCCATCAAAGGCCAAATCTCGGCCAGCTTGCAAGGAGCGGATAGTACAATACGCACACTGTATCTGGCTACGACCTTCTTTATATTGTGCGAACGCCGGTGAATCTAAAGTATTACGTGCGTGCTCATTTTTTACAGCGAAAGCTGTTATGAGATCACAGCAAGGGCCGTTTTTGGCGCCGTAGTTGTCCGCCGCCGCCGCCACCGCCGGTGTCCGTAACCACTATCGCTCGAAATAAGAAAAAAAACGAAATAAGAAAAAAACTCCAGGATGGAACGATGTTCGAACCTGGGCCCTCTGCGTGGGATCCCAGTGTTCTACCTCAGAGCGACGTCGGTGCTCGAAACTGCGTTGCAAAAAGACCCTATACGGCCTTCATGTCGCGAAGGAACCACATTAACACATGTAATGCAGCGTGATAGAAGAGTAAAATAACAACCAAGCGTCACACAATGCGAATTTTGTAACCAAGCGTCACACAATGCGAACTGCGCAACGAGTGGGTTGTTGAATGCTTCCAACCCATTACAAAGGGCTCTTCCATAATTCTTCATCGTCATCAGCCACAGCATCAACAAAGTGCACATAATGCCTTAAAGATGTTTAGCGGGTACCACGATTCTCCGCAGAATGACGAAAAATGAAATATTGGCTGCTTCCCTACTTCACAAAATTATGATCATTTAAAGCGTAGCGGGTTCCTCGCAAGTGCACTTCTATAGGTTGCCAAGGAAGCCCATAAGGCTCCCATGATCCATTTCCTGAGGGCCTCAATCAAGTTCTTTCCCTGTCTCTCTCTTTCTCACGTTGACCTATGTTATATAGCGTGGCGGGAGGGTAAAATAACGACTGGGCGTCACACGACGCAAATTACGTGACTAGTGGGTCGTTTGAAGCTCCCAACCCATTACAATTGACTCAGCCATAATTCTTCATCGTCATCAACCGTCGAATAACGACCGGGCGTCACACGATCCGAATTACGCCACTAGTGGGTCGTTTAAAGCTTGCAACCCATTACAAATGGCTCACCCATAATTCTTCATCGCCATCAACCGTCGCATCAACAAACTGCACGTAATGCCTTACATGTGGTAGCTCGTTTCTCCGCAGAATGACGAATAATGTCGTGGTGGGTGGTTCCCAACTTCACAAAAATTATAATTTTTGGCGTAGTGGATACGTTGCTAGTTCACTTGTATTAGTAGCCACAAGAGAGTTTTAAACGGGTTCTAAAAATGCCGCTCTTCCAGCTTTTGCTGTGACTGTGCTGCGCTTTCCGCGCAGGCCTGGCGTTTCTTTTTTTCTTTTGACTTCTGCACTTTATAACTACGTTCCAGCTTCTTCAAGAGGCTTTCGCACACACCATGCAGTGATAACGGAGGGAGGAAAGCAAGTAATGATCCAACTAGCTCAGCAACAAGCCCTGTTCAACTCCATTTTCCTCAGAATTTCTTCCTCACTTGGAAAGACACTGCGAAAGGCATTTAAGATGAAGTAATTGGAGCCGAGAATTTGACACATGTAGAAATATGCGCCATTCCCGAGCTTTAGATGATTCCTGCTAACTTTTCGAGTATAATCCCCCAGCAAAATACACTAGTGTCGCAGAGATTCAAAAAAGCAAGTCTCTAACAGTTAACATTGTTAGCACTGAGCTGCATATATAAATCCTTTATCTGGCATTTCAGAAACATCGAGTAAGCAGAAAAAATTGGGGGACGCTTAAGCTTCGCCATTAGGAGTTGAATGCGAGAGCGATATCCGGCCCCATCCTCATCCTGCTCTGTTTCGCTTGTCATTATGTTCAATCGCCCGGTCTCTCTCACACACACACACGCACACACACTCGACATGCCTATAGTAAAGGTAAAAGTTTCCGCCTTCTTCAACAGCACTTTTATGACAACAGTGTACCCACTACGTGTGTTTAAGAGAATGCGCGCACTAATGTGTATGCCCTTCGTAGTGGGTGGCATGCTTTAAACCAGTAGCAATTACGCGCGTGATACTTTTTCGAAGTTGCAGTGCACCGACTACGTGTTCGTAAGGGAATACGCGCAGTAATGTGTTTGCCTTTTGTAATGGGTGGCCGGCTTTAAACCACTAACTCGTTATGCAGTTCACATGATGTGACGCCCGATGGCAATATACGCTTGTACCCCGCTTTACTGCGATATTACATCTCGTACCTGTACACAGGACGCGTATGTTGTGAACCATTAAAGTTAATCATTTCGGTGCAGTTCCTAGCAATGGAGTGGCTCTATGAAGCCAGGTAATAAAGAAAAAAAGAAAAAGTCACAGTTTTGCCGCAACGGCGAAGCAATGATTGCAATAGCAATAAATTGGAATGTAACGCGAAGAACGGAAAGCAGCTCGAAATTGCCAGCGCATCGCTCGAGCCCAAAGGATGCACGGAAAGAAGGCACACAGGACGAGTGCGAACTAATGCGTCACAGCTCGACACTTGAAGCGCATTGCTCAACCATAAAGCAGGACGCACTAAACAAACGAACAGGTACACACAAGACGAGCGCGAATTAATTGTCACAGTTGTTACTTATTTCTGTTTGAACAGCGCGCTCCTTTCGCAAACGCGGCCGCTGCAGCGAGCGAAGCGAAGCACCCCACCGGCCGCCCCTTCTTTCCTTGAGATAAGCGCACAAAAGCGACGACACCCTATACAGCAAAGAGCAACGGCGTTCGCAGGGGCGGGGCGACGATCTTTAAAGCGCGCAACACGCGCGCACGTCGCGCCATCAATGTGGCCACTAAGAAAGCATGCTGAATTACATGGTGTATGTAAATAGCTTGCCGTTAGCAGGCTGAGAGACGGTGTTGTCGTGGCCTAACGTCTAACGCAGCGGGCTGCAAAGCGAGAGGTCGCCCGTTCGATTCCGCGCGTCGGAAAGAATTTCTTAATTATTTTTCTTTGCGGCCTTTCTATATATATACATGCTTATACATATACGGTGAATGACGAGACGGGGACGGACATTTTCCAGCCGAAACTGTCCATTTTTTATTTATTTACAAATACTGCAGGCCCTGTGTCGCAATAAAATGGAGTGGTTCTATGATAGAACACCCGCTTGCCACGGAGACGGTCTGGGTTCGATTCTCACTCGAACCTAAGTTTTTTTATTATTCATTTTGTACAAGACGATGATTTTTCGCTCACAACTGCGCCGACACCGACGACGACGCCGACAATGGAATTTCTGCGGAACGAGCTCTTTAACGCTATCGCGTTACTACGGTGACTTGCTCTTGGTTGTAAAAAGGCATAATCGTGCAAACCTTATCCAAGAAACTGCGTGAATTACCTGTTCAAAGTCAAAAGGAGATGCTAAGTCAAAAGCAGACGCTAGTAGCCGGCATTTTCTTGCCGCCCACACAACTCTCCTTTACTTGTTCTGTTGATCAACTAAATGATCTTCACCCATTAACCACTCTGATTTTTTGAATTTCTTTTTCCTTTAAAATGGACGCTTTTTTAAAGTTGACATTCAATATCTCACTTCGAAAAACCAAGTCTTTTTCTGTTTAAGGGTAAGTAAGGCACAATAAATCATATTAGCATAATGAACTTTATTGTTAGTTGCTAACTGCTTGAAAAAGCCTGCTGGTAATAAACAATAAAATACAAAAGAACAGAGCCGCTTCCAAATTTCCAGCATTCTGAGAATGGTTTTATTATTCCGATAATATCAATTATTTTGATAACGACAAGAAGCGAACATTTGTTACCAAAAAAAAACGTGAAAGAGCGGCTGACAGAAATTACCAAATCAATGCTGTCATCGGAGGCCACACACGAACCAGCCCACAAATGAGCGTGCTTCGTTGAAAGCGCTTATGGGAAGATAATATCTCAAGCGAACGAACTACGCTCGCCCAAAACGCTTTGGGGACAGCTCGGCAAGGACGAGCTGTGCTCGTCCGAAATGGTGAGGGATTTAGGTACAAAGGTGGCCCGTGTCAACATGCTTTAAACCAGTAGCAATAAGTAGCAAGATTAGTGCCAACATAATGGCACTATTCTTGCCATTATGTTGTATTATATTAATTATACAACATAAGGTGGTGCGCTGAGTCGTTTAAGTGTCTCGTGCACCTAGTGACACTGTTGTTTTTCTTCCAATGGCTTCCGGTAGAGCACTTCCGAGTATTCGGAAAGACTCGTAAAAAACAGGACTGGTAGGAGATCGATGGTTCTTATTCAAGCTAAGACTTATACTGTATGCATACGCTATCGGAGCATATGTTTACGTAAGACAAGGACCAATTAACAGAAAGGATAATTAATTAGAATAATTGTATAAGCTCATTGAAAGAGCGGACGGTTTTCTTGCGAGCAGCTTGGATCGTTGCGGCACCTGGCGGAGACGATCTCAACCACACGCTTCTCTCTACCAAGCCTCTGAGATCCAATGCGGCAGCACGACGAAGCACAATGTTTGCCCAAGGAGTACACCAGGTCAAACGAACGCCGACGTGCGAGTTGAACTACCGGACACTTAATTTAAGTAATAGGGTCCCCTCTGATATTTCCCACGTCTCATATTTTCACACTGGTCACGACGATGAGGATCGCGGAAATATAACCTGTAAAATTTGGACTCTTTACCACGGGAAATTGTTCCCAGAAAAGGAATAAACACTCACAAGACAACGATAGCGGCGACCACGGTTGTCTGTCATCGACATCTTGATCTCGCTTCGTGTCGGCTTTCATACATCCATCATCATACCTTCCAGCGTTATCGCTGGTTATTACGCAGGCTACAAAATGTACGCAACTGTAGCTGTCTTGCATGCATTCCCAGCAGGCCCGTAGTCAGCAATTTTTTGCAGGGGGGGGGGGATCACTTGCTGAAAACCTTGACTTTTTGAGAAAAACACCTGTTTTTATTATTTATTTTTGGTAAAAACGCCTACTTCACCAAGCTTTCGAGGGGGGGCCTAGCCCCCCTCCTCCCCCCCCCCTTCAGCTACGGGCCTGATTCCCAGTAGATCGTGTGGAAGAATTTCAGAATACACCGATACATTTAGGCGCAGCTTACGTTAAGCGATAACACGTGCAACAGCTTTAGTTGGTGAAACAGGAAACGTAAAAACCAAGCACGCGTGACAAATGGCCCTCTGAAATGTCATCGCACCGCTGCTGAGGACGAGAAAAGAAAAGAAAGCCAGAAAGCGCGCGCAATTCACAAAGCAAGTAAAAAAAATCAAGTGTCATGTGTCGTTAGCGCGCGTGGAATGGTTTAAAGCGCACTACATGGACGACCTCGGACCATGCGCGGCGCCGCTTTGGGTGTGCATTGCTCTTGTGGATAACCTCGTAGTCAAGTGCACTAAGACATCGAAATATCTTGCATCGCCCAAAGTAACATCGAAGTTTCTCTCTACCCACTACGGTATATTGGTGTCTACATCCAAAGACGGTCGCTGGGCTGCTATTCTACGTAAAGTCGTCGAAGGGTGTAACGACTTGTGCTGGTTTTCTCCTGCTTCTTGATGCGATTACGGGTGAGCTTCTTCGGCGCGTTGAAGGCAGATGTCGATGTCCATATTGTCATCGTCGGCGACGATCGGCCGCATGGCGTCAAGTCTCATTGCAGGGCTCCTTCCGTAAACCAGCTTACATTGCGTCATCTGCATTGCTTCTTGAACTGTTTTCTTGTACACAAAGAGTGTGCACTGAAGGATAACATCACAAGCCTTGTGTTAGACATCGACACACACTGCGAGCAGGTCGGCGAGTGTTTTCATTTATACGCTTTGGTATGACCATGTGTCTGCGTATGGTAGCTGTTGCTCTCCGGCGACTTGTCTGACTGCAGTGCAGAATCGCTGGCATAAGCTACGCGGTCAATTCTGTTCCTATATCGATGACGTATCCCGGCCACAGCGGCCACACTTCGATGGAGGCCGAATGCTAGGGGCCTGTGTACTTAGATTTAGGCGCACGTTAAAGAACCCCAGGTTGTCAAAATTCTCGGAGCCCCGTACTACGACGTCTCTCATGATCATATCGTGGTTTCGGGACGTAAAACGCCAACAATTATTAAACTAGAACTAATTAGAGTGTCAGCAAATTACTATAAAAATTAGCACATAATTTCAAACCAAATAAAAATTGATAAATATGGTAGGCAGTGTTGTATTACTAGCGTCTGGCTCAGAGATGCGAGATGCTACCGAGCTAACAAGCAAATATTCATCACAAAAGGAGCCCAAAAAAACGGCGCGACTTTCGCGAAGAAGCATAAAGGAATGCAAAATTAGTTTAATCAATTTTTCCATTCTTGAAAATACTTGCATTACAACAACAAAAAGGTCACGCAAATGCGAAGGAGATTTGAAAAAGTCACTTTAATTATTTTGTACAGCAAAATGTGCGCAACTATAAACGAAAACACATATTTACTTTTCAACACTGTCTCCAGGGTAGTCTCCATTCGGCTGAATGCACGTTTGCCAGTGCATGATTAACATTACTGGCTGATTACCCCAACGTGTGTCTGACTTCAACACCGAACAGCACAAAGTCATCAACAAACGCGCTACTAGTGAGCGACAAACGCGCTATTGGTGAACGTGATGACCACTAAAACAACTACATGCATTGGAAAAATGCAAGTAAGCCCAAAAAAAGGCGACAAGTGACTGGAAAATTCAACAAGCGGCTTGGCGAAAACAGAAGCCCGAATCCGCTTATTAAATGCGAAGCATTTCTTAGCGAACTTCTGCGACTTTGAGCGTATCTATCTATCTATATATCTATCTATCTATCTATCTATCTATCTATCTATCTATCTATCTATCTATCTATCTATCTATCTATCTAGCTAGGTAGCTAGCTAGCTATCTGTCTATCTATCTATCTAGCCGCCTACGACTTTGTGCTCTCCTGGCCGTTTGGTTAATAGGATTTACACCAAAATTGGTATGGCGAAACATGACTTTATGACAAACATAAATGACAGGTCATAACATGAAAATCATGATATCCATGTCATGAACGACATGATTTACATGCCACTGTTTTGGTGCTCATGCCACTGAGCCACCTGAAAACTGTAATAGTACGAAAGCACTCACGAGATTTCAGACATGTAAGCTCGTGATGCTTTTGTTAACTGCTGACTTAACCGAAAGAAGCCAAATAATTCGGAAGCTGTCTAAAGGGGACATATATATCTATCGAATAAGGGAACATTATTGAACACAAGTTTTTTTATCGAGAGTATGGCCAAAGAACCTCCTCAAGCATCTACGATTCTCTTGTGGCACAAAGGTGCACGGGGTCCCCTGTGTTTTCGCCTAGGACGACTCGAAGCCGCAAGTAATCTTCAGCATCATCTTCTATTTCTCCTCCTCAATCCAGTGTACTGATATAAACATGCTGAGAAGGGCAATCAAGAAACATCATAATACCAAATATCCCGTTCTTTTCATGGGCATCCACACGGTATTTTTTAATGTATGTTTTCGCGTGCACTGAATTTTCTATTCTTAAATTTTAAGACGTAATTTGAGAATACTTCATGTTTGTATGCCATAGCTAGTAGTGGTGCCGCCCGCATTGTGTTTCTGCGTATTCGCTGCGACTGTGTGATACGGTACTGCCTTTTCATATATTTATCTTTTTTTGGGGGGGTAGCCATTATATTTTGTACTGTTACAAAATAACCAATGAACGGAGCTTTAAGTGGTAGTAATGGGTATCGCTGTTGGGCTGCGACGCATTTTGTCACAACAATACTTACGAAACGTTTCTGGGCTGCACAAGTTTTTTCGTAGACGAAAACTGACAAAATAATTGCACGTCAATGAACTTGTCGCTAATGAACGCCTTACGCAAGTAGACAAGTAGAATATGAGATGTCATTGAAGCTTCGTCTCTTCTCTGTACACATAACGCGTCACGGATAATGTCGCTGCCAGTGTTGCTGTTGCTGCACACATGTCCGGCAAACCGATATTGTGGAAGTGATGTTCACGGCAAGTGAAAACCTTGACAGTGGTATTTGCGCCATCGTGCAGAGGCTTCTTGCTCATGTTCTTTTAATTATACGGCAACACGCTAGCTGGTCGGCAAGCAAAGCAGCAACTCCGATCACTTGAAAAAGCGACAAGCAAAAACCATTTATAACGCAGCTTGTAAAGAGATTTCGTGTGAGGTAGCTAAGGCAACACCAATAAATTGTTTCGGAATAAAAACGCTATAATAGTTTTAAGAAGAAAGACAACATTTTTGAGGATATAGCAAACATTTCATTATAACGAAAAAATGTTCGTGGTATTTACGAAATTGCCAAAAAAGTATTTTTGTGCATGCGTGTTCGCTGCTACAATATATGGATCCACAATAAGAAATTTGCGAATGTATGGAAGTATCTTGAGACACAAGTGGAATGTATCGTATTGGATACAGTGATTGCGATAGTATCTTGCATCTGTATCCTGAATACTTGTTGCCAGAGTATATTGTATTATATAATACAATTGCAAAGTGTCCCTCTCTGTCCAGCCCTGCTTACACTGCCGCATATTGCCACGCCCACTTCTTATTTTATTTTGATGTTTTTGGGTTTGACCAGCAAAGACGGTTATCAACGCTCGAGGCTGTCTACGAAGCAGTGTTCGAGAAGCCTCTCGATTGTAGTAGATCGTTTTGTTAAGATTTCGCGCCGCACGCGAATGTTCCAGCATTATCGAGCGATAATGCCGCCACCAGTGATATCGTTGGAAAGTTCGATAGCGCCTGTATAAAAGCCGACGCACTTGACCGCTTCTCAGTTCATCGACGGTCGACGCTCTGTTCGCCGCTATCAGTTTATTGCTGTAGCTGGAGTTTCATTTTCCCGGCCACAAGTTCGGCCTAATTAAGTTTCATCTCGGACGTGCTGACTGCTGCCTTCGTCGACGTCACGACCACGTGACATCTGGTGGAGGTGCTGGGCCACGCTCACAACCTGGGACCTTTTTCGCGCCGCTTTCCTGGACACGTTCACGAGCGTCGTCCGGAAGGAAAGAGCCGAAACTCTGCTAGAGACTCGTGTACAGCTGCCGAACGAGAACATCGGCATGTACATTGAAGAAATGGTCCGCCTTTTTCGCCATGCTGACCCCGCTATGTCCGAGGAGAAGAAGATCCGCTTCCTAACGCGAGGAGTCAAGCAGGAACTCTTTGCCGGCCTTGTTTGTAACCCACCTAAGACGGTCGCGGAATTCGCCTCGAAAGCCACAACGATCGAAAAGGCGCTTGAAATGCGTACGAGGCAGTACAACCGCCGGATTCACACGACGACCGACGGGGAGGTTCAAGCGCCGACGACCTGCAAGACACGATCAGAGCTATCGTGCGAGAGGAGCTGCGAAAACTGTTGCCGTCCTCGCAGCCTGAAGTAGACTCGATTACTGACGTCGTGCGCCAGGAAATACAGCAAGGGGCACATCAACTTGTGCAGCCTGAGCCACAAGGGATCAGCTACGCCGCTGCAGTCCGCCGCAACGCCCCTCCTCGCCCGCTTCAAGACGCCGCGCCGCCGCAACAGTTCCGCCGCCACCACCGACGTCATACCGCCCGCCAGCCGGCCAGCGATACGCGCCGAGGAAGACCGACGTTTGGCGCGCCCCTGACAACCGCCCGCTCTGCTACCACTGCGGGGAGGCCGGCCACACGTACCGCCGCTGCCAGTACCGACAGATGGGACTACGCGGATTCGCCATCAACGCGCCGCGTCCGCAGCCAGGCGAACAGCCTCGCGACATCGGCAACTACCTAACCGGAATGCAGTGGCAAGAACGACGACCTTCACGCTCGTCGTCGCCCGGCCGCTACATGTCACACCACCGCCGGCCGTACAGTGGCCCAAACCGACCCGTATCCGGAAAACTAAGGGCAGCAACCGATGGAGGTGCGGTTGCTGTACGACGAACTACCGAAGATCCTCCGCCGACAACGACGACGTCGCGACGAAACCTTCAGAACACGACGCGAACCAGACAGATCCCTGACAACGAGATCTTGCGGCACCGAAAAACTTGCGAACCTTGAAGGCGTCATCGAGGGCGATCAGGACCTACTCCTGAACCGTCAAATTTGCGTCGCACGAGGTATAGCCGAGCTGCGCGATGGTAAAGCAAAGGTAGTGCTGACAAACTTCAGCCACGAATATAGGCACGTCAACTTTAGTACGACGGTTGCCTACATCGACGAATGTGTAGCCGCCAGCGATGCTTTCGCCCTCTTCGATGCTGCCGAACCTGCTTCGACGAATAGAGGTCCCGAACCGGATTTTGACGTCAACCCGAGCCTTCCGAAGGCCAAGCAAGACCAGCTCAAAACCCTGCTCCTGCAATACAAAGACTGTTTCTCGTCGTCATCGCGGGTCCAACAAACGCCTCTTGCGAAGCACCGCATTATAACCGAAGAAAATTCTCGACCACTCCGTCAGAGCCCCTACAGAGTTTCTACTCGAGAGCGCGACGCGATAAAGAAACAAGTCGACGAGATGCTACGCGACAACATCATCCAGCCGTCCAAGAGTCCGTGGGCGTCACCCGTGGTGTTAGTGAAGAAGAAGGACGGGACACTGCGCTTCTGCGTTGATTATCGGCGCCTGAACAAAATCACGAAGAAGGACGTGTACCCCCTCCCACGAATAGACGACACCCTGGATCGACTTCACAACGCGACGTACTTTTCCTCGATGGACCTCAAGACCGGCTACTGGCAAATCGAAGTCGACGAGAGAGACCGAGAAAAGACTGCCTTTATAACACTCGACGTTCCAGCGTGTCATGGACACCGTACTGGCCGCATTGAAGTGGCAGACGTGCCTTGTGTATTTGGACGACGTCGTCGTGTTTTCCTCGACCTTCGACGAGCATCTCCGGCGGCTTGAGGCAGTACTTCAAGCAATCAAGACCTCTGGACTGACCCTGAAGCCAGAAAAGTGCCGATTCGCGTACGACGAGCTCTTGTTTCTGGGTCATGTGATCAGCAAGTCTGGAGTGCGCCCAGACCCGCGCAAAACAGCTGCCATCGCCGACTTCGCGCCACCCACCGACAAGAATGCCGTGCGCCGATTTCTCGGCCTATGCGCCTATTACAGACGCTTCGTCAAAAACTTTTCACGTATCGCCGAACCACTGACGCTTCTCACGAAGAATAACGTGGAATTCACGTGGGAAACGGCGCAAGTGCAAGCCTTTCAAGAACTTAAACGACGCCTGGAGACGCCACCCATACTTGCGCATTGCGACGATTGCGCCGATACGGAAATACACACCGACGCAAGCAGCGTAGGACTCGGTGCCGTCCTTGTGCAAAAGACTGACGGGCTTGAAAGGGTTATCAGTTATGCTAGCAGTTCACTATCCAAGGCAGAAGCAAACTATTCCACAACAGAAAAGGAATGCCTTGCCATCCTCTGGGCTACGTCAAAGTTTCGCCCCTACCTCTATGGCAGGCCCTTCAAAGTTGTCTGTGACCATCACGCCTTGTAACGGTATTTCGCTTTATTCACTTGACACAAGTGGCACGACTTGACATAGGCTTCGACATTTTTTTTCATGTTTGTCCATGTGAACCGTTTGAGAAGCTTGTTGTACGTTCGCCAGAAGCCATCATGACCACCTGATTCGGGGCTCTCGTGATATAAGTGAAGCACTTTCGGAATCAGTGTGTCTGGTACGACGAACTTGCCATCCTTGAAGTGCAGAGTTTCATACCCTTCCCATAATCTCGTCAAGTTAACTGTTCCATGCGGGATCTCGACCGCCAACCGAGACAGGGCGTCGGCGTCAGTAAGATGGCTACCTTCACGGTGGAAGACGTCAAAATCGTACTGTTGAAGTTCATTGACCCATCGGGCCAATTTTCCCCTTGGCTCCGACATATTCAATAGGTGCGTTAATGCTTGGTGATCCGTATATAATGAAAACTTTCTTCCGTCGATGTATGATCGGAAGTAGCGCACAGCCATTAAAACAGCAAGAGCCTCCTTCTCGGTTGTAGAATAGTTCTGCTGGGTAGGGTTGAAGGTGTAGGAGTAGTATCCTATAACCCTAAGCTGTTGAGTTAGAGGTGAACTTAAGTCTCTTTGGTACAGAACCGTCCCTGTACCATAATTGGAAGCGTCCGTATTCATCTCGAAAGGTAAACTATAGTCCGGTAGAGTAGGAATAGGGTCCGATGATATACGACTTACAAGTTCTTGATAAACCCTTTCGCAATCTTCGGTCCAAACAAAAGGCACTTGTTTCTTCGTGAGCTCCGTCAAGCACTTCGTCATCTTGGAGAAATCTTTAATAAAACTCCTGAAGTGGCCTGCGAGTCCAAGAAAAACTCGAAGTGAGTGAATGTCATGTGGCTTCGTGAGCTTTGCGATCCTTTGAACGGACTCCTGTTTGGTGCTCTTGGTGGTTCCGTCGAACACTCTTCCAAGGAAAACCACTTTCGACTTAAAGAACTCGCTCTTCTTCTCATTGATCTTGAGATCCGCGTCACTAAGTGCTTGTAACACTTTCCCGAGATGTCCAGAGTGCTCCTCTTTTGATCTTGAGTACACTATAATGTCGTCAATATAAACATTGCAGAAGACTCCCAAGTGTGGCTTCAAAACACTGTTCATCAACTTCTGAAACCAGGCTGGAAAGTTTCTCCAGCCAAATGGCAGCCGGTTGTACTCATACACGTCAAATGACGTAATGAATTCCGAGAACTTCTTCGTTTCTTCTTGCAGAGGTACTTGCCAGAAGCCTTTGCAAAGGTCGAGACGAGTCAGTCATAACGTAGTTCAGCGCAAAAAACAGGCAACAGACGAGTAAGAGGACAAGGACAAGGTCGAGACGAGAAAACACTTTCCAGCCTCCGGTTTATTGATTATTTGGTCAATATGTGGCATTGGAAAGGGAAAAAGCTCAGTCTGCTTGTTTATCTGCCTGTAATCGGTGCAGAGACGAAATGTTCCGTCCTCTTTTGGTGCAATAGTTATTGGTGAAGCAAAAGGAGACGTAGAAGGGCGTATGACACCGGCATCAAGCATTTTCTGTAGCTCTGCCTTCAGCCACAACTTCTTTTCTCTGGACATGTTGTAAGCCTTCCGCTTCACTATGGTCGTATCTCGGAGCTCAAATGGTACTTCAAACTTAGTGGTCGCCTTCGGGTATCCGCCTACACAAAGTAACTCAGGATACATGCGAGTGACGTCTTCTGCGGCAGTGGGCTTGCGGGGGTTTTCGGCAAAGGCTGTAAAGGTAGTCAGCAGGCGGTCATCATGTGTGGTAACTTGTCCATCCCGATAAAGATTCAAACGCAATTCTTGCATTACGGGGCGGGACAAAAGAAGTTGATATTTCACTCCGTGAAGGGCCAATGCTTTTACAGTCGTACTCTTGCCCACACACGTAATCAAGATCTCTGTCCATTCATCATACAGTTGTTTCCTGCCATCATAGCCGTACACGATGACGGGACAATCTTTTCTTATAGTTAGCTGAGGAATCGCGTCCTTGTTAATGACAGTGATTGACGCTCCACTGTCAACTAGAGCTTTCACATCCTTCCCATTTACTTGCGCAGGCACGTATATTAGCTTGACGCGGTCCGTGAGAAAAATCGTTTCGTATGCTTGGGACGAAGGGTCGTCAGAACATCCTATGGTAAATTTCCTTTTCTTCTTCTGCCTTGTGTTTTTCGTAGACGGCTCGGGTTCGCTGAATGGGTCTGGCCATCCAGGTGCTGGAAACATTTCAGCGGTGGTCACTTCTCTTGCCGAAGACTGTCGCTGTTGAAGGAACAACAGCTTCATAATCTGCAGTAGCTCCTCAGGCGTTCGTGGTGTTCCAAGCTGAACATGGCGCTGCATGCATTCAGGAAGTCCCAACGTGATGAGGCACACAAGTGACGAGTCGGAAGTGCAGAGTCCGCCGCATGCAATAGCCTCCACTTCTCAAAAAAGTAGTTCGTAACAGGACCAGAGAGGTACCTCAAGGCTATTGCACGGTCCCAACTTTGAAACTTGCTTTCACAGAATGTTGCTAGAAAGCTCTGCCTCCAGTCCGCCCAAGGATGTCCTGCCTTCTCTGTTGCTCGGATGTCATGCCAGGTCTTCGCAACGCCTCCCAGGTAGAATCGCATGTGCATTATTTTGTGGCGATCGTGATTCCAAAGATTTTGATCGCATGCGTATTCGTAGAAGTCAAGCCAGGCCTGAGCACTCATTGATGATGATGCATCGTAGATCTCTGGCTTAGTTACTTCCAAAGGTGGTTTCCGAGATCGGTCAACTCCTGTCTGCATTATAAGCTCCAACAGATGTTGTTGCCGCTTGCTATTTTCTTCCTGCAACTTGATTATATCTTGGAAAAGGCTGTCTGTTTCAGCAATCTCCGCTTTTGTCAGTCCGGCTTCGTGTAGTCTATCTTCACCATGGAGCCGACGAGTATGCGCGATGGCCGCTTTAAGTTCCTCGCGATTCATATCTTCTTTCGAGAATTGGCGATATGTCGCCGAACAGTCAGAGCTCACGCGAACAGATCGACTTTCCACCATAGACGCAGCATGCAACGCTCACCGTCTTGACACATCTTGCAGTGACGTCGACGCACATGGTCGTCAGAAAATCGGAGCTGTTCAGGCGCGCCCAGGATCCTGTCGACTGCGCCAAAATTGTAACGACACCGAGGAATCACGAATCCAATACGGTCGCCATTACTCTTTATTCCAGTCCTTCTTCTTTTTCGCTCTCTAAGAACTGTCCCCTTGCGTCTTCTTTTCCGTCTTCTTCCTTACACGCCTTATGTTGGCTAGCTAACTTGAAGGACCCTTCAGGTCGTCTCGCACGATGGAGTCTGAGGCTTCAAGAATTCGACATTACCGTCGTGTACAAGTCCGGACGAAAACACTCTGACGCCGACTGCCTGTCTCGTGCCCCTGTCGACGCGCCGCCGCAAGACGACGACGATGACTGCTTCCTCGGAACTATAAGTGCCGACGACTTCGCCGAAAGGCGACGGGCCGACGCGGAACTGAGGGGCCTTATTGAGTTCCTCGAGGGCAAGACCGCTGTTGTTCCCAGGGTATTCAAGCGAGGACTGCCGTCGTTTTACTTACGGAACGGCGTTCTCCTGAAGAAGAACTTCTCGCCCCTTCGAACCGACTACCTTCTCGTCGTGCCCTCATCATTGCGACCAGAAGTCCTCCAGGCCCTACACGACGACCCGACGGCTGGACACCTCGGTGTTTCCCGCACGCTCGCCAGAATACAGGAAAAATACTACTTGTAGCGAAGCGATCGAACTTAGTAATGGGTCGTCCTCTCGAACACCTCCTAGTGGGTCACCCTCTTCGGCTCTTTTAGAAGAGAACGCAACTCGCGCTGAGAGTCGGCCCCGCCTCGACTGTCACTGTTGAGTATCGTCGCCGCTAATAAACCTCTTTATAATTTGGTTGAGAGTGCTGAGCCTTCACAACAACTTCGGCCCTCGTTCGATGCCCCTGGCTCTTCGATCCCGTACCTTGCCGCCTACCATGTCTCAAGACGCCTCCCAGCAAACGACCCCGCCCGCACCGACATGTCCCGGTGTCTCTCGTATTCGCGACCCTCCAGTCTTCACTGGCGCCGATGGTACCGACGTGGAGGACTGGCTCGCCATTTACGAGCGCGTGAGTGTCCCCAATAAATGGGACGAGGCCGGAAAATTGACTAACCTGGTTTTCTACGTCGCGGGTGTGGCGGGCCTGTGGTACAACAACCACGCATCCGATTTTACGACGTGGTCCGACTTCAAGACCGCCATTATCAACGTGTTCGGCCGACCTGCCGTTCGTAAGCTCCAGGCCGAACAGCGCTTACGTGAACGCGCCCATCAGACCGGTGAATCATTCACCAGTTACATTGAAGACGTCTTAGACTTCTGTAAGAAAGCCGACGCCACCATGTCCGATTCTGACAAGATCAGGCACATCATGAAAGGCATCGACGACGACGCCTTCACCATGCTGCTCAGCACAGTGGCAGAGGTCATCACGCTCTGCCAAAGCTATGAGGAGCTGCGCCGGCAGCGATCGATGACCCGTCGCTCTCCATCACGCGACACCGAGCTTGCTGGCTTGTCGACCATACCCGACCACTCCGCGTTGCTCGCAGAGATCAAGACCTTCGTGCGCGAGGAAATCGCGCGCCAGTTCTCTTTGCTGGACTTTGCTCGCCCTCGGTACGCTCAACAGCAGTCGACCACCCTTCTGCCTCCCCTCCGTCGAGCAATTGAGCAGGAAATCGCGGAGGTCATGCCCGAGTACCACCAGCACCATCCGGCTCCTGCACCTTTGAGTTACGCCCAAGTTGTCGCAAGACCGCCCCCATCAATCGCTACGGCGGCCCCACACATTTACGCCGAAGCCTCCACTCGACCTCACTCTTTCGAAGCTGATGTACCGGTAGCCTACGCCGACGTCACGCACAGGCCACGACTGCAGCCCACCATGCAGTCCTATCAGTTGCCGCCCCGTCAATCCCGTCCTGCACCATGGGCGGGCCCTGCCCCAGCGAACCGATGGCGCACACCTGACAACCGCCCCATATGCTTCGCATGCGGTTACGCCGGCCACGTGGCGCGCTATTGCAATCGCGTGCAGCCGCCTAGAGACGTGTCGCCTGCCACCATCCAGTCGAACCGGCCGTATTACGACCCACCTACGCCTCCGTCGCCGCCGTCTCGCCCAGCTGCATCTACCCGCCGTTCACCGTCACCACGACGCCGCTCGCTGTCACCGATGCGGCCACGTTCGGTCGCACGCGACCAGGAAAACTAGTCGTCGCAGTCCACGAGGCAAGGGCTGCGACGCTATCGAACTGCGAAAGCCCTCAGCGAAGACCATCGAACGTGATAGACGTTTTCGTGGACGGTGTTCGCGCATCTGCCCTTATCGATACTGGAGCCGCCGTATCTGTTATGGATGCTAAACTAAGCCGCCTGCTACGAAAAGTGACCACGCCGCTTTCCGGGCTCTCCCTCCGTACAGCCAGCACCCAAAGTATTCACCCGACGGCGGTATGCACAGCCCGTGTCATCATTCAGGACGCTCTGTACGCCGTCGAATTCATCATAATTTCTTCATGCTCTCACGACGTGATCCTGGGATGGGATTTTCTCGCCCGCCACGACGCCGTCATTCATTGCGCACCAGCCGAATTAGAGCTCTCACCATTCTCACATTTGACGCTGGCAGACAGTTCATCGGCTGCGACCAAGGTATTCGTCAAAGAGGACATCACAGTTCCTGCGAATTCGTCAACGGCTGTGTCAGTCTATTGCACCGGTCTCTGCGACGCCGTTGCACTTCTTTCTCCATGTGACCGCGTTTTCACTAGGAAAGGCTTGCTGGTGCCATTTGCGACCGTGGAAATCACTCAGGGCGACACGGATATTTTTGTGACCAACCCATCCCCGTTCATGGTTACGTTGGTGCGAGGGGAATGTCTCGGCAGAGCGGAACCCCTCGAAGACGCACAACTTATGGACGCACCGGGTGACACGCACTGCGCCAGCTCCCGTACGCTCAGTGCTGTTTCCACATCTGATTCGTCATCCGCTGATGTATTTCGTTCCTCGATTGCTGACAACCTTACGTCGGTCGAGCGTTCCCAGCTTTTATGCCTGTTGGAAGAATTTCGTTCTTCGTTCGATGTCGCGCAAACTCCTCTCGGCCGCACGTCTGCTGTCACCCATCGCATCGACACTGGCGCTCAACCACCACTGCGGCAACGTCCATATCGCGTATCTCCAGCAGAGCGTCGTGTAATTAACGAGCAAGTCGACGACATGCTTCGCCGCGACGTTATTCGACCCTCAAACAGCCCGTGGGCGTCTCCTGTCGTTCTTGTTGCGAAGAAGGACGGCTCTGTGCGGTTCTGTGTGGACTACCGACGACTAAATAAGATCACCCGTAAGGACGTTTATCCCCTACCTCGAATAGACGACGCCATTGACAGCCTGCAAAGAGCAGAATTCTTTTCATCGCTTGATTTGCGCTCAGGGTACTGGCAAGTCCCCATGGCTGATGACGCTCGACCGAAGA
Source organism: Rhipicephalus sanguineus (assembly GCF_013339695.2). Lineage (NCBI taxonomy): Eukaryota > Metazoa > Arthropoda > Arachnida > Ixodida > Ixodidae > Rhipicephalus > Rhipicephalus sanguineus. The sequence goes on along the minus strand of NC_051183.1, from coordinate 121,425,680 downwards.
CAGCCTTTGTCACGCCGGATGGCTTGTACGAATTCAACGTCATGCCGTTTGGGCTGTGTAATGCGCCCGCGACCTTTGAGCGCATGATGGATACCGTTCTGCGCAACTTGAAATGGCACACGTGCCTGTGTTATCTCGACGACGTGTTAGTTTTCGCCCCGGACTTCTCCACGCATCTTCAACGCCTACGGGATGTGTTGACGCGTTTGAGCGACGCCGGGCTACAACTGAATCTAAAGAAGTGCCGATTTGCAGCACGGCAGCTGACAATACTGGGCTACGTGGTGTCCAAGGACGGAATTCTCCCCGATCCAGCCAAGCTTCGGGCCGTGTCAGAGTTCCCCAAACCTACGTCGGTCAAAGAACTGCGCAGTTTCGTAGGACTATGCTCCTACTTTCGGCGCTTCATCCGCAACTTCGCGACTATTATATCGCCGCTGACGAAGCTCCTTGGCAGCAACGGGCCCCTCAATTCGTGGTCGTCAGAGTGCGATGACGCTTTCGCAAAGCTCCGTAGTTTGTTGACGTCTCCTCCGATACTACGCCACTACGACCCGACGGCCCCTACAGAAGTGCACACGGACGCCAGCGGTGTTGGCCTCGGCGCTGTCCTTGCGCAGCGCAAACCTGGGTTCCCGGAATACGTCGTGGCATATGCAAGTCGTACGCTTACTAAAGCTGAGACCAACTATACCGTTACGGAGAAAGAATGCCTGGCAATCATTTGGGCCCTTACGAAGTTCCGACCTTATTTGTATGGTCACCCATTTGATGTCGTCACCGACCATCATGCACTATGCTGGTTGTCGTCCTTGAAGGATCCCTCAGGCCGTCTCGCCCGGTGGGCACTTCGCCTGCAAGACTACGACATCCGTGTGCTGTACCGCAACGGACGCCAGCATGCTGACGCCGACGCCCTGTCCCGCTCTCCCTTGCCTGACGACAATGCCCAAGGCTCAGTGTCTCACATAGCTGTAGCTTCAATCGACGTTCACACCATCGCTACCGAACAGCGCAAGGATCAATGGATTGCCTCACTGATAGACTTGCTGACCGATCCATCGGCCACACCATCCTCTTGCGCATTGCGTCGTCAAGCCCACCACTTCGCCGTTCGCGACGACCTCCTCCATCGACGCAATTACGACGGCGACGGTCGCCAGTGGCTACTAGTAATACCCCGCAGTCTGCGTTCTCACATATGCGAGTCGTTCCACTCTGATCCGCAGTGTGCACACTCTGGGGTATCGAAAACCTACCACCGCATTCGCCAACGGTACTTTTGGCGAGGAATGTACCGCTACGTGCAGAAGTTTGTTCGCTCCTGCATCGATTGTCAGCGTCGCAAAACTTCAACGCACCTGTCGCCGGCAGGTCTGCAACCTCTACCTTGCCCTGACCGGCCGTTTGGGCGCGTTGGCATCGATTTGTACGGGCCACTTCCTCTGACGTCCGCTGGTAACCGCTGGGCCATCGTCGCTGTAGACTACCTCACGCGATACGCTGAAACTGCCGCACTCCCTGCGGCTACAGCGCGCGATGTGGCCTCCTTCCTGCTCCATCGATTCATGCTGCGTCACGGTCCACCCCAGGAGCTGCTCAGTGATCGAGGCCGTGTCTTCTTGTCGGAAGTCGTCGAAGCCATTCTCAAAGAGTGCAACGATGTTCACCGCAAAACTACTGCTTACCATCCGCAGACGAATGGCCTCACCGAACGCTTTAACCGCACGCTCGGCGACATGCTCTCGATGTACGTCGCCGCCGACCACACAAATTGGGATGCCATTCTGCCCTTCGTTACGTACGCCTACAATACCGCCTCTCAGAGCACTACTGGTTTCTCACCCTTTTTCTTATTGTATGGCAGGCACCCGTCGCACACAATCGACACAATTCTTCCCTACAAGCCGGATCCATCTGATTGTGCGCCTATTTCTGACACAGCCAGGCTTGCTGAAGAGTGTCGCGAGCTTGCAAAGGCCTTTACAACGCACGAACAAGAGCGGCAGAAGAGCCTTCGCGGTGGCACCACCACTTCTGAGTCCACGTTCCTCCCCGGAGCGCTTGTATGGCTCTCGGTCCCTACCACTGCAACCGGCCTCTCTTCAAAACTACTGCCGAAATACGAAGGCCCCTACCGTATCGTCGAACGCACATCCCCGGTCAACTACCTGATCGAACCCATAAAACCATCTTCGGACCTGCGCCGTCGAGGGCGCGACATTGTCAACGTGGAGCGCCTGAAGCCCTACCACGACCCCCTCATAGTGACAAGTTGCTAGGTCGCCAGGCGGCTCCCTTTTCGTACCCGGGGTAATTGTAGCGAAGCGATCGAACTTGGTAATGGGTCGTCCTCTCGAACACCTCCTAGTGGGTCGCCCTCTTCGGCTCTTTCAGAAGAGAACGCAACTCGCGCTGAGAGTCGGCCCCGCCTCGACTGTCGCTGTTGAGTATCGTCGCCGCTAATAAACCTCTTTATATACTGGCCAGGCCTTGCTGCCGACGTCGCCCGCTACTTTAAGACTTGCCGAGATTGCCAGCGACGGAAGACACCGCCGACTAGGCCAGCGGGACTTCTGCAGCCAATCGAACCACCTCACCGGCCGTTCCAGCAAATCGGGATGGACCTACTGGGGCCGTTCCCGACGTCGACTTCCGGCAACAAGTGGATCGTCGTAGCAACTGACTACCTCACCCGCTACGCCGAGACAAAGGCCTTGCCCAAAGGCAGTGCCGCCGAGGTAGTCAAGTTCTTCGTGGAGAACATCGTCTTGCGTCATGGCGCCCCAGAGGTCCTCATCACAGACAGAGGTGCCGCCTTTACTGCTGACTTAACTCAGGCGATCTTGAAATACAGCGAGACGAGCCACCGCCGCACTACCGCCAACCACCCACAGACCAATGGCCTCACCGAACGTCTAAATAAGACCATCGCCGACATGCTGGTCATGTACGTCGACGTTGAGCACAAGACATGGGACGCCGTCCTTCCGTACGTGACCTTCGCCTACAACACGGCCGTCCAAGAAACAATGCAGATGACGCCGTACAAGTTGGTCTACGGAAGGAGCCCGGCGACGACGCTCGACGCCATGCTGCCGAACGTCACCGACGAAGAAAACCTTGACGCCGCCGCTTACTTACAACGTGCCGAAGAAGCTCGACAGCTCGCCCGCCTGCGCATCAAGACCCAGCAGTAAACCGACAGCCGTCGCTACAATCTTCGACGACGCTTCGTGGAATATCAGCCCGGCGACCGTGTTTGGGTCTGCATGGACGCCGATACGCCGACGTGGGCTTAGCGAAAAACTCCTTCGGCAATACTTCGGGCCATACAAGGTTCTTCGACGTCTCGGCGCTCTTGACTACGAGGTCATCCCGGACGGCATTACCAACTCCCAGCGACGCCGCGCGCGACCTGAAGTCGTCCATGTCGTGCGCCTTAAGCCGTTTTTTGCGCGTTAGCGAACGTGAGGACTCTACTTTTCCTTTGTTATTGTAATTTATTTATGTATGCACTTGTTTTTTTTCTTTGTTCTTTCACAAGCATCGGGACGATGCTTTTTCAGAGGGGGGCAATGCCACGCCCACTTCTTATTTTATTTTGATGTTTTTGGGTTTGACCAGCAAAGACGGTTATCAACGCTCGAGGCTGTCTGCGAAGCAGTGTTCGAGAAGCCTCTTGATTGTAGTAGATCGTTTTGTTAAGATTTCGCGCCGCACGCGAATGTTCCAGCATTATCGAGCGATAACGCCGCCACCAGTGATATCGCTGCAAAGTTCGATAGCGCCTGTATAAAAGCCGACGCACTTGACCACTTGTCAGTTGATCGACGGTCGACGCTCTGTTCGCCGCTATCAGTTTATTGCTGTAGCTGGAGTTTCATTTTCCCGGCTACAAGTACGGCCTAATAAAGAAAGAGTTTCATCTCGGACGTGCTGACTGCTGCCTTCGTCGACGTCACGACCTCGTGACAACATTTTACTGATACAGGAGAGGCTCAAAAATCATTCCAGTACATTGGCATTCGTCTTAGCACTAACCTATATACGCATATACAAATAACACATATTGGAACGCTTGGTTTATTTCGCCGTGAACTACGCCATGCTAAAAAAATGTTTCAGTGCCTTAGCTCATCTATGCCAGGATAACGTAGCGTTAGCAAAAGTTCAGCTGATTATTCTTAGTTTTCCTGATTATCTAGGATTAGCTTGATTATCATGCTTACTACCACTCCAATGACACACACGCGGTATACGTATTATGTGGCATATGTAGATTTATTTTACCAGGCAACTACTTCGGGATCCCATGAGTTAAGCTTCTCCGCTCTTCAGCGCCGTTGAGCAGCATTTGCGCCATCGTTCTCCTTGGCTATACCACACTGGCAAAGCCAGTCAGAGGCGCTATCAAGCGGCTCCAGCGCAGTGTCAGACGGCGACTGCACAGCGAAGGCGAATAGCGCGCCAGCACGTCTGCCACAGCTACCACGTCACTCCTCTGGAAAGCGCAGACCGGCGGCGGCGGCTGAGTGCGCGGCAGGTGCCGGCTCCGGTGCGTAACATCGCTGATCCTCGCCCATGCACAGCACGGCTCTCGGGGAAGCACGCGAAACTGGCTCGGCTAGGCCAGTGTAGCTAATGCTACAAAACACACAAGAGTGCTTGCGCACCCTTCCATGATACAATCGCAATTATATTGTGCTTCAGTTATCTGCAACTCTCGCCAATCATTCGTATTATAAAAATTCAAGGCGCCTAATGAAGTAAAGCAGCCAGATTAGGCATCTCGTTCTTTCAAAATTGCATCAAGCTGCCATCTCCAGACGTTAGGCATAAAGTTCCGGTGTAATATTTTTCATGGACGTCAGCTTACTCTAATTAACTATTCATCATCTACTATTCAAGCAGCGCCCATTGCGTTTCTGCGTATTGCTCACCAACCATAACATTCAATTTCCGTTTGGGTGCAGAGGTCTGATGTGCTCTCTTTTCAAAATTCTACAATAATTAGTGGAATTCTGTTCCAAGCTCTATCGCTTCCATTGACATTTATACATTTCTGTATAAACTTGACAAATCACTTGGCAACAATAATAAAACGAACCACACAACTATGCCCTTTTACCTGACGCTTTATACAATATTTGAACGTAGTCATTTCCATTCACCGCGCTGAACTCAAGACGTGGCATATTTTTATTTCTTTTTTTTTCGTAAGAATGTGGGAAGGCCCGAACACTGATTTGTCTTAATGGTTCGAGCGCGTCATCATTTGCTTTAATGCATCCGCTATGAACGCTCCGAATGTTCTTCAGTGTTGCATCATTGACAAGAATTGAGGTCATAAGTTTCCCTTTAATAGGCAAGGTGTGCTTTTTTTTTTTACTCCTAAACATTGTACTTATCGAAACACCTCGTAAATTCTCAATTCATTCACGCGCCTGCTTTCGCGGCATATCCTGTAACACGTCGTCAACGTTGGCTTGTATTCTTTACATAATCAGCGCGCTCACAGCCTGAAACACTGTCTTAGAATAACAGAGAGCTGAGCTAGTTGGTAAGTATTCATTCTAAAACGACAGGGCGTGCAAACCCGGACACACGAAAGAAGTCAGGACACCACAAACGCCGACTAACATAAAGAGACGCACAACGGCGGAAAAGAAAGAAGGCACGAAAACTTATCTGTGCATGCCCATGCAACAGGCGAACCTATCAATCCGGCACGCGTGGCGGTCTACGTGGAAGATAACTGTTAAGGCATTTGATTTCATCTTTATGCAAGTTAATCGACGGTTGGCTCACGCATGCGCTACCACTATTCTCGATATGCCATGCTTCAATCAACAGGCGCGTTTCTTCATTTCTATGCCGGTACAACACTGCGCATTCATGAAATTTTGGCGTACACTTACAATCTCGACAATGTAAAGATAGATTAGAAGGTGAGCCTCCTGTTAGCGATCTCTTATGTTCCAACAATCTCTGGTTGACGCATCAGCCCGTCTGCCCTACGTAGAAGAGGCCTCAGCTGAAGGGAATCTTATACACCACGGTCGTACAGCATTCAGTGAAGTTGTTGGTGTGTTTTACGAAACAAATATCGGTCCGCTTATTGTCTTTTACTCCCCCCTTCTTCCTCTGCACAGCGGCACAAGTCTCACCTAGCTTATTGGCAGCCGTGAAAACAACATTAACGCCGTATCTAGTTCCTACTTTCTTTAGCCTGTGAGATACGCGATGAAAGTACGGTATACCTACGACACGTTTCTTCCTATCGCTTTCTGCAACCATGCTCGGACTTAACACAATAGACTTCTTTAAACGTTCAGCAACCGTGGCCACTGCATCACGAGGATACCCTACATCTAAAAGACGTGTAACCTGTGCGTTAAAGCTATCACTCATTTTGTGCTCACACGATTTGGTGAGGGCTGACTTAAAGGGGTGGTGCCATCAAATTTCGAGGCTATAACAAGCCTGTTGTGGGTTTCCTTTGTATGCAAGGACATTCCACACGAAGGGTCGGACACAGCAAACGTTTAGAATATATTTTAATTCACTTCCAAAGTGTACCTAAATGCTCATTCTCCCGATCGAAACCCATCGCTAGCGCGCCAACACTGACGTAGACCTGTAGGATTGGCAACGAAAGTTGTAGTGACGTCACACCAAATCTGCTGTAGTAACGTGAGTGACCTCCGGACCTCCGCCACTTCCGCAACGTACGTACCGGCTGTAGTGAACTAGAATATATTCTAGTTCACTATAGTACTGGCAAAGCATCGGTTGCTACATCACTCGCCGAGTTTCGATTGCTTCCTGGCCATGTGCGTCACAGCCTTGTGTGGTCACGTGACCACGCCTACTACACTTCTACGTCACTGCCCAACCTCGACGCCCAGAAACCGAAACCAAAAGTTGTTCAAATAAAAAAGGCGATATTAAATTATTTAGCGAGAATACATGAATTTTGGTGCGTGCATCATGCTTTCTGGAGCTATAGGAAACGCTTACAGCAAAGAACGCGCAAGCCACAAATTTGGTGGCACCCCCCCCCTTTAAGGCAGGACATGGCGATGCCGTTTTTGACAACTTTCGAGTGCTTTGACGAAAAATTTAACAGCGGTTTCGAAGATCTAGGAGAATACTGCCAGCACACGTGCTCAGTAATGAACATTCTTTCGTTTCCATCATCTTCAGTTTGTATCTTTTTTGACGTTATCTTGGCTCGTACACTTAACGTCAGCGCCAACACCATTTATAGCGGCCAGATTCATAGTGACACGTCGCGGGCACCTCGTGCGATTCCGCCTACCAGCTGTTATTCTTTGATGTCTCGTTCCACGCCGTGACCACTGTACCAACGCGCTGTTCCATTGTCAGTGAAGCGATGATATTTCGTTCTAGACGTCGGCCGACTGCTAGTAACAATATAAACTGTACCTCTGTCTTCAAAGGAGACTGTAATGAAAGCAACGTGACTTTCGTCATTAAGGGGGTATCAAAGCTTTTTGCAAGTGATTTCGTAAGTTTCCGGCCTGGTCAATTTTTAATGGCGATATAAATGAGACAACTGTGTCACTTTTCAGTATAACACCCCTTCACATCCACACATCGTTCACACCTCTATACTAACATTTCAAGCTATTACAAAAATAGTCGGAACGTTTGCCTTCAGAATATCCGCGGACTGCACTGTTCACTTCATCATCATCAGTACTGTCTACCCTTGTAGATCTTTGTGCAGCCTTAAGAAGAGTAACAGTAACTGGGCGCTAGGTCTGGGCTATAGGGTGAACGATCGACCCCCTCAAAGCCACAGTTCTTCGCTGCAGCCTTAGCAACGCTCGCGGTGTGAATTGGAGCGTTGTCAGGAAGCAGGCGAACGCTATGATAAAATACCCGGTCATTTCTTCTGCATTACACCATGCAGCTCTCAGACAAATGCGCCGAGTTGAAACTCTATGCGCTCGCCTCCTCGTAGATGGTACCATGTGCCTTAGGCGCTCATCTGCGGCCTTGGCCGCGGGGTTTTTGATAGCAAAGAAAGGAGGCCAACCTGACGTCGTTGAAGACTACCACCGACTAACGGTAAACACTGTTCTGTATAGGCTTTTCGTAGTAATGTCTAAGCGGTGGATCAACGGGTGGGGAGAGGCAAAACATATGCTTACTGAGATGCAGAAGGGCTTCCACCCAGGGAGCATCACAAGCGACTTTCTGGACGTATATATGGGATTCAGTTGCAAGGTTTGTGATTGGCTATGGTTCGAAATGCAGTTCCACTTCTGTGCCGTGTGCTGAACAGTTTCGCTGGGCATCCACCTTCAAAAAAACATGGCTGATCCCTCCGTAGTAGGGATCGGTATAACACGAAAGTGTAATATGTCTTTACAGAAACTACTGCTTATTGTGTAATGATATCTCAGAACTTGCGCAATGCCTATTGGTGTCTGGCAGCTATAGCACCGTTTCACGTGTATGCACCCACGTCAACGCCTAGTGGCACATTTCCATCGCGACGACTAACGCCCATAGCCATGATTTAACCGTTGTGGTAGCTGAAGTTATCATATACCAGGGCACAGCGTATCGTGAATCCCGCGCAAAGATGACAACAACAAGCACAAAATAAACACTGATACTCGATATGCATTTCTTCAAAGCGTCGTCAATTAAAGAGAGAAACGGCATGGTGTGCGCTCCCGAATAATAGGGAACCTACGCTTGTGCTCATGCAAACACTACCACACCTCACTTCAGCAACACGGGAGGCAGTGGTTCGCAGCTTGAACGGCGAACGCACGCAGGCGTTCCGCGTCCCGCTGGCCTCTGTCTCGCTCCGCCAAGGCACGACATTCATCGTCGACATCGTTGCCTTTCTGCAGCGCTTAATGCAGCAGTTTTATTAGTCGGCGCTATCGCACTTGAAGTAGTCGGCGGCGGAGAAACACCGTTGGTGCATGTGGTAGCTGCACTACTCCGGCAACGAGACGTCACACGCTTACACAATACGAAAGGCAGAGAACGTAACTGCGTCTCGGGCGACTCCCCGATGCTACAACGCGGCCAGTGTTTTTCGCTGGTATCGAGACACTTTAACCATGGCATCCGAGACTGCGCGCCGCCATTAAACCTGCCGGTGTGCAATCTCGGACCCCGTGCTTTCACTGAGTCGTTGCCGAATTTTTCTCTATCGAAGCTAAAAAAATTACACCATCTCCCGCTAAAGGGGACCATGAGGCGATGCAAAGCCGGAGCACTTGCACGATCGCGTTCCGTTAGCGTTCGTCGGGCATGCTACCGGCCTCGCGTCGTGGAACGCGAAGAGGAACACTACGCGCGTCGTGTCTTCCCTCTAGCCTGGCCGTTAATTCTCACAGGGCGTGCGGGGAACGCGGTCGACAGGCGTGCGAGAGAGAGAGGCAGCGTAGGAGAGGAGAGAGAGGAGGAGGGGACGCGCATGCGCTGGCCCTCATCGCGGCGCTGCGCAGGAGAGAATTTCGGCATGTCGAGCCCGCATGTCAGAGAGCCAACCGAGGCAAGCGCTGGACTGAACGCGCGCAGCGCTCTACTATTTGAAGAGGAGACTAGAGGAGGAGAGTAGGTATGCAGCGTGAGAGCAGAAGCGAGAACGCAGGAGAAGCGCCAGCAGCTGCTGGTAGAGAACTGGAGAGAGTAACGCGTAGCTGTTGGAGAGAGGGAAGGAGGAGAGTCGCGCATGCGTAGTGTGAGTGCGGACATCAACGCTGCGTGCGGATTACCACGCCGCCTTACATACCCCCGAGCAAGAGATACTTCGCATCTAAAAGTGTCATGCCGCATTACTTCACTTACCCGCTCACAGGCGGTGGCACCGCCAAGAGAGACAGAGAAAGGTTAAGTGAAAGGCAGGCAGGTTAACCAGAAGTTTTTTGGTTTGCTACTCTGCACTGGGGAAGGGGTAACGGGGGATAGAAAGGTAAGGAAGGAAAAACAGAAACAGTGTGAGGGAGAACGTGTGAGAGATGTAAGACGCGTTTGTGGATTGTCGTGTTCTGCCTCGGTAGCTGAGTCGGTAGAGCGCCGGGCGCTTATCGTCACGGACCAAGAGGTTGTTGGTTAGATTCCCGGCGGTGGAACTTTTTCTTACAGATTTGACTTTCTCATTCGTTAGCGTCCATTTAATCAACGTCATATCCGTGACGGAACTACGTCACTGAAATCTTGATGGACCCCGACATAAAATGCTTTCGTGGTAAACGTGGAATAGAAGGATGGATGGATGCATGGAAAAACTTTATTTCAATAAAGTTTTTTTCATGCATCTTCCTTCCACTCTCAAGAGAGTCCTGAGAAGAGCGATTGTCGATCAGCGGGCCGTTCCCACGTTGGGACGGGCAGGCCGATCCTGGTCGCCGCATCGTGGGCTCTCTGGATGGCCCATATTTCGTTCCTGTATTCGGGGCGTCACAGTAGAATGGCACACAGTTTATCACAAGAGATTCACTACCTCAGTTCCTTCATGCAAATTTGTATGCGATGGTGCTGCATGAGTACACAAATTAGCTCTTTAAGTCTTCCTGAGAAAGAAAGCGTTGGAACTGAAGGAAGTGTCTCCTCAATACAATACTCAACGCCTCACTACTGACTCATCAAGACACTGACTTTATTCAATGAAACGGCGAGCAATACTGCCAGCGGTTTATACGACTGGGAGCTCCGTAAAATACTAAGCAAGCAAGCTCGTACACGTGTGCTCGATTCAAGAAACAGTTTAAAGTGAAAGCAATTATTCGCATGCAGCCCAGCCTCAAAACCACACAGATTCCGCTGAGGCTGTAATGAAGTTTTCCAATTACGGTGAGTCAGTCATTTCACTCGTCCGGAGAGTTCTGCATCTGACTCGTACCCACAAGCAGCGACACGAGGTCATCAATAAAATATATCTTCATGCCGAGAGCACAGGCGTGCGCGAGGTCTCGCCTTGGCGTGGGAAAGGGGGGAGAGTACTACACATATACAGTGCCTTCTCTCACACGCCGCCCATGAAACCCTCCACGGAAAAAGGGAACAAGGAAAGCCCACTTACTCAAACAACGTGGCTTATTTCGTGTGGGAGCCTACCCATAAGCCAATTAACCTAAGTTATTTTGCTAAACCTTTAAATTTTCCTAATTCTAAGCGATGTCATGACACATCACTGAGAATAATAAGCGGCTGTCCTGCCCTCCTCGGCTCATATGTCTCTTTGTAGATTAGCGTCAGGAACAGCGGCTCTCCTGTACTGCTCGACTTATCTCTGTTCGTAAATTAACGTTCCCTGAGAGGAAAAGAAGTGAAATGAATGGCGAGATAGACGTTCTTTTCTACCGCTGTACCAGGAAAAACATATAAATGGCCTTTTCCAGCGCAGACTCCACCAGGAGAGAGCAAGCCTCTTGCATGTACATGTTGGCTGTATCTACGATCAGCTAGCAACAACAGCCAGGTACGTCAAGCAACTGCGGGTGAAGAGTCTCATAAAAGGCTTCTTAGTTTTCTTCCCAAATCCGTTCGATCTTTCGTCTTGAATTAAGAGCGAGGAACGGAAAAGTGCGTTCGCGGAAGGTTTTTTAGGAGGCACTTATTCGTCAATTGAACGATATATGACTTATAGGGGGAGGGGAGGGCATTGTGGATGTTAAGGGGCAGAGCCATACAGTTCCCAGGCCTTCCCATAGCGCACGCCTATGGTCATAAAATTGTTTTGCACTAATCGCTAGAATGGCAAATGTTATACATTTCAGATCAAGAGAACTAGTAGGCAGTGAAAGGCCCGGGTGAGGCTTGCGGTGCACGGATATGACGCGAGCACCCATCAAGGACGGCGTGGTGTCCTCACCTTACCCACCCATAGAGCTGCCCCAAAATGAATCTTTCTACCAGCACGTCAGGAGGCGTTTCCTACAACATGCTGATCAACCGGCATTGGTAGGTATTGCTTTCTTGACTAATTCCAGTGATTGTTCACTGCATTTCTTTTTCTTTCCTCTCTTCTATTCCCTCCTCTCTCTCTCTCTCGTCTTTCTACTTCCCTTCCCTAATCACCAAGTGTAGGGTAGCCAACCGGAAGCTTTCCTAGTTAAACTCCCTGCCTTTCTGTTTGCTTCCTCCCTTCCTTCAAGTAAGCGTTTAGTATGGATAAGTACTGGTTCGTTGAAGAATATTTGCGATTGTGCATTTCGCGAACTACGATCTGAGCTGATCACATAGCAGCGTAAAGAGCTGAGAGCAACGTTGCAGGCCTGTGCGCCTTTTCGTTAACGAATTTTAAGTATGCGAACGTTTTCTATCTTTCCAGGAAGAAGCGCCTCGTAGATTGCGCCTAAATATAATAAAGTATCCCTCCTTCTTTCCATCTATGTCGTCTACGATATGTCGTCCACGAGTATTTATTACGCTCAGCTTTGACTGCCAACATCTAATGCACTCCCATATTTCTCCGTTTCCAGTTGCACACAATAGTAAAATAATTGCTATCTGCCCTTCAAAAACGCTTGAGTCCACAAACTACCACCGATGATTATGCATATCGCGTATAAATATTGTGCCGCAAAAGGGCAAGAAAAAAACCACTGCGCACAGATTTTTTAAGTAACAGTGAATATCCTGCTAACCAGCATTTAATGCAACGCGTTTAAAGAAAGCTGTTGTTTCCAGGCCCTGCCAATTTTGCAGCAAAGGAAACTAGGCGTTAAATGAATTTCGTCGGCAAGATAATTTTGAAAGTAATTCGTGAAATTATGTAAAGCGTTATAATTAACTTGATTAATGCATACTAAGAGCACGCTTATTTGCGATATTGAAACCAACGATCGTACTCAAGCCACTCCTCGTTTCGAAAATCTGTAGGCACAGCCGTTCTTTCACCTCTTTCTCCCTAGTCCGTTCAAAAAAAAAGAAAGGCGTTGGTGAACCAGATAAAATCTAGCCATTGTGTTATAGGCCACATTAGAAAATTGTCTACTGCCACAATTCTAAGCATACATGACACTGTATCTATTACATTCAAAGCGTATTATGGTGATCCGGTAGCAAATGGACCGCATCTATCTATCGATCTACCTATCCGCCTAGGTCTTGGGGCTTTCGTAGTTTATTTCTTTATTTACAGAATACTGCAGGCCCAAAAAGGGGCCCAGGCAGGAGGGGCGAAAGTACATAGAAATGCATCAAGGCAACGTGAACAAACTTGATCCGTTAATTTGATTTGATTGTTGTGGTATGAAATGAATGTATGACCCACACGAATGAGTAGTGAAGACGTGAATAGCTTGACATGCATGCTGTATACGTCATGACACAAATGTCAAGATGCTGTCGAGATGTGACGGTGGTCGTTTCAATACTGTTTTATATACTATATTGAGTATCACATGACCTGAACTTCTTAACAAACATAAATGACAGATAACGTAAAGAGCAGAATTACATGCATATCATCTCTATCGTGTCATGAATGACACGCATCGCATGACGCAAACGTTGCAAAGCCGTCATGGTCGTTTGATAAACATGGTATGCGTCAAAATTTGCCTGAATTCATTGTAACAGCGTAACAAATTACATCACGACATGATTGACATAACATTCATTTTATACATCACATGCATGAATGCCATTAATTACGACGTATTGCAGTTTTTTTTTCTTGTTGTTGTCGTTGGAATATCCAACACGCATGAAATTACGTAAATGACGTGACATAATACGCATGTCGACGCGTACCGTATTCATTATATAAATGCCCGGATAGGATGTTTCTCCTGGAGCACTGGCACAGTCAGAACGGTGCTATTGGCTGCGAAACACTGATAGATATTGTACCAACTCTCATATATCAATCTGCAACAAACATTCTAGTACTTCTGTGAAGGTACGCTTCACATTCGTGTGATACCGATTCCGCCACAATGGCCAATAAGCCACGACAATGGACAATACTGATTATATTCGGAACACACTCATAGCGCGACAGAGGTACCAGAACGAACCCTAAGGACCACAGCCTTACATATCCAACAAATATATTTTCCTTTACGAATCACTCGGTGGTGTGTTCGTCAATACAGAAAGAAACAGAATGATAATAAGGAAAGTAATAACTTAAGTGATTACCTGGGGACGAATTCACAAAACTTCTCTTTCGCCAGTGCGTTCTCCCATTGGTCAGACAGCTTCGCTAGTGGTATGTCCTACACTGTGATTGTCTCGAATATTCTCTTCAGAACATTTTTAGCGTAAGACGGTTTTGGGATTACGGGCCCTGATGCATGCGTTACTATGCGTCGAATTGCTAGAGAGTTTGAGAATTGGGGCCCCAAAGAGCTTGGGGACCCAGGAAGCTTCTGAGCCGCCAGGGCGCATGCGCAGAACCCAAGCCACTCCTGGGCTCTTGCGCTCGCGTTGACCCAAGACGCAAAAATCGAAAACTAGCGTGGGTCGCCAAAGCGTCTTGGGTCACCAGCGAGACGACATAAACGCAGCGCGCGCCGCGGCGCAGTATGAACCACGTCTCGCATGATTTCAATTTCGCCACGTGTGGCGCTCCGTGCGCTTCACCCAACGCATCCTGCATTCGGCCCAATTCTCAAACTCTGCTGATCATCCGAACGCCAGAGCAGGCTGCCCAACGCAGCTTGGGGGCCCAGCGTCTTGGGTCCCAAATTCTCAAACTCTCTATTGTTACAAACGCTATTGTTAGGGTCAAGTTGGTCACAGACACACTGTCTTCATTCTGTGCCCTACTTTGCGATGTAGAATCGTGCAAAAATAGCATGCCTAATACCATGACGTGTCGAACGATCTGTTGCTTTTGCGGGATCTGTCTTGATTGTACTCAGTCCTGTTGCTACGCACTCAAATAAAGTGCGGCTTACCTTAGGTAATGAAAGGATTGATTTAAAGTTGCTTAGTCTCATACAAACCTTTCACACCGACACGCAGGTACGGAGTGGTGAACGGTTGACCTTTGCAGCCGTTCTCTCTCTCATGGAGCGGTATGCCAACGGATTCCGGCGGCATGGCGTATCCTGTGGGAGCAGGGTGTGCGTTAACGTCTCGAATTCTGCCGAATCACTCGTCGCTACCTACTCCCTGTGCTGTCTAGGCGCCGCTGTCGTCTTGATGAAACCAACGCTACCAGAACGTAAGGTGGATTCACTTATATCAGTAATTGTGACCTCGTTTTGCTGTCTGCTCTCTTTACTAATGAGTTACCATTCGTGGGTCATTACCTATTAAAAATCGTGCACCACTACGGCAATACCCTATGGTCTACGCGATTACGCGGTGTCTTATTTAGGTGTATAGGACAGTGCCGGGGTTCCGCAAAAAAGAAAGCAGGACACTGTCGTTGCCGCGGCAAGTAGGCATAAGGTTTGTGTCCCTGCGTTTGTCCTCTTTTATACTTTCAACTACATCATCTATTTTGTTGTCCGACTATTCGGCTTCTAAGTACTACAGTGTCGCAGTAAACAAATGACAACACGTCTTCGCAGATGGGTCGTAATTTCTTCGAACATAATTCTAACATCCTTCCTGCCACCGTGGTAACCCAGTGGTATTGCGTTACCGCGGAGAGAGAGCAGTGAGCTGTTCCTAATACCCGTAAAACAAAAACTGTTTGAAAAACAGTGCGCACGATCCAGAGTACTACGCACTCTATTATTGGAGAGCGGTTATATCTTCCTAATAGCCGTAAAACAAGAAGTGTTCAGAAAATTGGGGGATGATGCAGAGTACTCGGCACTTTACTATGTGAGAGCGGTGAGCCGTTCCTAATAACCGTAAAACATGAAGTGTTTGGAAAATCCCATATCCACGAAGTGAATGATGATAAGTGGGCGAAGCACTGGGGATCGTTCGGTAACCGTGAATCTCCCGTGACATTGATCACTCGCGCATGTAAATGAGTGACAACGCGTGTTTACAGTTATATGCAATGTGTCTTGTTGGTCATAACTCGTCTGTCGTGTTCAGTTGTGGATTCTGAGTTGCCTTCATTATTATTGCTTTGTGGTCCGTGAAATGGAGAGCCAATCATGATGGTGAAGCGCTAAAAGAAACGGGGACTTACGAAGAACACAGGACGCAGCGCTACTAGCAACTGAGTTTATTTTGAATACAACGCCCTCATATATACAAAATGTACGTCATCACTTCATGCCCAACTGGCAGTTATTCTAAACCTTATTTCTAGTACGGAGAGCCAATGGTACTTCGATCGGATCTAGCCTGAAGTTGGCAAACAGAAGGTCGCACGGCGCCGCGCCCGAGAACGGTCTATTTTGGGACCATGTGCGCGCTACGCTCGCTCTGTAGACGGTTTTGCGCATGTT
Organism: Rhipicephalus sanguineus; assembly: GCF_013339695.2. NCBI lineage: Eukaryota > Metazoa > Arthropoda > Arachnida > Ixodida > Ixodidae > Rhipicephalus > Rhipicephalus sanguineus. The sequence continues at coordinate 121,409,310 of NC_051183.1, read as the reverse complement.
GTCACCAGTTAATCGATGCGCCTGTTTTTGAGCAGCTTTCGAGCGGCGCCTCGCCGAGTACGTCGATATTTAAACCATATGCATGCTATGCTCGCTCTGTAGACGGTTTATGCACAGTTGTTTTGCACCTGCGCTTCGAATGTAGACTACGGCGGACGGACGGACATTGTGAGGCCTCAAAGTGCTTCGCCCCTAAAACAGTGGGCCCTACCTAGAGTACTACGTAATCTATAATATGAGAGAGGTCATGTGTTACTAATAGCCGCAAATCAAGAAGTGTTTAGAAAAATGGGGGGACGATACAGAGTACTAGGCACTTTATTATCTGAGAGCGGGAAGCCGTTCCTAATAGCCGTAAAACAGGAAGTGTTTTATAAACTGTGGGGACTATCCAGAGTATTACTACTCTATTATAGGAGAGCTGTTATATGTTCCTAATGGCCGTAAAACAAGTATTTAGAGAAATGGGGGGACGATACAGAGTACTAGGCACTTTACTATCTGAGAGCGGGAAGCCTTTCCTAATAACCGTAAAACAGGATATGTTTGAAAAACAGTTGGGAGGATCCAGAGTACTACGTACTCTCTTATGGGAGAGTGGTTATATGTTCCTAATAGCCGTAAAACAAGTGTTTAGAGAAATGGGGGGACGATGCAGAGTACTAGGCACTTTACTGTGTGAGAGCGGTGAGCCAATCCTAATAAACGTAAAACAGGACGTGTTTGATAGACAGTGCGCCTTTCTAGAGTATTACGTACTCCAATATGGCATAGCGGTTGCATGTTCCTAATAGCCGTAAAACAAGAATTGTTTGGAAAAATGTGGGGAAGATGCGGAGTACTAGGCACTTTACTGCGTGAGAGCGGTGAGCCGTTTCTAATAACCATAAAACACGAAGTGTTTGATGAACAGTGGGGCCTATCCAGAGTATTATGACTCTATTATGGGAGAGCGGTTATATGTTTCTAATAGCCGTAAAACAAGTGTTTAGAAACATTGGGGGACGATGCAGAGTACTCGGCACATTACTGTGTGAGAGAGGTGAGCCTTTCCTAATAACCGTAAAACAGGATATGTTTGAAAAACAGTTGGGAGGATCCAGAGTACTACGTACTCTCTTATGGGAGAGTGGTTATATGTTCCTAATAGCCGTAAAACAAGTGTTTAGAGAAATGGGGGTACGATGCAGAGTACTAGGCACTTTACTGTGTGAGACCGGTGAGCCGTTCCTAATAACCGTAAAACAGGACGTGTTTGATAAACAGTGCGCCTATCTAGAGTATTACGTACTGTAATATGGCATAGCGGTTGCATGTTCCTAATAGCCGTAAAACAAGAATTGTTTAGAAAAATGTGGGGAAGATGCAGAGTACTAGGCACTTTACTGCGTGAGAGCGGTGAGCCGTTCATAATAACCATAAAACACGAAGTGTTTGATAAACAGTGGGGCCTATCCAGAGTATTACGACTCTATTATGGGAGAGCGGTTATATGTTTCTAATAGCCGTAAAACAAGTGTTTAGAAAAATTGGGGGACGATGCAGAGTACTCGGCACATTACTGTGTGAGAGCGGTGAGCCGTTCGAAACAGGAAGTGTTTGAAAAACAGTGGGCACTATCCAAAGTACTACGTACTCTATTATATAACAGAGGTTATATGTTCGTAATAGCGTAAAAGCAGAAGTATTTAGGAAAATGGAGGACGATGCAGAGTACTAGGCACTTTACTGTGTGAGAGCGGTGAGCCGTTCCTAATAACCGTAAAACAGGAAGTGTTTGAAAAACAGAGGGGACTTTCCAGAGTTCTACGTACTCTATTATGGGAGAGCGGTTATGTGTTCCTCACAGCCGTGACACATGAAGTTTAGAAAAATGGGGGGACGATGCAGAGTACTAGGCACTTTACTACTATGTGAGAGTGGTGAGCCGTTCCTAATAACCGTAAAGCAGTGTTTTAACAAGTCACAATTTCGCCACGACTGCGATAGTAACAAATTAGAATGTCACTCGAAAAACGGAAAGAAGCTCGAAACTTGCAGCTCGCTGCTCAAGCAAAAACGACGCATGAAATAACACGCAAACTAACAACTGTTACGACGAGCGCAAACTAACAACTGTCACAGATTGACATTTCATAGCCCAAAGAAGAACGCGCGAAAAGAACGCACAGGTACACGCAGGACGAGCGCCTACTAACAATTGTCACTGCTGTTACCTATTTGTGTTTGAGCACGCGCTCCAAGTGTCGAGGACTGGAAGGCAGCCCTGCTCGGCTGCTCTGACCTGACGGCCCAACGGGCCATGGTCGAGCGGGCCCGGGCCGCGGCCATCGCCAATGGGCTCCCGTAAGAGGGAGCCCACCTAGTATTTGTACGGGGCGGCCCCTTAAGGGCCGCTCCCACCCTCCCTGTAAATAACATCTGTAAAAAAATTACACCATCTCCCGCTAAAGGGGACCATGAGGTGATGCGAAGCCGGAGCACTTGCACGATCACGTTCCGTTGGCGTTCGTTGGGCATGCTACCGTCCTCGCGTCGTGGAACGCGAAGAGGGACGCTACGCGCGTCGTATCTTCCATCTAGCCTGGCCGTTAATTCTCACAGGGCGAGCGGGGAACGCGGTCGACAGGCGGGCGAGAGGGGGGCAGCGTAGGAGAGGAGGGAGAAGGGGAGGGGACGCGCATGCGCTCGAGCTCATCGCGGCGTTGCGCAGGAGAGAATTTCGGCATGTCTAGCCCGCGTTTCAGAGGAAGAGTGGAAAGGGGGAGGGGAGAGGGGTATGGGAGAGGGGGAGGGGAGAGGGAAAGTGGAGAGGGGAAGGGGAGAGGGAAAGTGGAGAGGGGTATGGGAAAGGGAAAGTGGCGAGGGTAATGGGAGAGGGGAAGGGGAGAGAGTGAGTGGAGAGGAGGTGTGTGGAGAGGGTATGCGCATGCGCAGTAAGGGTGGTCACGCCGCACACCACCGCCACCACCACCGGATTGAGCTCCGCCTTAAGATACTTCGCATCTAAAAATGTTTTTCAGCAGCAGCAACAGCACAACCAGCTAGACCCTGCTTTGCCTCTTCTAGCTAGCAGCTCACTCCTTTCGCAAACGCGGCCGCTGCAGCGAGCGAAGGAGTGAAGGAGTGCGGCCTATAGCGTCAACGCAAACTTTGCGGTGAAAGCATAAGACGTGCAAGTCTTCCCGTTCGCGAGATGAGCGCGCGAGCACGGGCGACCACGCCCTGTATGGCAAACTAGAGGTCGGACGCGCGCAACGTTGCTAGAAACGCTGTGCACGCGCATCCCAACTCCTGCGAAACATGAGCGGAACAACGGCCTTTGATGATGATGGTATTTCAGTTGCAGCCTTGAAGAAGACAAGTTCACGTGACGATACCTCGGCTCGAGCGCCCACTGTTTACGGACTTTTCATTGCTTAAAATTGTGAATTTCTCGCGCATTTTTCTTCGTGCCAATACGCGATCTCCGTTCACTGTTGCGTTATTGGGATGAGGTGGTAATAAGAATTGTTGGAGTTTAACTTCCCAAAACCACGATATGATTATAACGGGCGCCGTAGTGGACAGTTTCGACTAACCGGGGTTCTTTAACGTGCTCTTAAATCTAAGCACACGGGCCTCAAGCATTTTTGCCTCCATCGAATATAAGGTGGTCGAGTCTTTAAAAATAAAGATTGTTGTGGCTATAGGGAGCTTTCACAAGCGGCGGAGGCGCTGTGCATTGTGGGTAGTCCGCCATTTTGAAGTCATAGTCAACCAAGCCGGGAGGCGCGCGCGTGCGGCAGCTCCGAGTAAACAAACCGACGTGCCGGCGCGATCGCGCTTGTTCTTATTGTGAGGAGTACCGAGGATTAACTACGAAGTCAGCGAAGACCAGAATGTACGCATCCACGCTGTCCCTTAAACACCGCGAGTGATACAACGAGAAAATCCAACTATCCGGAGTGGACCCGTTCACGCTGCAGGCAGCCGATTGTGAACTTGTGACCACTCGTCGATGCCTCGGACATTCGTAAATTTGTGGTCTGGCGGACGTGTTTTGTTTCACGGCAGCTTCATTCGCGGCTCGCTTACCGGCCGCTTGTCACGAAGTTGTGGCCGCCAACGGCCTTACTTCCTTTGAGCTGCTGTCGCGTTACGAAACATGTCCTCAAGACCACAAATTCGCGAATGTCGGAGGCATCGACGAGCGGTCACAAATTCACATCCACTATGCAGTCGCCTGCCTGCAGCGTGAACGGGTCCACTCCGGATAGTTGGATTTTCTCGTATCACTCGCGGTGTTTCTGGGAGAGCATCGATGCGTACATTCAGGTCTTCGCTGACTTCGTAGTTAATGCTCCGTACTCCTCACAAGAACAACAGGCGCGATTGCGCCAACACGTCTGTTTGTTTACTCGGTGCTGCCGCACGCGCGCGCTTCCCGGCTCGGTTGTCTATGACTTCAAAATGGCGGACTACCCACAATGCACAACGCCTCCGCCGCTTGTGAAAGTTCCCTATACTCGGCGACAACTGATCTTGACATCGGAGGGAAGGCTACGGAGGCGGGGCTTCCGCACATTTGTGTTACTACGCAAGTAGTACGGCAGCTTGCGGCTGATTTCGGTTTTGCTAGCTCGCATCGTTAACGCGTTTAAAAAACTATATACACAGAAAATGCGCATGGGATAAATATTTCGATTGTTCAATGTACTTTTTAGTGTCATATTACGAGTATATTTTTCTTGGAGAACTAAACAGCTCGTTTGCGACCGCACACTGACCAACTACGTACGTCATGGACGCCATGATTACTTTGGAAAACGGGCGTGCTGAAAAGGTGGTGCTCTCTAAGAAACGGAAAGAAAAGGAAGGCATTTTTGCAAAGTGAACAATAACTGTATTTTACCTACGACTTCCCGCCACTGCTTGAGCATCATAATAAATAAAGCAGCATTTATTTCAGCAAGGCAAATGAGAACATTTTCAGTAAAGTTACGTACTATACTTTGACGTGGTAGCAGGCATGCTTTTCGGTTCTGTAGCTTCCACAGTGCTGTCAAGAAAAGTTGTCGCCGAGTATAGAAGCGCTGCGTGTGCGTCTTTTTTGACGAGCGCATGCGTGAGGAGAAAGCCAGACTGTCCCCACACACACTTGTACCTCCTCCACGGCTTCGCACAACCGGAAGAAATAATTAGCACAAGTAGCAGGGCGCAGCTGGTTTACAATACGAAGCGCATGCGGCGCAACACCCTTTATGGGGGTTGGCTCGTGTCGCCCTCACGCGGAGCGTGCCGTCGTGACGGTATTCGCCGCGAGATCGGGCTACAGGTGGCAGCACCGTCGCCGCGCTAGTGTGGATAGGCGGTTGTCGGCGCATATACAAACGCACACAACAGCGCTTCGTTGTGAGCGATTTGACCCGATTTCTGGCAAACAAAATGCGTTGACTGCAGCTTTCTGGTAATATGTGCGCTCTTCATTCCTGAATTATTGCACGAAGCGCGCCGAACGTTACTATTACTTGTGAGAGAAGCGCATGCTGCCAACGAACGGGTTACTCGTCTTCGGCAACAGTCGGCATATTCGCAATGAAGGACGTTTTCTTGTTGTTTTATTTTGATCTGTTTAGCTTGTGTTCCACCTACTACGCACTGTTGTAGCGCGACTGAATTAAGTATTTACTTCTTGTTCATCTGGATACCCCACAACAAAAAGAAAGCCCGTATTCCTGCACGATGAGTTCAAATAGCACTTTGTGCCCTGCGCGTTCAAATGTTCATCCGCATTCCTTATTCACTTCTCCATGAAATGTAGGACAGTTGATAGGTTTACTGAGGAAAGCTACGTGGCTGACCGCGCTTTAGCGCTACGGAGACGTTTAACACGCACGCGCTTGTTTTTATTCCAGTAGCAATACACAAAGGTAACTGTACAGCACGGAACTTTCTTCGATTTATTACTTGCACTACAGTATGGAACAAAGGCCCGGTTATTTCACGGGACCAAAGTACGTTTTTCCTGCAAATAATATCCGCTGCCTTCCGTCAATCTATAACAACACAACACAAACGCTCAAGATAATGTAAAGAAAAAACGATGTGGCTTCGCGTGAAATTACTACGACATAAGTGTAAAGTACGCCGTTTGGATTAATTTTGACCATCAGGGCTCTTTAACGCGTACCTTAATCTAAGTACACGGGTGTTTTTGTATAAATTTCGTCACAAGTTAAAATTGCGCGAAGCAACTCAGTTTTGCGATTTCCGTGTCATTCAATTTTCTGTTCTCTTTAGGGGACAATTTAGGTACCGAAGTGTCAGACGTGACTTAACAGAAATATTTCTCTGTAGTGGGACGAGGACCGTACGCAACTAAAGCTCGTTGCGTAACCTATAAACGAAAGTCCCGAAGTTATACACCTAACCACAACGCGCAAGTCGATGAGAGCCTTTTTTACCACTGAGCCGTTAAAAGGCTATATTCACATGAGATTTAAAGGGGCTTTCTACCGTCCTTCATCTCTTTTCTGTTTTGTACCGCAGTAGAAAGCGTAAGTGTCCAACCTTGCAGTGGTTTCTCTGGAAAGTGAGTAGAAATTTGCGTTCGGTCTTCTTCCATTGGCGTGAAACATGCCCACAACACTGGTTGGTGGACGTGATGACGATTGTAGTGCCGGTAAAAATTAAAACCGAAGGCACATGCGATTTCTGAAGGATTACTTTATTTTCGCTGAACACTACTGTAATGAATGTAACAGTCGTTTTCAGCGCGCTAGCGGTTAAATGAAGCCTTATTATACGATTACAAAACACTTGTTTTTCTGTTCTCGCAGTATGTGCGTTTATTGTAGCACTGCTGTCGCAATCCAAGCCAAGTGGATTCATCAAAAAGAGACAATAAATGCGCGCCTTCACAGCGCAGCACATGTGAGACATCCTAACAACAATACAGCGGCACATTACGACCAACGCGGAGAGCCGAATGGCATAGCGCATTATGAGTTGAAGTAGAAGAAATCGATGACGGCGCCGCAAGCAGCGCCACTGGGTGCCTTTTTGGACGCGTGAGAAAAAAAAGGCAAAAATTACTCTCTGACGCAATCTAAAGGTGCCTCAAGTGCGTAAAATACAATTTCAAGTTATACATGTTTGTTTTTAAGCAAAATGAGTCTACCTGCGAGGATTTTCTTGTCATACCAGTGGATTAAACCACATCGCCGTTGGGTGACGCTAGCGGTCATTATTAAGGAAGGAAGTGTAAGGAAGTGTCCTACATATAGGACGCTTCCTTTATGCACTCTAACATCGCTATTTCTTTACCTTTTGACTAGCGCCACCTACAGCACATAACGCAGGCCTCATTCTCAAAGTGTGCAAGCCTAGACATTGCTTGCTTTTCATGCTGCCACGTGCCGACCGCTTTGTCCGGGCAAACGCGTGCTTTGTATGAAATACGTCATAGAGAGGAAGAAGTGCAGTGTCGGTGTGCACGTGAAATGTTTCCAGGCCTACTACACCCGCACATTGCATCCCTAATGCCCAGTGTCCTATATGTATAGGACGGCTTGAAAAACGGTGTTGCGTTTACCTGGCAGTAAATAAAGAACTTGTGCTTTCTTTTGAGGGTAGAAGTACACTTTTTGTGGAAAAAAAATATTAGTTTTTTCATTTTTTCTGAGTTTGGGCATATATGGGTTAACCGAAGAGCAGTGGGAGGACAAGCTATCGGACCCAGACATGAAGAATTAGCGGAGCTTGGTTCAACGGGCACAAGATATTCGCAATGCCCATAGACTGTCGCGCCACCGAGCGGAATTCAGGAGCGTCCTCTCGAGGAGGGTTAGTAGACGACAAAATGGCGGCACTATGCAGTCGCTCCCTTGTTCGGCTGTGCTAGCCTCAGTGTTAACGCGTTGGCAAGAAAAGAACACTACGACTTTGCATGTTCCCTGCATCAGTGAACAAACCGGGCCCTCCGTGACACGAAAAATCTGATTCGTTCTTGCGAGACGCGAAGTTTTCGTGAAAATACGTGGCAACTCACGCTTTCAATGCTAGCCCACAGCGTACACATACTAGCAGCTTCGCGAGGCTTTCTGTAGCCACGTAGGTAAGTTAAATGTTATCGTCTGACATATTCAGTTGAAGCTCACCCTGTTTTACTTGCATATATAATTGGTCAGTGTTTCTTGTAGTGCAGGAGTCCCATAACACTGCACGCGGAGGGAGGTCGCGCATGCTCGCGATGTGCTCATGTATAACTGAGCGATCTCAAGTTGGCGATACATTAAAATAGGGCCTCAATCCTTTGTCAGCAAAGCGCTGTTACGAATCGTGCGAGCGACGTTTCAATCATTCGAGGACACGTCGGCTCGACGCCTTTCGTGGAGCGAACGCTTTCCATCCACGCCGTCCTTCGCCAGTGTGGTGGGTTTCATAGCCACCGTTGCGCCGCTTGTTTTTGTACGATTTGTTGGAGTAGGTGGCAGCACACTGCAAGCGATTTGCTTGTTGACCGGTCTGAGAGCAAAACGTTCTCCGCGCGCAGACGTCTGTCTAATTGTAAACGTGGTGACGCGGAGTGGTCGAAGTCGTTCGGCGGAGGAAATTCTTCAGATTGCTTTCAGCAGTGATGTTGAAAGAAACCATCTTGACGACGAAGATTTTTCACTGGACGTAGAAGACTGTGAAAGCACCGAGAGTGACAGCGACGATGAACCACCAGCTGCTAACTCACGAGGAGCGAGTTGCACTTCACGTCCCCTCGTGCGTTAATGTTCTTTCACGCTCGTAAGTCGCTTTGATTGTATTTATTGTATATCCTTGAGCGAGATCAAAATAAAAGCATAGCTCCTCTTGTGCGTTGCATGTATCACAATTATTGTGGATATTATGGAGCGCCGCATGCCGCCAACACGCTCGAGCTCGACCAATGAAGCGAAATGGTTAGAGCGATGGAACGTGCAGTCACGGCCACAATCCACGCCTCTCGGCGAACTTCTTCGACGTTGCGAAAATCATACGTGTTTATTCTTTTCGATATTCATGTTTCGATCGTGCTGATCGAACCTGCAACATGCGAGTGAAGTACATACGGCTAGAGTCTCAGCATGGCTGTGACACAAGCGCTACTGAATGGCATGTTAAATGCTTGTGTTCCGTTGAAGACGTAACTCCGCGTTTTCGACTGCGCAAGTAATGACGACGGGGTATTATCACTGAACACTTTTATGTTTGCAAGCCATCATCACGCGCAGCAGCGATGGCGCTACTCACCGGCGGCCTACTACTGCGGCAAATCCGTCAGGCAGGCTCGGTACGTACTACCTCGGAGTGCCGTTCAGCTCATACGTCAATTCTAGTTCATACAGGTTTATGTAGCACGCACAGGATTTCGCAAAGCATCGTTATGCACGGTAAGGGAGCTGAAATATAACCTTTCACTTCGCAGCAAATAATTAGGTGGTGAGTAATTAGCACTTTCCATGGTTTGGTAAAGTATTTTAGTCTCATATCCATTCCAGCGCAGCTCATGACTTCATCCGGTGAAAGTGGCACGGTCCGTACGTCCGCACGTCCTATCTGTTCCTATGCTAACAAACGGGTTGACCCTCCTCCTGGCGCCATATTGAAAAGCACGGCGCGCCACCTATAGTTCGTGGGCATTGCGAATAGCGAAGGCCCGCGGCTAAATGGAATAAGGCCGCCCACCTTGGGCGCACAGTGCACTTGCTCACAATAAACGTTTATTCTCTCTCTCTCTCTTTCTGAAGCAGCTGCGCGCTAGTGGTGCGAAAACTGAAGAAGCGGCGGCGCTGGTGGCCTTACTCCCTCATTTCCCGCCTCCTCACCCTCACTTCTATTTCCTACCTATACTATACTATGCAAGACTATCCTAGATTTTACCCTCTCCCCTCCTCCTCACCCTTACTTCTTTCCCACTCCTTGCTCTACTGTGCCATACAAGCCTATGCTACGCGTTATCCTCTCCCCTCCTCCTTTCTCTCCTTCTCGCCCTCCCATCACTCCTCCTCACCTTCACTTCCCTTTCCTACCCCCTTGCTATACCATACTATACACAGCTGTGCCAAATGGTTGCTAGGAAACGCGCAGTGACGTCATAGCCAGGCACATTTTCTTGTCTACGCGATACGGACAGACGAAAAGCTGAAACGGCTCCTCCGTTAATAGACAAATTAATCATATTACACTATGTCTAAAGTGGCCAAGTGGTACGTTGCTCGGCCTCTGACCCGAAAGGCGTGTATTCGAACCCAGCTGCTGCGATCGCATTTCGGTAGAGGCGAAATGCTAGAGGTCCGTGTGCTCTACGATGCCAGCACTGGTTAGAGAAGGCCAGGTAGTCAAAATAATAGGAACACCTTCACTACGGTGTCTATCATAGCTCGCGTCACTTTGGGACGTTAAACCACATAAACCAACTAACATTATTCTTATGTTTGATCAAAGCACATCTCCCTTACGCTTCCGCGACCCGCATTATGATCGAGTGTCGATAAATGCGCAAACTACATAATTTGATGCGAAGGTACGGGAGACCAAATTTTAAGCAAGTAGAAATGTTAGAATAAATTATACGGTATTTACAGCAATTGTATTTACAACGTCAGCAACGATCTAACTATTCTACAGTCAGTCATGCTATATTTCTTCATAAACGGAATTAAACGACCCACTCAAATTATATGCGGTAGTTATCTGCTGACAAAAAGATTTCCTAAAAGGGTAAAAGAAATATTTTGGAATTCCTGCCAAAACGCTCCACGTCCAACGTTCCGTTAAAACACTGTGCTGCCTTCACGAAAGCGATCGTGTGTAGCAAAATACTTCAACCAGAAGTGATACAAAATAACTAGAAGCAACAAGAATGCTCAATTTACCATTAGTTTAGTGTTTGCTTTTGTTCCTTCCCATTAATCGTGCACATAAATGGCAAAAGTAAGTCACTTCTCTAAATGAGGACGCCGTGTGGCCGAGTCGCAAAGCATTACGAAATATTAGCGCCAGTACTCCATTCTCACAACCAGGAAAGAAGGAAATAGGCGAAAGCTCTCCTGCAGGAAATAGAACAGGACAGAGAACATACGGATTTTATAGATGCTGCATGTGTCAAAGGAAAGAAAGCCTTTACGGCGGTAGTAGTAGATGCAGATGGACTCAGAATGATATTACAAACATGACTGAAGACGCGATAGTCGCGGAACAAGTGGCAATAGCATTGGCTTGAAGGAAGAATAAGTGGACGCGAATTTGCAGTGATCCTAAGATGGCTATTGTACACTTTACCAAAGGCTTTGTAAACAAAAGGGCTGCCCAGCTGATTGGTGAGATGGACAGCCAATAGATCGAAATCTGCTGGTTTCCTGCACACGTGGGGTCTGTCGATCCATCTCGGAAGAATTTAAACGAGATTGCTAATGCAGCTGCACGAGGACTTACTATCCGTGCACCAGGCGACCGGAATCCCAATAATATGCAGGAGGAGAACAGGGACCGATAACTTACATATAATGAAGTCACGAAGCAGTACTACATGAACAGAAGGTAATTCCCAGTGCCACACGCTAAGCTCAATAGAGCTCAAGCGGTGACCCTGAGAGTGTTGCAGACAAGAACTTACCCGAAACCAAACTTTATTAGCAAGATATCTCCAGAAAGAGAGGTACAGATCAATTGCGAGAAGTGTAATGTCATCCTTACTCTCGATCATATGCTTTGGCAGTGTCCTGGGGCTTTCACATACTGTGACGAAATTGGTAGAAAAGAGTCCTTCAGAGTGGAGTCCTAGATAAAGTACAGGCCGTCCAGAATGCCCACGATATGGCGGTAAGGTTAAAGCTTACTGTCCCGACGTGGGAGCCGCCTGCGTCAACCTAAGGGTTGATCTTCGGGACCTGAATAAAGTTTATCATACCACACTCCATTCTTTTTTTTACTCGCAGGAGAAGTGCTACATCATGTAGAAGATAGCCATCCGGACTACATCCTAACTGAGAAGCAGAATTCTGGGATGATTCTGAACACACAGAAGAAGTACAAGTTCAAGGTAATCCATTGAAATTATTTCATACGGCTCAGATTGCAGCAGCTTCGCAGGCGAATGAAGCTCTCCTGTCAAGCTTGGAGAGGCCATTGTAAGTACCTAAAGGAAAAGTTCGCAAAACCATCAAGGCTCTAGTGCACGAATAGCGAACAGACAAGGAATATCGGTGCTTAAAATGCTTCGACAAGTTGGCATTCTACCCGTGCCACACGGGCACAGAAAATGGCATTAACTTCCTAATGCCTTAATATTTAATGCCATTTGCGCGGTGCCACAAGGGAAAATTGAATGGCATTCATCTTAATGTCATTCGTCACCTAATGTCCTCGCTAGAACTAATTCGACTGAGAAATGCATACTCTCAACGCCAAAGCTTGCTCAGTACAATACACATAAAACTTTTGAAATAGCATCTATCGCGTCAAAAATATTTTATACGTAACTTTTAACACATAGCATGGTATTTCCCCAGTTGCATCATAGCGAAATTCACTTCACAATTGCTACGGCTTCGACATGACAGGCGCCATGTCAAATTCTAGGCTTCGGATTAAACACGCAATGGCCGAAGTTGCTGTGGTCGGTTGAAATGTTGTAAAACACAGGAAAAAAGCTCAAGCTAATGGCACCATAATATGCTTACTTCTACATTTCAATATTCGTGAACGCAGAGTAGAGTTGTTAAAATGCGTGTTCATGTATTATAAACATAAAATTGCTTATTTCAAAAGTCACTGTTATTCACATCACATCAAATGCCATTAAATTTAGACGTGTGGCAGCTCGGCCGAAAAAAAATGTCATTCAGGAACTTTATGCCTTAACTGAATGCTATTTTTTTGTGCCCTTGTGGCGCGGGTATCAGTTTGCGAGCACCTCACGAAGGTCAGCCTTTCATACAGTGAAAAGCTGGCTTCAGCGACATAACATGTTCAGTGTATGTACATCCATTTCTCGTACAAGCACTCTTCCATATTTCGCAGTAAAAGCGTAATTGCCATTTTAAGCGAACCTTTCGTAACTCACAGATTTCGGCATTGTACGCGCAAAACCCGGCGCCGGCGAGCGTAGAGAAATGCGGTCGCCGGAAGTGCGCCGGTCACACACGTTCTTGTATGAGCCGTTTTTCCAGAAATGACGCTCTCTCGATCGTGGGCTTGCCGGCGATGAGCCGTTCGTGATATGACAGTCCGATCTTTTATCGGGGTCACTTGCCGGTGTCACTTGTAAAAATTGTTAAAAGATTTCACGTTAGTGAATGTGTTACTAAAGAACGCTCTACGTCAGCAGATTTTTTATTCATTTTCTTTAATACTACCAACTTGTTTTACAAGCCATAGGTAGGAGTGGACTGTACAAAAGGAAATGTTGAACAATCCGTGAAAACAATTCGAAACAAATCTGCTAAGTAAAACTGAAAACGGTGTTGAACAATCTTTACAGCATGTGAAACACAAGAAACAATGTAATCTCGTAAAACGCAAACGGTAATACAGGTGAAAATACTGGCAAGAAAATACAGAGATCACAGAGAGAAATATTGACAGTTTAGGACAAACAAAAATAACTACAAGGGAAAAATACAAAAATGTGCAAAAGAGCGCATGTTCATACAGTTGTCTGCTCAACAACGAAAAGAGGGGTGTTTTTTTGCTTTTCTTTCAATATGGCACGCCATCTGGAAAGCGACAGACGGTATGGGAAACATCTCAAGGTGATACATTAGCGACAGCTTGCACGAACGACGACATGGTTGGGCTCTGCAGTACATTTTCGGGCAATGCGTTCCATTCATGTATTGTACGGGGGGAAAGCGACTGTTTGAACATGTTGGTTTCGACGCGAATATTTGATTAACTTAAACGAATGAGATGAACGGGTTAGGCGCAGGCTACACGGTTTAACACAGAATTTTTTATCCATAAATTAGGTATGACATCTTGAGCCTCTTTCGTTAGCGTCGTATCTCTAGAGTTTCGAGGTTCACGTCCTGTAAAAGAGCACTAACGGATGTATCACGACGGTAGGAATTAAAGATAAATCTGACTGCTTTTCGCTGTATGTTTTCGATTTCGCTTACGTTTGAGTGGGCGTAAGGGCCCCAGACAGAAATAGCGTATTCTAGTAATGGTCTTATAAATGTCTTGTAATTCAACAATTTTATATTACTCGTAGATTCAGCCAATGTTCTTTTCAGGTATCCAAGTTTCTTCATGGCCTTTTTTTTTAATGTGAGCTACATGGTTATTGCACCTCAGGTCCGACGTGATCACTAAACCGAGGTACTTATATTGCGTAACAGGCGATAAATTATGATTATTAATGCTGTACACAAAAGGTAACGACTTCTTTTTGCGTGTTATGGTCATCGATACTGTTTTTTATGTTAATGCTCATTTGCCATTCTAAGCAACAAGTAGCTATAGCTGATAAATATTAATTTAGGATAGCCTGATCTGCCTCGCTGGGGATTTCATGGTAGAGTATGCAGTCGTCTGCAAACAGCCGAATTTTAACTGGTATATTCTCCACTATGCCATTAATGAACAGTAGAAAAAACAGGGGACCCAAGATTGATCCTTGTGGTATTCCAGGCAGCACATCAGATGAGTCCGATTTTGCGTTGTCAACAACGACTGTTTCTCGCCTAGTAGACTATGAAAGTGGACTATGAAAGTCATTACAGTATTATGTCATCTACGCATACAGGATTCGTCTCAAAAATGCCTCTATACAAATGCTTGAAAGAACGTAATGGACTTGTTGGTGGTGATACATGGTGAAACTTGTGACGCACAAAAAAGACACGGACCAAGAAAGTGAAGCGCATCGTCCAGTCTTCACTTTCTTCATCCGTGTCTTTATTGTGCGCCACAAGTTTCACCATCCAAATGCTGCTATACACCTGTCCGGTGATCCGGTATTGCGTAAACGGTAATGCTTTTACGGACAAGGCAAAACTCCACACCGGTGTTCGGACCACCGTTCGGTGGCTTCTTATTGAAGATTTTGTAGTTTGCTGGGAACTCGCTAGCTGGTCGGCAAGCAGAGTAGTACTCCCATCAATTACAAAAGCGACAAGCAAGAACGCTGAGAGCAGTGTGTAAACAGCTGTCATGTTAAGCAGCTACAGTAGCCCCAATAAGTTTATTCGAAATGAAATAGATGCACTTTGAGCAAGAAATACTAAACCTCTGAGATACTAGCGGACATTTCATTCAAATGAAACTAAGCGCATCGCAGTTAAGAAACTTCAAAACAAACATTCCTGTACATACGCGTTTGCTGCTACATTATATAGATCTATGACAAATCTGCTAAAGCATCGAATGTATCATTTGAAAGGTATCGTATCGAATACAGTAATGTGGCAGTGTCTTCTATCTGTATCTCAAATACTTCTTGACCGAATATCTTGTACCGTATCGCAATACCATTTGAAAGTATCTTTGCCCAAACCTGCACGAGTCTAGTGCATCGAAAATGCTGCACTTCTCCATTTATTTTTTTTAATTCTGCAAATCTTTTCTCGCGTCTTAGTTATGCCTACAAAAAAACGCCAGGCCTGCGCGGAAAGCGCAGCACAGTCACAGCGAAAGCTGGAAGAGCGGCATTTCTAGAGCCCG